>NC_034413.1:44538686-44838686 GCF_002078875.1 Numida meleagris | reverse complement strand
CAAGCAGCGTGGCATACCTTCTGTCCGGCTTTATCTCGGGTTCCCAGGCACTTTAACTCCCCCCCGCCCCGCTCTCTGTTGCTGTTTAATTAACCCCAGAGCCCCCAGCCGCCGCGCCGGGCCCCACCTGCTTGGCGCCGCGCGTGAACTCCTCGATGCTGAACTCCGAGTCGAAGTAGAGGCGGATGAGCAAGTAGTAGAAGCGGGTGCGGAGCCACGCCAGGGGGTTGGTGATGCGCACCACCACCACCCGCCGCTGCGGCCCCTCTCCCTCCGGCCCGCTGCTGGCGAAGCGCGCGGCGGGGAGCGCGGGGAGGGCTCTCGGCAGTGACGGGGCCCGGACCCGCGCGGTGAGCGGGGCTGCGCGGGCCGCCCCCGGTGCCAGGAGCGCGCGCGCCAGCCACCGGCCGGGCCGGGGAGCAGCGCGCAGCGCCATCATGGCGGCGGTGCGCCCCGGCCTCAGCACGTCAGCGCGAACGCCGCTCCGCCGGAAACGGAGCCGGCGCCTCCGGTTCCGCCGTGCCACGGAGCCGCCGTTCTGGGCCGCGCCGGTTCGGTGTGCCGCTCGCCGCCTCCCCGCGGAGCCGACCTCCCGGAGCGGGAAAGAGGGCCCCGTCTCCCGGCCCTCGCCCGGCTGCAGGAGGCGGGGAACGCTTCCGCTCGGTTCTCCTTTCCCGGCGGGGCGGCGGACACCGGCCGTGGCGGGGCTGCGGGGCAGCGGCCATGGAGCGGCGCGAGCAGCCCGTGGTGCAGGTGCCGAGCCTGGACGGCGTGACGCGGGAGCGCTTCCTGCAGGACGTCTATCCCCGGGTACGGGCACGGGGGGACCGGGGTGCCGGGGCTGCGGCGGGGGTTCCAGCGAAGCCTCCTCAGCCAGCAGGCGTGGTGCAGCCCTCCTGAGAGGGGATGCCTGAGTTAGGGCTTGGCTCCGGCGCTGCTGCAGAGCTCTGACACACCATCGATGGCTGAATTTTATTTACCGCTGGTTATAAACTGTGCGATTGTTTTCTGTTGCTTTGTCACCACGATTCCTTTTTTTTTTTCTTTTTTTCTCTCTGAGGTTCTGATTGAATGGAGAAGTCCCTTTCTGTTGGGCTTTGCATATACAATGGACCAAACCAATTCGTAGGTGTCAGCACCAAGGAGACTCAGCACAGGAGGGAAGAGTTGCTTTCATGAGAACGTATACTGCTATTACAGCTCACAGTCCATACCTCCAATACACGAGAATGAGTGCAATTGTTCTTTAGCCCAGCTAGATTCCTCAGTGGTCCGAGAACACACTGGCTGTTAAGGCTGATGTTGCCTCTCCATAACGTTCCTTATCCAGCTGGAGAAGAGGAAACAGTATCTAGAGAGGCAGTCCCACGATCTCCTGCATTTTGCTGAAGGTTCAGCGTTCATGTTGTTTAGTTGCGAGCAGTTCATTTGTGATATTGTGTTGCAGGTCCTGATACAGTTGTTCATGTGTAATTAGTTTATCTAACACCACTTGGAGTTAGAGAGTCTTCTTCCACATTTCAGATGACAATGTGGGAAAAAAAAAAAGTCTGTTCCTCGCCACCACCACTGGATGCACTCATCATTCTCTGCTACTGTTTTTCTTTCTCTCCTTCCTTAGAGAGAGCCAGTTGTGCTGAAAGGAATGGAGCTGGGCCCTTGCACAACCAAATGGACAGTAGATTACCTGAGCCAAGCCGAAGGATCTAAGGAAGTAAAGATCCATGTTTCTGCAGTACCACAGATGGATTTCCTCAGTAAGAACTTTGTGTATAGGTACTTCCATCCAAAATCTCTTGTATTTAGAGGCAGATGTTTGGCACTTTCAGAAGTACAGTGTATCTGTATGAAGGTGAGGGTGAGAATGTGAGGCTAGCTTGTGAAAACTTGAAATGGGGTAGAACTAAAATGAAATAAGTACATCTAAAAAAACCAGAAACACTGAAGACTTGACGTGAAGTTCCACAATTTAAAACTGATGCGAGTATTACTGCAGTCCCATTGTAAGCTTCACGCTGCTGCCTTGTCTTTGTATTGGTTCTGGAAGTCATTCTGCAGATGTGGTGCAGAAATCTGAATGTTCTTCTGCTGTTTTGGCTTTGTGAGCATGTTTGCCATGGCTCAGAGGAGCGCTGGTGCTAGTGCAACGTAGGGGATGGGAACATAGGGTGGTCAGCAAGGGCAGCACCAGTATGCTTCACTTTAATCTGTTCTGGAGCTGTGCTCTCACTTTTCTTCAGTAAACTTGTAAGTGGGCAGGATATAAAAGTGCAACCAAAGTCAGAACTTGTTTCTTCTCTTGTTGACTTCAGTGGCTGCTGGATTTGCTTTCTGGGGTCTATACGGGGGACAATTTACTAAACCAGAGAGGTTTGTAAGTGTAGGATTTCTGTCTCAGTAGAACTTCTCAAACATTCACTGCAAACACTGGTTAGTCATCATGTTAAATAACATAAATTAATAAAAAAAAAGTATGTTGCACTGTCAGTTACACTACATATGGTGAGAAAGCTTATGATTTTAAGTCTTACATTTAGATCATGTGTTGCTATGTTGATGGACTGCATGAATTTCCATGTTTGTATTTCAGAACTCTGCCTTTTGATGTATTTGTACGAAGGGCAGCTGAAGCCAAACACAAAGAGTACTTTCTTTCTGAGGTAACTCCCTTAGTGTCACAGCTTCTTCTCTCAGTTTTGTATTTGGAGGGGAAAAAAATAATTGTAATTCAAAGTCTTAGTCCACTAAAGCGCTGGATTTTAGAGTTAACTATTTTGTGTGGCTTGGAGCCAAGGGAAAAATGTGAGGGAAAAGAATTCTTCCCGCGGAAATTGTTTTGTGTGTGGACAGTATGGTTAACTTCAGTGGGCCTGTTTCTGCTATCAAAACCTAATTTACATCAGCAAAAGTCCCAGCAAGAAATTGAAAAAACTAACCTTGCTTTAAAATACATCTATACTTAGGTGTTTTATAAGAAAATGTCATGAAGATATTTTAGAGTTTGATTACATCTGCTATCAAAATACAAATACGGATTTATTGTAATAATTTTTTTGAGTAGCAAACTTATGGCAATTTTTATGCAACGATGTTCAAATTGGATTTTTCAGATAATTAGCAAGCAAGAAGTTCTAAATGCAAATATGCTTTTCACTGTTTAAGCCACATAGGATGCCGTATGATTTGAAGCCAATTGAAATAGCTTCCCACATCAGTGTTCTGAAGAATATAAGTTATAATCTGCATTTCCTTTGAATTTAGTAAAAGCAATGCTGAAGCAGCTGACAAGTCTCCCACTTTACTCCTCGCTTAATTTACATTTCCCATGTGTTGAGATGAACAGCAGGGAGCAGTAAAGTATAACAAAGTAGCTGAATTTATGAATCTGTTTGTATAATATTTTAATACAGCCCTACATTAGATTAATGAAAAAATGTAGGTTCCTAAGTATATTTCTAACTCAAATCAAAACAATTGTCTTTGTGTATTATCTACAGGATGAGAAGTACTATTTGCGATCAGTGGGTGAAGATGCTAGGAAGGTGAGTTACTAGAGACTGCAGTTCTAATATTGTGAAGCAGCAATTTTTGTTGTCATCTGGCTGTGTGGTATAGGTATAAAACTTGTTTATGGTCCCTTGGTCTAGGAATCTGAGTGGATTTACATCAGAATATTTAAACCTAGGTGTCTAAAATAGTTGCTGTTAGGAGAACTTTGCTGCTCACTGAAGAGTGTATCCTTTATATTCTATTCTTAGCCATTGCTGTAATCTAATATAAAAGGATTTCTGATGATCACTTCTTCAGTGTGATTTCTAGCAGTCATGGTTCACAGAAGCTCTGTTTTTGTTACCATTGGTGACCAAGTCTGAGCTGATAAAATGACAACTTAAAAGCATTCTTTTCTGAAGTTATTTGCTAATGCTGAATGAAGTTCTGGCCCTGTGTTCCTTGTGACAGGAAACAATACAAAGGTGCTACCTTATTTTAGCATACATAGATGGTTCTCTGAGAGCTTTGTCCTCTTTTATTCAGGATGTTGCAAATATCAGAAAACAGTTTCCTATTTTGGCAGAAGATGTTCAGATTCCAGAGTACTTTGAGAAGGAACAGTTTTTCTCTAGTGTCTTCCGCATCAGCTCAGCAGGTTTACAGCTATGGACCCATTATGATGTAGGTAGTAATATGTTTAGTGTCAAATGTTGCAGATGGCATTTTGGGGTTGGGATATTAAGTTACAAATCTCTGTTGACAAGGTCATGTTAATGACAAACTTCTCATAGGTAATTGCACGATGATTTGGGCAGTCTGTTGCTGCAGTGTGGTAGATTCCAAATAAGATGGTCTTCTGACATCATACAGTGCAATTCCAAATAAATGTATTTGTAAGAAAAATAGTTTTTTGCATTGTAAATTAGACTTAAAAAAAAATCTTTATCAGTAGAAACTCAGCAAAATGTGGTAGAGGTAGTACTGAAAAAGAACTAAAAATATATTTTGCAATATATTTTGCTGTTTTCTGTATCTAAAAAGTGGTGTGCCTTGTTTTAAGATGAAAGATTGATTCCTGTACAAGGGAAAAAAAGTAAAGTTTCTGGAAATCAATGTTATTTTTTTCAAATGTGGTATTTTTAAAGAATCTGCAGATAAGGGATAAGGTTGCTCACATTCTTAAGTTTTTTAGATTAACTATATGTGGAAACTTTTAGCTAGTTCTTAATATTTATTGCTCTTTTTTGTACTGATGTTGGTTTAGATTATTTGCAGAGTATGTATTCATTCTTAACTTTTGGCTGACATTTCTTACTATGCTCATTTCAGGTAATGGATAACTTCTTAATCCAAGTAACGGGTAGAAAACGAGTTGTTCTGTACAGTCCTCGAGATGTACCATATTTATATTTATCAGGTATGCATGCCACATACATCTCATTCAGAGTTTGGTGATTCATAGTCGCCCTTCCAGTTCAAAAGTGTTGCTCTGTAGGAAAACAATCTGTAACTGATGACTTTAATTGTAAAAACTGATTTGGTCCCTCTGATGCAGTTTGCTTTGATCAAAGCTGGGAATTTTAGTGATGCAAGTCAGGAAATTTGCAAATGAGCACTGCAGCTTTGCTTGGTTCTGTCTTCAACACTTAACTGTGGAGTACTGTGCTCTGTCCAGTTTTAAAATGTTATATTCATCAGTGGAAGTGTCTTTTAGTGTTAGGTTGCAGTTGCAGGAGAAATACAGACAACAGAATATTCATCTTCAGTAAATGAGGAGTGCCATAAGATTTGCCTGCTTTTTAGACAAGTTACAGAACAATAAACAATACTAAACTGGATTCAAGAACTGCCATTTCCAGCAGTGTGTTAATGCTTTGTTTCTGTTTATTTATTAATTCTGAAAACTTTCCTAGGTACTAAATCAGAGGTGCTAGATGTTGATAACCCAGACTTTGAGAAATACCCACTTTTTGTGAAAGCCAAGCGCTATCAATGTTATCTGGAAGCAGGAGATGTGTTATTTATTCCAGGTAAGTAACATATAGTTGCCAGCTGTAATACAGTAAATACAGTAGTCAAGGCTTTTCCTCAGGTAGAATTAGTTTGGATGAATCTGACACTTGACATGAGTCACAGGGAAGTTTTAGATTGCAATTTTCATTTTAGACATTTTTCTTTCACAGCTATGTGGTTCCACAATGTAATTTCTGAGGAATTTGGAGTGGCACTGAATGTCTTCTGGAAACACCTTCCTGCTGAGTGCTACGATAAGAGTGACACTTATGGAAATAAAGATCCCACAGCAGCCTCTAGAGCTATACAGATCTTGGACAGGGCCTTGAAAACACTTGAAGAACTACCTGAAGAATACAGGGATTTCTATGCTCGAAGGATGGTGTTACGGATCCAAGAAAAAGCCTATAGGAATGATTATGGATAAAATAATGCATTGTAACTCACAGTCTCCTGTGAAAGTAGAGAACTATGTGTTAATACAGATACTGTGTGTACATGAACACACTTTCTGTAAGGCTAAAAAGCAATGTTGATAAACTTTTAAAATACATAACGGTTTACCTTGTAGAATGTTTTGTTCTTCCTTATGTGACATGCACAATCCCTTTTCTACAACGAGGCACATATCAGCAGTGCCTGCACTTTTAAATCTACTTTTTTGAAGCAATTTACATACATCTTTTTGAAATAAAGTTTTGGTATCTGGACAGATCTGGCAGAATGTACGCTTAGTAATAACCACACATCTTCCTGAATGCCTCCTTGTTTATGTTTAGGAAAGCTGTAGAAATTTCTATGGGGTCTAATAGAGCCATTGGTGGTAATGGTGATGGTTTCTTCCTGAGTAGCGGCCTGGGGGTAAGCGTGGGGAGCTTCTGCTCCCTCTTGTGGTGAAACCCGAGAGCAGAATTTAAGGCTGAGCTTGGAATAGCGCAGCAGCTTCACCACAAGGCAGACCCCTTTCCTAGCTGAATGTGGCATTATGCAGGAAACTGTTGCAACCACAGTCACTGCCTTAGTGCACTTAAGCAGCACTTCTGCTTCTGCAGCTGTGAAATACTTGCTACTAACATTCCCACAAATCCACCAATCTACAGCAGGAAAATCTGAAATGAAGATCATAATGCTGTAGGAGATGTAGGACCTGTTGGGAGCGGTATCTGAGATGCATTATGTTGCCGTATGAAAGGAGGCTGCACTGTATCTTTTGCAGGTGATACTTTTGGCAGCCTGTGGTGCTTACAGAAGCCGTGTAAAATGAAGGCGGACATGTCACAGAAAAGGTTTCCATCGCTCCTTTGAAATTTCTATTACTTGTGTAGTTTGGGGAATGCAGTATTTATCTGACAACCAGGTCAGCCTGTGACTTCCAGCAGTGGGGCTATTTTCTGGAGAATGGTAGCTTTTCAAAACCTCTTAGACTAGATATGTAGTGCTAATGAAGCACTGGAAAAAAACTTTCTCCAGAGTAGCGGGGCTTGCTACACTGTGCCCATTATTTCTCTAAACCTATTCTTCTTAGCAGTTTAATGCGGTGAAAATAGCATGCTGCCGTGTGAATGGGCACCCGGCCATCGGAATGAATAGACGTGAATTGACCCAGTCAAGCGATTCTGATGGGCTTCATTGTGCACTCTGTGGGTAGAATTTAAATCTACGATCACAAACGGGTCTCTCGACATTTCTTCTGCAGTTGAAGGATTGCTTATGCAATACTGCTTAGATGGAACCTGTGTCTGTTAGGCTGGGAAAGCCTCTTGGCTTTGGCAAAGTTGTAACGTCAAGGGCAACACATGCATTGTTTTTGTATGTTAGGAGTAAATGGAAAGGCTCAAAGAGCCTGCAGGATACAGAATGCTGTTCTAGCATTGTGCCTTTGCAGCTCTGTTAACTCTAACTGTCCGCAGCCTCTCATTATGCTAGTACAGAGGAAGTACTGTGCTGATCCCTCATTCTACCACTTCTTGATTCTCTGTTGCCAAAAGAGAGGCACGAACCAGCCTGGTGTTCTCAGGGCCCCTGGACACTGAGGTATAAATAAGGAAACGCTGCATTCTTCAGATGTAGTTATTAGTGTGGAGGTAGCCTAGCAGGAAAGCTGCAACAATTCACTTGTTGGGCTAGTGTGAAGTTTGGATTGGAAAACACATATCTGGCTAGGCAGAGATAATCACGAATTAAATGTCAGCCAAGAACGAGAGGAAGTGCAGCTACTTCTGCTTCACCTTACCAACTTTATTTTTATATGACAGCAAATGAAGTCATCTCACTGTGACCATCAGCCGGTGATAACCCAGCTCTGCTCATGCTTCTCTTCCAGTGTCCTATGAGAAATGTGGGTGAGGATAGTTTTTTTTCCCTCCCCAGGACCCTTCTTATCTTCACACCTCTGAGAAGATAGTAAACCCCTAGTGATGTAAGCACATATTTGAGAAAGATGAACAAATAGTATTCTATGCAGATCAGTGAGAAGATCAGCAAGCACAGCAGTTGCTCTGTCAGTATCACCCATTTTTTCCACTTTGAACCAGTTTCTTCAATTTCTTAAACAATTTATATAAACACTTTGTTCTTAAATGCTATTAAATAAGAAACCAAGCACATTAAAAGTGTATTTTCTTAATCTGAGCATAATGTGTCTAGTGACAAAAATATTCAAGTTAGTGTTCAAAAATGAAGTATTAAAAAAACAAAACAAAAAACCTTGGTGGTTTCTAACCACTGTGGTACGTGTTGTGAAGTAAGCAGTAGTGATGAGAGAATGGTGAAAGTATTAAAGAAATAAGTTCCAGCTAAGACAATGAGAGAATATATGTATCCACACTGAAAATTAATGACCGAAATAGAGCCACTAATGTTCTGTGGAAGCTCGTCCTTTAGGGAGCTACAGCAAAATGGGATAATTCCTCAATAAAGCACATGAAGTTGTGGCAATAGGCATTACAACTGCTGACAATCTTAGACATTCAAAGCAGTCCCTTCTAGCAGTGTATGTAACAGGTTAGTTAGCTGATGCTGACTGCTCTGGACAAAATACTTACAGACACTATCTGTGGTCAGTAGTAACCAAATTTTTAGAGTGAAGTTTGAATTGATACTTTTAAAATGTCATCAAGTTCACTGCAATGAAACAGCTGGAAAAAAATACTTATCCTTGATTGTACGAAGTATAAAGGAAGACACACAACTTCAGAAGAAACACTTCTTATGCATTTTTTTTCTTAATGTTTCCTGTAGCTAGAATCAAATGCCAAAACTGATGTCAAAATATTCTTTTATCATTAAGATTCTGCCCATCACACACATGCTGGAGATTTGATGCACCTCACTTGACAACATGTTTCTCTCCAGGAGTGATACAGGATCTATGCTAAATGCCTAATATAAGATGACTAGGATTGCTCACAAAGCATCAGATATATTTGCAACTGCTTTCAAATATGCAGGATAAAACTATTTGCCACATTCACATAGTTAGTCCCACAATGAGTCTATTAACTTCACAAAGGCAAGGATGATTTTACCACAGCAGAGGTTATATTGTGTATATGATCCCAGTAAGTATTACTTTACAGCTTCAAAAGATTCTTTTCTTCTCTGGCCGAAATGTGTCTTTACATATCTGGGACATTTAGATGTTTCTACATATATAGGTGCTGAGGGCATATGCTCAGAGACAGTAACTTTTACAAGAAATTCTCCATAATCTAATATCACTCCATAACCAAAGCTTTCAGTGTTACTAGAAGAATTTTTATGTATTTTTTTTTAAATTATTTTATTTGGGCTTGAGTCAGACTGCAGCATCACGGACTGATTCTGATCTCTGCAGGTATTAAACTCTGAGAGCAATTATCTCTTTATTTGGTGACTGCTAAGAGAATCAAGAGCAAATCGAAAAGATTAAAAGAACTGCTCAACCATGTAAAATGAGCAGCTCCACATGTGATGCTATGTTTGGCCAAAAATGCTCAGAAGCTACTGCTGCTTGTGTTAGATCACAGCAACATAAAATTTTTGCTGTGAAAGCACTTACATTTCAGATGTCAAGCAGTACATGAATTGTCTAAAACTTCCATCACAAAACTCAGTGTAATTCTAAAGAAGACAAATGGGAAAGAAGAACTATACAGATGGTCTGCAAGGGATGCAACAGTTTCACCTGACATCAGGCTTGAGTATTCTTCAGTAGCTGAAGGCTGCTGTGGGACATGTGAAGAGCCCTGTTTCGCACTTCAATACTGGTACCTTTCTTGACAGCCTTCTGTCCTGCAGCAGCGCTTCCATTAGAAACAACTCAGCTCCAAAGTGCCAAATCTAACAGAGGAAACAAACAACCCTGACTAAAAGTGCTCTATGAAAGCCTACTGAAAAGGGAAAAAATTATAAAAATTTATACTGAAAAATGGAGAAATAGCATTCCGCTGCTTTTTAAATACATTAGATGCTTACACACATTAAAAAAAATATTTTTCCCCTTCTTTTCTAGCAGATGTTTTTCTGGTCATTTGTTTAAACAGAATCTGGCACTTCCTGAGTCATTTAAGAGACAAGTGTAATGAAACTCTAATGACAGGAAACTACTATGGAGCCATCACTGTTTTAGAACCCACAGTACTTTAAGCAAAGTGCCTGCCTTAATCAGTTTTTCCACGGTGAATCTTAGTGATGTGGAACAGCTAGTACTGTGTACAACTTTGGATTTTTTTTCTTTTTGTCAGCGGGAGGACTGAAATATGCTATGCTAATACTGCTAAAATGAATTCAGTCAGGAGGGTCTGTCTGGCCCAGGGAAAAGCACTATCTGTCTCCTCCACACAGGTGTTATATGATCTTAGACTACTTGCTTAATTACTTCATATTATTTTGTTTGAGTTGAGAACAGACATCTTGGACCCTAACAGAGTTAAGAGATCAGTAAGATCAATGGAAAGCCAGCCTCGGTCTCAAGGTCTTCATCAGCAGTATTTAGATGTACCTAGATATCTGTCAAGTTATGAACTGTCACGGTATTATCTAAGGGTCTGCGTCTGTGACAAGGGGGACAGGCCCGAAAGAAAAAAAAAAAAAAACGAGAAAAGAGGAAGGAAAAATAAAATAAAATTGCCAGCGAGTAGGGGCCGGCCCCCCGGGCGGTCCGGCGGCTAACGCGGAGCCGCACCCTGAGAAAACAAAGGGAAGAGGGAAAAAAAAAAAGCAAGGGACTCGTAGGCGGATCTAACACACACACAAAAAAAAAACAGCGGCACCAATCTGAGGAGGAACAACCAACTTTACTAAATATATCAAAATGAGTCTAGTAGAATTATATTAGAGAGTTTACAGGCTGAAAATCTTACACAGTAAACTGCAGGAGGACCACGTGCTTTCTCCGCCGGGCAGGAAGGAACAGACCCCGCGTCTCCCAGGCGGCTTCACCCCCTCCCCTCCCATGCAAAGACCCTGGGGAGTGCACCTCCTCCCCTCCCCCTCAGAGGGCCACACCAAAAAAGGTAGTTAGCAGTAACCAGGGAATTAACTCTTTAACTGCCCATACCTTACATGATGCAATGATGTGGAATACCGACAACAAAAATCACAAAACCATAACATGAACCTACCTTCAATCTACCTTCTTTACAAAAATGAAATTAGACTTCAATACAAGACTGCAAAGACTTTGAAGAAGTAACTCCAAAACATGATTTGAAGAGGCTGTCTCCTGTAGATTGCAGTCTGAGACATGAGCCTTTGCTTTTTCTATTGTACAGGGACACCATGCGCAAAATTTACATCTGTGGATTCTGCTAGGCAGTACCTAAAATATAGCTCACAAGAGGGCACAGAGATTAGTAGCTATCTTGCTACATGAAGGGTCGTGAGGCTCTTGGCTTCTATGGCACTAGGAATCCAAAGGACTGCTCAAAGCAGGTTTTATGCTAAAGCAACTATGGAATCATAGAATCACCAAGGTTGGAAAAGACCTCTAGGATCATCCAGGCCAACTGTCCGCCCATCACCAATATTTCCCACTAAACCACATCCCTCAGTATAATATCTGTGCTGGCTGCTACCTGATGTAGTTTAGGAGCTACAGAGTGCATTGCCATATGCTACCCTGTATTAAAACACACATGGCACTATAGATTATTTCAGTGTTATCAAGAAACAGTGCAACAAATACCCCAAGCTACAGGCAAGATTAATATATTATACAGTTATGCCAATACCATATGTAAACTCACTGAAAACAATACAAAACCAGTTGAGTCATCCGTAACTTTTCATGAAACATGTGTCTTTCACTTTTCCAATATTTTTTTTTATCATTGCTATTGCAACCTGGATAGAGAATATTATACAAGTCCAAAGTATTTTTTATAATTTAATGAATTATTTGAAAGAGACCAGACAGAGAAGGAGTATCCTCAAAAGTACAAAATTCAAAAACAACAAGACCACTTGACAGGGGTGAGAGACAGACATCAACACAGGCAGTAAGAGGAAAAGAAATCAACTGATAAAGTTTAATGATACCTTGGAGAGTTTGATTTTACCCACATCTTTCCTGCTGTGTTTCCATGTGATGCCAGTTAAGTCGATTCAGTCAGGTTTTTAACAGATTGTCTTGAGTTACTTTGACTATTTGATAGATATCTGCTTTGAGACCCTAGAATCAGTTCTCAAGAAACAGTGAATATATACCACCCCATTGCTGCACTGAGCATATATGAAAAACAAGACCCTGGTGTAATTTAAAATAAGCACTTAAAATAAAGGGATGGGTATGGTCTAAACTCAGTATTTCAACTTTCAGTCTCTAAGACAGAATAAACACCTTCACACCACGCAGACAGCAAACAAACTGTTAGCTGAGAAAGGACAACATTGTTAGAAGCAGTGTAAGAGGGAGAGGGGAAAAAAGTGACTTTTTCTGTCTGCAAATAGCTCAAAAAAACTCTTTTGGAAAAACTTAAGTGCATAATCACATGCAATCACATGAATCCATGAATATCCACAGTCATAACATCCTGATTCCTGAGTGACTTTGCAACCTTAATGTCTATGACTATTTAAATACACGGCACTCCTATTAGTTATCTCTGTATCAGCAATAATGTGAATTTAGCAAGCTAGAACAGCTTCCTATGAAGTGCTAGTGCTAACTTACATAAGGAGCCAGAAGGATATTATCACTGGGAAAACAAAAGATTTCAGTAACATTTTAAGACTTGGACCCTCAATCACTTTTGTAAATTTGAGTCCAATTCATTACAGAAGCATCTATAGAAATGTGATAATTAGCCCTAGGTAAGAAAAAAGTTAGCTAAGATTCTAGTGTTTAAGTTGCACTCAAAATAGAATCATTTAGGTTATACGTAATCTGGACAATTTCACAGAACTGAGCACTGTTTTAAAGGGATTTTTAACAGTTGTGGCTTAAAACATGTTAGTATTTCTCAAAATCTGAGAATCTTTCCTACTGTGCAAGAAACAAGCAGGTAACATAAAGAATACCAGCTATTACCTACCCCGTTGCACTAAGGACAGTGCAACTGTTCCTTACTCCACTCAAAAATATCAATGTAAGCAAGCATGAAAACCACTTAACTTCAGGCATTTACATCTAAGCATATTAAAAAACTGCCTTTACAGTTAACATCAAGAAACAAGCATATACAAACTATGACCCATTTCATCCTAACACAGAAATGTTCACACTCTTGGGTACTTCACAACAGCTTTCCTATGTATGCAAGTTTCCAGTAAGCTCTTTTACAATTATGGATGCCAACTACGCTAAAAGAAAGCCTGCTCTGAAAAAAAAGATGTTTTCAAATAAATCATTTTTTAAACTAGGTCACCACAAACACCTGACAAAGCATAATGCACAGAACTCAACTGTTTAATCATTTTACACTCACACTGAAGTGTTTTCACCCATTATAGTTTATTTTCTACATTCTTTGCATATCATTTTTAGCATGCATTGTAATGAATGAGGCACATCCAACAGAGTACCACAACTGTTAGAGAATGAAAAAAACCAGTCAGTTTTCCCTTCACAACATTAAGTCTCACAGTAAGATTAGCTTTACAACAAAGTGCTTATTCTTCAAACTAATACAGCAACGCTTGAGCTGATTTTACTTAACAAATTATTGTAAGCCACCTCTACCAAACAAGTTAGTGTTATTTTCAAAGGACAGCTGCTCAGGAACTTCTGAAGATGATGCCAATATTTTAATAGCTGTTTTCAAAAGCTTGTAACAACCTACTGCTGTTTTGGCTGGCAGTGAATTGTTTAGAAATTGGTCTGTGATCTGTACTGCTACTGGGTAGGGCAAGTCTCAACATATCTAAATCAGCCTGGTTAATTTTGCAGACAAGCTGAACTGACAGGGAGCAAGATCAGAGGTATATTCGTTTGTTTATTTCAATTTACATGTGGATAATCAACCATATTTCAAGCAATCTGCAGGAAAGTGTAGGCCATTAAAACCATTTTCAAGGCAATCTACATTTTCTTCAGAGAAGAGAGTCCTAACATATGCTGTAATGGTTATCAAAAGGACCAAACCAGTTCTTTAGAACAGGTAAGTATTTAGAATGTCATTAAAATGGTAATTAATAAATAGAGTTAAACAAAGCCTCCAAGAAAATTTAAAAAACAACCAACCAAGAAAAACAAACGTAGATGGAACTAGATGTCAGATACTTTTATGTTACAGTTGGTTTACATGTTGCTCTTTTCTTCAGCAATTAAAATAGCTTATTTCTGCTTTTGATCTAAGTGGTACACACAGCCTCATTATTAGAGATAGAGCTCCCTTCCACATCAGTAAAGTATGCATAATTCTTTCTATTGCTCTTGATATTTTGAGTATTTTAAAAAGTTTTCTGAGTTCAACAAAGTTTTTTCATTCTTCCCTTGTCATTAATATGTGCATCGACATTGCAAGAGATGTCAGAAGACTGCCTCCAGTGAAACCTGTATATTCACAATATTTCAGTAGAGGAAAGATGACTGAGGTCTTTCCTTCCATAGTTCAAGAGTAACAGGAAGCAAGAAACAGGGGGAAGGGTATGCTAAGTGATCAAACATGGGAACAATGTTGAATAAAACACATTTTTTTCAGAATTGAGCCACATCTGTTCCTATCATTTTCACTAACCTGCTTTTGTACTTCTATCCTTCAGGAAATCCAAAGCCACTTTAAGCCACAGGTTCATTGTTAAAAGCTGCAGTTGTCCTTAAGAAGGATTCCCTAAGATTCATTTGTAGATAAACAGAAAAAGTTGTTTACAACAGTAGAAAAATAGCATTACGTCCATCTTTCACGTTGAAAAATACTCAGGTTTGAGGCAAGCAAGATTTGTCTGGCTTTGTTTTTAGTTAGAGTTGGGTGTTGGTTTTGTTGGTTTGTTTTGTTTTTATTTCCCGTCTAGAACATTAAGCTCTGAATATAGATTTTTGGGTGGCTCTACAAGCAGCTACTGCAATATGTGTAAAGGAGAGAGTAGTTCTACAAACAGATGAACTACGAAATGGCTACAGGCAACAGTCTAAAATTTTTTTAATGCAACTTCTCATATGTTACGTATTTATGGCTTGATTCAGATGAACGCTAATGCTGCAATTTGTAAGAAAAACTTCACCAGTCCTAGATCAGAAGGGCTAAAGACACCCCTTGAGCTGAAAATGCAGATATTACTGCTGGTCCTTACAGAAGTTAGTCAAAATAATAGTAGGGTATGTTGAAACAGCAATAAATTATGCCCTTACAAACATTCTTGGTCACTCAACGCAGCTATGCCTAAATTTTCAAGCTCCCCAGCAAAATGGCTATTCACAAGCAGACGCTATGCAATGAGTTAAGGAAACTCCGTAGCCACAGGAAAGGCAAGGCGCTCATGAAGAAGAAAAACAGATTGGCACTATTGTTCCAAAGGTAAATACTCATGACTTTTTTTCAATCAGGAGAAAAATTACAAAACTGGAAGATCTAGTTAACTAAAGGAAACAATTTTCAGCAAAATATAGAACTAAGATGGCTCTAACAATCATTATCCTTACACCAAAAAACTAATGCTGCGTCTGCTATTGACAGAGACCAAAAGTTTTTAGCCCTGGAAGCTAAGCTGACGTATCCGGACATGCGAAAGTCTTGAGTACTTAAAACTCCCATCGAAGGCAGCGTATGACTTTAGACATCCAGGACCAAAAATTCTGCCAATAATTTGACAATAAATGCTCACACAACACAATACATTTGTAGAATAATTCTTCATGACAGTCTTTTTTCTGGAATCAAATGATGACATGTCTTGCAGATGTCCTCCTTTTGAAGCTACTTGAAATGCATATATGGCAGCTATTAGTAACTCAGGACTGATTTAGTATTCTCTTCAGAAAGCATCTGCTCAAAGCTGTACATCTAGATAACAGGATTTACCGTGTCAAAAGTGCTTTTGCAATGAATATACTATTTAGATTCAGTCTCAAAATACTTCATGAACTCTGAAATGGTTATCTAAGGAGGGAACTTCATCAGCAAAATGCAGTTGATCATTTATTTCCACACCAAGTTCTTCAAGTATCTGTACAAATTTTTCATGCTCTCTCCCAATCCATGACCTCATTGTGTCAAACACTTGATATGGTGTAACATGAGAATGAACTTCAATTCCTGTCTGTGCAAGTTCTTTCAGCACTTCAGGATAAGTAACCCAAGTATTGCTTCCTCCCGAGTGACCACCATCCAACCAGTAAATGGCTTTTATGTTTTTTAGGAAGGCGTCTGTATTCTTGTCTTTCTTAGCTTCTTTCAGCTCATAAAGCAGCTGGTTCAAAACCACGCAACCTTTACTGAAGCCAATCAAAGTAAATGACACTGCACCTACAGCAGATGGTATAACGAACTTCATGGCAGAATTATTAGAGCATTCACAATCTTTCTCTCTTTCTGTGGATGAGCAGCCATTTTCTGTAGGAACACACTGTGGCTCTGATTTACGAGCAGATATTTTTGCATCCTTGATGAAACTATGCGGTGTTTTCTGGGACTGCAGAATATTCTGAGAGAGTCTGAATGCATTAACTAGCAACGCACGGAGATGCTTGAAAGCTCCAAAGTCGGTGCTGTGCTCTGGTGCTCCAAACATGTTGCTAGCCACAAAGTTGTCATAACAACTGAATTTGTGCAAGTGCATTCGAGAACACTTTACAACCCAAATAAAGCTATTAGGGAATCGGCGAGCAAGTATGGTAGCAACATTTTCGAAACTCCAGTGCTCCCACTGAAAGTTTTCTGGGTGGCAAGACATGACGTCATAATAGTTCTGGAAAATTAAAAAATAGAAAAGATGCATTACTACATTGCGAAAATAGCTCAGCTCCATCTAGTACATTCACAAGAAGTGATTATGACCATGTTTTGCACTACAAAGAAGCTTTCTTGCTGGACTCTGAGAACAAGAAACAGTTACATTTAAATTTACTTATTCCACTTTAATATTTTTACCACATACTTTTATATCCCCCAAATCAACACACTAAAAGTAAGTACCCTGAAATACACATCATTTCTGTAGAATTCACTCCAAAAGACTAAAGTATTATTCATTTTAGTATGACACAGAATCATAGAATGGCTTAGGTTGGAAGGAATCTTAAAGCCCATCCAGTTCCAACCCCCTGCCATGGGCAGGGTTGACAACCACTAGATCAGGCTGCCCAGGGCCCCATCCAACCTGGCCTCGAGTGCCTGCAGAGATGGGACATCCACAGCTTCTCTGGGCAGCCTGTGCCAGCGCCTCACCACTCTGAGTAAAGATTTATTCCTAACATCTAACATACATCTCCCCTCTTTTAGTTAAAGCCATTCCCCCTTGTCCTATCACTATCAGATCGTGTAAAAACTCAGTCCCCCTCCTGCTTGTAAGCTCCCTTCAAGTACTGGAAGGCCACAATGAGGTCTCCCTGGAACCTTATTTTCTTCAAGTTAAACAAGCCCAGCTCCTTTTTCCTTTCTTCACAGGAGAGGTGCTCCAAAACACATAATTATAATGTATTTACTCAATTTGCATAAACATTGGCTGTCCTACTGCAGGCAAACAATGGACTTAAATCTTCAGGAATAGGTTTTCTCATGCACGATCCTCACTCCGATTTCTTAACAGCAGAGAACACAGATCAGTTACATGTACTGAGGACACCACAAGCTCTGGACAAGGCACAAGCAACAGCGGCAGCCCAAAGAGTTTTATTAGACCATCCTGATCCTTGAAATGGAAGTTACGTACTACCTAGTGTGTACAGTTACCGTGTGCACTGCGGTGTCCTTCCTACGTCTGTCACCTTAGGGACAACATCTGCCTCCTTACAGGCACGGTCTCGGCTTTAGTACCTAGAAAGCACCCGGGTGACTGGGCTATCCGCAAATCTGCTTTCCAGCTGCCAGTTTTCCAATTCCCTCATCTTCTCCCCAAAGACACGCTCTGACACAGCTCCAGACGCTGCCGCCGCGGCCACAAGTGACGCCTCGAGCACTGTTTACAGACGCTTCCTCTCAGACGCGCGCGCTGCCCAGCTCCACGCGGCGGGCAGGGCCGGCTCCCTCAGCCGCGGGATTCCTGCCGCGGGCTCCCCGCTCCCGACCCCGCACCCCGCACCCCGTCCCGTACCTGCACGTCCCCCGGGAAGTACACGACATGATGCTGAGGCGGGGCCAGGCCGCGCGAGGCCGGCGGCAGCAGCAGCAGCAGCTCGTTGGCCCGCTGCGGCTCCGCGCCCGCCACCTCCGGCAGGCGCAGCCACGGCGGGCTCAGCCGCGCTGAGGAAAAGCCGCCGCCGCTCGCGGGCCCCGCGGCGCAGGCGGCCGGCGTCCCGCAAAGGCTCATGCTCCCACCCAGGCCGAGGGCGGTGGGGCCGATCAGCCCCCACAGCAGGGAGGCTGCGCTCGCCCAACAGCGCCCGCTCATAGGGCCGCCACCCCTCGCCCACAGCCCAGCCCACAGGGCGCCTGCGCGCCACCCCCACTGCCCGCCCATCGGTGCCACCGCCCCCTGAGGGAACCCTCAGGGGGCGGTGCACGTGTGCCCGTAACGGCCGCCCGCCTCAGCGGTGACGTCACGGAGCTTTGAAAAGGAGCGGGAAGGGGCGCGGAGGTCGGCTGTGTGACAGCTCTGAGGAACCCGCGCGGGGCTGGGCTGGGTTGGCGGGCCCGCCTGCCCTTCCCCTCACCGCGCCTCCGGGCACCAGTACCTATCGTCAGGGCTCTGAAGCGAGTATTTGCTGAGATGCTCCTTGGTCTCGTCCTGCCTTTGCTAAGTGATGCTGAGGTGGCAGCGCCTGGCTTATGCTCTGTCTGTGTGGCCTTGCTTGAAAATAGTGCGGAGCTAAAAAAATTCTGAGGGAAAATTAGGACAGTATTTGCCTCTGAATTTGCTACTGTGACCAAGGAGCCCCTCGAGTGAAGTAACCCCCTGCGTGTACTGCTGTGGCACACATTCAACACTGTGGGGTACCTTAGGTTCTGTGTAGAGCAGTTTGTTTCAAAAGAGGTATGTGGGCCCTTACCTTTCCTAAAGGTACCGTTGTGGTTATCAGAGCAACTTAGGTGTATCTACTTCATTTTAGTTATACCAGCTTGAATATGGGAGGGCAGACATTGGAGGAAAAGCTTTTCTGTGTGTTTTGTGCTGAGAAAGTGCATTATTCGTGGCAAATAAGGAAAGGGAGCCTTTCCATTCTTCCTAGGGGAGTTCCAATTCTTCTATTTTTGTATATTCATCCCTTTGTTTTGGTATTTCTACTTTGAGAAATGTGGCTTTTTATATACTGAAATCAGAAACAAGATTGATGCCTGGTTCTTTTGATGAAGGTTGGCCCTTCATCAAAGAGTTAAGATGTTTTAAAGATATTTTTTCTACTTTGTATTTCTAGGAGAAACAGGGATTTATAAACTTTTTGCGATTGATGTGATTTGTAGAATTTTAAATTTAAAATAACTATTTTTAAACTCATCTTTACTATTTCTCACATAGAAATCATGTTTGATATATCTAGAGTTTTCTCAGATCTTGAAAGAAAAAAAAAAAGGCACTCTTTCCTGTTCATCAGGAGATGGTGCTATGCAATGTGAAAGCCTGTACTGGAACAGCCTCTGGTTATAACTACTGCCATGACGGGAGCTTGAGGCTGGAGGTGCGTTTCAGTAATAGCTAGTGCATTTACAGTAAAGCTAGTAGTCAGTTCCAAAGTCTGCCTTTAGAGCTGGAGTCCCTCTGGAAACTCAAGTAATGTATCCTATCTATGCTCCCAAGAGTTTAAAGCTCTGAACAATTTAGAGAAGTGGAGCGGTTATGATTGGAAGACAACTCTGTAGGTTATTTAGTTCAACCCATCCGCTCAAAGCAGAGTCAGCAAGAACAGGTTGTTCAGGGCCATATCAGTCTGAGCTCAGGAGAATATCCAATTTTGGAGACTCCACAACCTCTCTGGACTTGTAGTGTTTGATTATGCTCTCAAGAAATAGTTGTTTTAATGGTAAAACAGGATTTCCTGTTTCAGCATGTGCCCAGATGCTCCTGCCCCTTAGTCGTGTTGTCAGCCTTTCACTGGGCTTGCTTGGGTACATCAGTGTTTCTCCTGGTGGAAAATCCAGAACTGAACCCGGCTCAGCAGGTGGATGTGGTCTCACCAGTGCTGAGCAGAGTGGAAGTACCACCTCTCTTAATGTACATGTGACATTTTTCCTAATACCACCTGGCATGCTGTTGGTATATACCATCACCTTTGCTTGTATGGTACATCGCATGTTGTGAATTGTGTGCTTTTCAGTTATATTGCAGATTTGTCGTACAAATATGCATGTCGTGTATTTCTCGCTCACTTAAACTGTTCACATGGCCATCAGGATAACAGATTCCAAATACCCTGTTAGAAGAATCACAGAATAAGTCAGGTATAAGAACTTACTGAGCTTTTTGATGAAATTCTAGGCTTGTATAAAAAGTAAAAATGGATGCCTAAATTAGCTCCTAAACTTAGGCACATAAGCCAGAGTTTGATTTTCCAAGAAAGTTGTAATTGAGTCATTTAACACAACATCCATATGTATTAGAAATCAAGCTGCAAATGTCCAAATCTATCATGTATTTGGAAAGATGCTTGGCCTTCCTATACTGAACAGCAGTAGCAAAGTTAGATAATAGACATCAATTAAATGTCAAAAAAATGTCACTTGATGTTCGACATCAAGAGTTGAACCTTATTTCACCTTTGCTTCTGCACAGGCTGTGCAGCAGCATTGTTTCAGGGAGATGGGGCTGCACTAGGATTAGTGGAGCACTGTACAGACAAAGAGTTGTTGGGGATGAAGGACTAGGGCTGGGTTTCCTAAAAACTTTATGTTACACTTGTGTATGTTAGGAGTCTAACTTATTGTGCCTAGGGCCAGCTAGAAATATTCAGGCGTTCACTTTGGAATTTCCCCAAGCAAATCCTCATTTTCATTTCTTCTTCTTTTTTTTTTTTTTTTTTTAAGGGAATAGTTATAGAATGTTTTTTAGATTTTTTTCTGCGAGCATGCCCGAGGGTTAGAATCTTAAAATGGAAACTTTCAGAACCTCTGCTAGTGAAGCAAAATTATGATGGGAAAAAAACCTCTAGCTCTCACTGTATAATTGCTTATTGCAGTTCTTGCAGGCAATTTTTCTTAATCCAATTTGAGCAGTTCTGGTCCACACTGACATAAAAATTTTTAATTGACAGGGCTAATAAAATGCTGTCACTTCTGTTTTATTAGGTACTGTGCAAAGGAAATACTAAGTAAGACCTGCTCAATATATAAACACATGAAAAAGCAGAAGTGGTTTTGGTTTTCTCATGGACATGTTTGTAAAAAATTGACCAATTGACTGAGTAGCAACAATAATACTCCTGTGCTCCCAAGGTCTAGTTGCTTGGACTTTGATTGTTAAGTTTTGTTTACACAAGTAGGGCTCTGTTATGACTACTGGAATTCCATGAAGTAGTAAGGATCCATCTAAGAGAGCAGGCTAGGGGAATGGGAGCTTCCATTTTAGTAATTATTTTTAAGTAATATGGAAGATTATTATCAGTAGCATGAAAAATTCGTGATCTTGGCCACCTCTTGCCTATATTGTTTTCTCCAGATGAGTGTTAGCTTTTCCAAAACTGTTTCACAGGCATTATTAACATTTTAATGAATGTTACACTAACCAAAGGTGGCAGTGTTACTTCTGCCCAGTAATGCATTGATATGTTTATGATGCAACTTTAAAGATATAAAGTTAATATATATAGGGTAGAACACAGGGCATTCATCTTCATGCCAAATGCTACATGAGCTTTATGGAAGAGCACGAAGACTCGTCCATATATTAGGCAGAGATCAGGTGCACAAAACCACCAAAATAATGAAATGGGTTCCTTTATTTTTAGGAAACGATGATCTACGTAACATGTTCATACTTAAAATGGAAAACAACAACCTATTCATAACTTAACCAATTCACAAGAAGATGAAAGCAATTTCACTTCCATGGCATAAGATACATTTTAGTGAGAGTGATCTCTCTGAGTTTTCTTTGCATGTTTGTGATGTGGCTTTTGCAGTACACAAGTGTATTCAATGAATCTCAATATAATTCCTCAGTGTAAGGCATAGAGATGGTGACTTATGCAGCTTTGGTTGCTTAGTTGCTGAATATATTAGATGTATATGGATTAAAAAGGGGAAAATAGGAGCAAATGTTAGGCTAGAAGATGAAACTGCTTTCTTTGTTTTAGAATGCAAATGTCTTTGTAAGGAGTTGATTTTGGTTTGGCTATGTGTTTATGAAGTATTTCAAAAGCCAGAAAAAAGCTGCTGAGTAAATGTGATGATAATGGTAAGGATATTAGACTATTACATTTAAGTGACAGCACTTCAGTACGGTGTAAAATAGAATATGGGCTCTTTTTTTCATAGGCAGGTTAGCATAATTGTTTTTTTCTGCGGATACTCTTTGCTGTTGTCATTGTTTCTTTCTCTCACTTCCTTTCTTTCCAGTTCCTCCCAGTACACTATTTCTGCAGAAGTAAGTATTCAAGGCTACCGCTGTACTTATTTTTTCTTATGAGATGCACGTATGCACATGCTCATCTTTGCATTATATTTTACATTTTAAATTTATTTTCAGACTGTTTTCAGCTGCATGTGTGTTCAGATTGCTAGTTTGCAGGTTGGAAGAAGACTGGAAGAGCTGTGAAAATACCTGTTAAATACTGATAGGAAACTCCTTTTCAGACAATACACAGCTGAGTCTTCCATTGTTAAGAAAATGTGCCAGGTGTAGCTTATCATTCTTTTCAGGTGTAGTCACACTTAAAGGACAGAATTATGCATCTCTCTGGTGAAGCGTGTACAGAGGAACTCCCAGTAGCTACACAGATGGTGGATGGTGAGGTCTTGACTCATACTTTTATTACTGTATTAGTGGCAACAGTTCAAATGGAATTACATCTATTATGCTTCATTACAAGAGCTAAACAATTCTGCTGAAATTCCTACTGACAACTATGCCTGTCAGCAGCCATCTTTTATGTAAGGATATTCAGGAGAGCATAGGGGGAAATAATTATGTTCTCAACAATATATGGAGTTGTATGAAAGTGGGAGTAAAAGCTTTTCAGGATGAAAAATAAATCCCTGTTCTTTTTCCGTCAGAGTTCTATTGGGAACCTACTAAAATAGCAGGATATGTGATCTCATTTCCATTTTTTCACTGCTGAAAAAAAATTAGGGAGTATAAAGAACTAAAAACTACTAATGCCTTTTCTCTTGTGCTATTTTTCTGTAGAAATTTTTCTTTAATCAGTCTGTCTATACTACAGTTTAGCTACATAATCTGTCAGTCCTTCTCAACGGCCCTTTTGGCCACTTTAAATGAAGAATAAGAATTTTAGAGCAAATAACCTGTGAGTATTGGGAAAACTGCTAAGTGAATAGATGAGCATGATTCAAATGAATGTCTTTCCTGAAGGAAAGTTGGGAAGAAAGCTGACCTTGGTGCTTCGTATTTGGAAGCAATTGGCTGAAAATTCTGCCTGCGCTGGCTTCGCATGTGCATCTGTTGTCTGACCTGGTTCTTAAAGGGTGAGGTACATAGAAAGGGCTGGAGTTATTTAATAGAGAAGTTAAGGACAAGGGGCATGAGTCCATTCAAAAACAAAACCTAAAACTTTTGTACTTCTGCTATTCATGGAATGCTTACTTAAATAAGAAGCAAAGAGCTTGTGATGCAATTTGTCTAAGAGTATGAGAACAACTTGTGGCTTAAAGAAACTGTAAACTGTCTGGTATAAGTCAATATAAATTGGAAATCTGGTTGGGATACAAATGAGCACACAGTGGCCCTAGAATTTGAAATGGAAGGAGGTTTTTATTAAAAAAAAAAAAAAAAAAGTGGGCTGAAGCTCAGCCCCTATCAAGTCCTGCAGTCTGAGGTGTGTCTGGCAGTGAAATTATGAAAATCTGGCTTGTGGATGCCTGCATCTCAGTTTCCTCTCTCTCATTCTTAGCTTAGCTACTGCAAGTACCAGCCTTTCCATATCGAATTTCAATGTATTGATGACAGCCTTAATTTTTTTTTCTGATCTATCCTGCATACCTTCGAGTTTGCTCATAGTTCTGCAGAGCTGACCAGAGTTTTCCTGAATAAAGCAGGAGTTAGAAGTCCATACTTTGATAATTTTCTAGGTTTTAAATACATGAGTTTTAGTGGGAGTGGATACGACTGAATGATGACACGAAATCTGATGGAAGATGTTTGAGTGGTGGAATTTGAACATCTTCCAGCAGAAAGTAGCTAATTCATATGTAGTGCTTGAGCACTAGCGGTGAGGCGTTAAGGCAGTCATCTCACTAAAAAGACACTTATTGGGTGATGTTAGTCCACCAAACATTTTTCTTGATTAGCGGAAATAACTGTAAGTATAAGAGTGCTTACCTCTTATTAAGGTTGTCTGAGACTGACACTGTTATAAAGATAGATATTAAATTTCCTAATATCTTCTGCTTCAGTCTCAGATTTATTTATATTTATTTAAATATTCAATAGACTGATTTTTTTTACCACAATCCTTAGAATAATGATATCTAAGCATCTATTCAAAAAGAAAAATTGCCTGGTTCTTACATTGATGTATTTAGATATGTGTAAGAGAACAGCATAAATCTGGTTTCAGTTGCACGGTTCTTTTGTTAGGTGAAATGTTGAAATGGTGCAAAGATAAGTGGAATTAAGGTGAGATCCTTTTTGTAGCACGTACTAAATTTGTAGAGAATAATAAACTATTAGTCTGCTAAAATTTCACCATAAGCTCTTCTCCAGACAGGATGTGAAGCCCCAGCCTGGAAAAGGATGTAAACATGTTACTAAGTGCTTTCCTAAACTGAAGCCAAACCTAGGAGTAGTTACAAATATTTGGCTAACAGCTATGCAGATTTTTCTTGGGTGCCAAGGGCTTGAACTTTAGTAAATGTTGTTTGAACAATATTCTACTTTGTTGCTTGTTTAGTAGCTTTTTTTTTTTTTTGAAGAAAAGGGAAACTTTTTCAAGGTTTAGTTCAGGTCTTGATTAAGTGGGAGACTAAAAAGCTGTAGGTCCCAACAAGAAACAACTGGTTTGAAAACATTTCTGATCTTGATATGTATATAAGTTGTACAGCTGTATGATCTCTTCTCCCTTCCCTCCCTCATCACACAAGTACTATCTAATTGCAGGTGACATGCCAAAAAAACCTTAACATGTCTAACTTCTATGACATGTTTTGTCATTGTATTGTATTGACTTAAAAATGCTTATTGTTTCCTAGTAAGTACTTCACAACCTCTGCATTTTCCCACTCTTATGCTGAAATTCTTTTGTGTAGCAACTGAACCTTTAATTCAAACAAAGTTACCGGACTTATTACCCAAATATTGAAAGCTAAGAGAAGCATTTTTCAAAACAGTAGCTTCAACTGAATTAAAAGTCAGTTTAGTGGGTCAGCTACTTGTAGCTCCTTTGGGAACCTTTAATCCTACTTGAGAAAAAAAAAAGCATTGAGAAGATTTTATAAGTATTTCAATCATTTTCCCCATGGCTGGGTACAAATATGCAGAGAATTCTGGTGAAGCTACCACTGTTGGTTTTGTTTTCATTTAAAATTTCTTTGCAATTCTGTTAATTCATTTTTTCGTGCTGAATACTTTATGGAAAAAACTGATATGCTTTCCCTCAAATAGACTATATGTCTGTGTTACAACACAAGGCATTTAGAAATTGCACAGAGGTTTCTTTTATATTAAAATATAACACTAAACAGACTTCTAAACATAACAGATTCAATTAAAGTTTCATTATTTTGCCATCAAATAGATGACAGAATTTCATAACGTAGATTTTGTGTTTAGGATTCCAAAATGTTGGTTTCAAATGAAAATAGGTGATGAGCAAAGATGGCAATCATCCTCCTAAGGTCCTCTTTAAACCTGAGTTACAGCTTAACTGTGAGTGAAGTTCTATTGGTAGATTAATACTGAAGTAAATCTCATAGGATAGCTCTGCATTGTGATATCTGTGATATCTGCCTGTATTGCACCTGATATTATTTATTTGCCAAAACAGGGTTTTCAGTCCGGGCTATGAATTTTTCATCCTTTTTTCATAAAAGGAACAGGTGATACAAACTTTCTCACTCTTAACCTCTTTCAATATCATATTTGTGAATGGACTATTGATAACAGTCCTTTAAATTGGAATGGCTTTGAAAGCATGAGATGAAAATGTTGCTTGAAGGTGGATATAATTATGACATCATTTTAGAAATATACACAATTAAGTTAACTAACCTCGTCAAGATATACTTGCCAGTCTTGGCTAGCCTGGTGTGTCAAGATATACTAGCAAGGTATCAGTGTTTAAGTATTTTTGAGTCATGGTCCCTCTTACATCATTATTTTCCAGATCAGTGTCCAGAATGGTGCTCTTACCAGTGACTGAGATAGTAAACAGAGCTGAAATACTGTGGATATATTTTTTCCTACGAAGAGCTTTCTTTTTGTAAGTAACATACCTATTTGGGATTTCTTGTTCTGGGATTTTGGGAGGAGAGGAAGAAAAAATGAAAGAGACAAAGGGTGAAGAAGGAATTAAGAGTTATATCTGTAAGGAAACTTTGAAATATTTCTTCATGATACTTAAGGTTCAGAAGGAAATTCACATTACCACAATTAACAAAATGAATCCCTATAAAAGGAGATTTTTATTATTACTCCAAAATTAAACTGTCAAAAAGCAGCAGTAACACTTGAAAGAGGTGGCTATAAGAGGCTGAAATTATTCTGAAGTAAAACTTCAGAATTCAAAATTTGAGGCGAATATGCTTTTGCTCAGAACACATTTTAAACCTCTAATGAAATTACATTTGTTAGAAAAGCATTACTCTTAACAATGATATGCAGCTTCATATATTTTGTGGTTTTCATCTCTGTGTTTCATAGCTTTCAATTGCCAGACAAGCTAGCACTGATGAACAAAAGCTGTTGGTTTTTTTTTTTTTGAGAGAGTTTTGGCTGAAGCAAATGAAAAGCAGCATTATTCATCTGAACAGCTTACAGAGAGACTTCAAATGTTTCACAGTTGCTACAAACAGCTGAACGTCAAGGCTTGTACTACCCTAACTCCAAGGGTTTGCTGCTTTTTGTCAGACCTCATTTTAGAAATAACATCCATGTTAGTGGAGTTTTTCTCAGAAAAATGTGAAATTGAAGAGGAAAAAAACAGGAGCTTTACTATCTGTAGTTGCTATTAAATTGTTCTTCTAAATGAGCTAACCTGATTGAGAGCATAATTACTGTAATGTCCTGAACGCTTGAGCTTTTCTGCCATTTCAGAAGAGAAGCAAAGTGTGGCTTTTACTCTCTTGTTCCCTAGTATTACCAGATATGCAAAGGAAATACACAAAGTGAGCTGTTACACCCACCTGAAGTGTATGCTGCTGAGCACTCCAGTACTCTTCCCAGTACCCTCTCAAAGCTGCATTGCCAGAGTACGAGTCACCAAAAATTCCTTGTGCTTTAGCAGTTTGTACTGCAGGATGTGGTTCCATACACAGTACATACCTGTGTTCCTACTTTGTGTTACCCTTTCCTGACAGTTTCTGGCCTTTGTGTGATGCTGGCCTGAGTTTATTTTGCCCAGGACTAGCTGCTTTTCTATTTTTCTCATGTGCTTCTCCATTAGGGCAGAGTGTGAGCACACTGCTTGGAATGAAGTGCATGGGTCAGCAGCAACTACAGCTGGGTTTGAACTGATATAGGATCTTTCTTTTGAGGATGTGCTAAATGAATGATCATAAGAGAAACTATTTCCTGTCTGTTGCAGAGTGGTATGGCTCAAACTTTAGAAGTTTTATAGCAGCATATTTCTAAGTCACTGAAAAGGACTCCTAAATAAATTTAGTCAGCAATTAAGACTTTCCAAATTCTGTTGAATGAAAAATAAAAAGAACAGCATGCAAGATACGCAGATGGCAAAGAAGCAATTTGGAGCAAGCAATTCAGCTTTTTCCTCTCTTTCCACAGAGAACAATCTGATTGTTTTTTTCCCTCTAGCTTACTCATTATTCAGATAGCTGTGGACATTTGTTCATGGTATCTTTTTCCAGCCAAGTGACTGACTGCATATATTTGACAACTCAAATTCTGATATAATACTTTTAATTGGATGTTTTGGTCACAAAATGTGTTTCCTTTCTCTGACTTAATGACCTTTATTTCTACTAAGACTTCCCAAATTAATGTTCAGCTCTTAAAAGAGCTGCAAATAATTGCTTGTACTTGTAAAGTTTCCTGTTCTCATAATTTCTGTTGATAACTTTGGGTACTGTAGTATCTGCAAACAATGCCTTGAGATTGAAACAAAAATCCAAGTGAATATTTCGGGGGCAGAAAAATGAAACCATTTTCCATTTGTTTCCATGTGAATTTGAGAGTTAATGCTGATTAGTGAGGGTGGAGCAGGGCATCATATTTGTGCCATTCTAGAATATCCTCTCTAGCTGAAAAAAAAAGTTGATAATTTTATGTTTAGACAGATATTTTTACTTTTAAATCTTTTATATAAGTGCCAAAGTGAGTTGCTTGAGAATATGGAAAAATGCTAGAGATTCTTATGTTCTATCATATGCACAAGAACAAGCACCTGTTTTGATCTGGTACTTGATTTTCCTTTAAATGCTACTGTATTTCAATACTGAACTGTGCGTTTTGATACTACTGGAGTGGCTAAGGTAGCTTAAGGAGGAAACATTTCTGGTGGAAAGATGAACATTTAGAACTAGAAAAGCTTAGCAAAAAAATGACTTTTCTTAACCTTGAGCTTTGAGTTTTTTTGTCACCTGTGTTTCTATTTTTCTGTCCTTCTTTCATTCATATTAATGAATTGACTTGAATTCCTACTGATGTATCTCTGTACAAATGAATGCTTTGTCAGCCTTTGGATTATTTTTAAGTATGTTAGACTTTGCTGAGATCATAGAAATCGGAATCTGCTGCTTTTCATTTTGATCAGTCGTTAGGGTTTTCTTTCTAGCCCTAAATAACATTGTCATAGTTTTGGAGTTTCAGCTTTCAAGAAGCTGTTGATTTTTCGCTGCTCCGTTAGAGGGCAGCAGCAGGCTAATAATACGGGAATCCCACAGGTAACGTTCTTTCTTTTGCTGTAATCTTGCCACCTGGTGGCAAAATGTGGAAGGCTATAGCATGTGAAAAGTAAAGGCACTGCTTTCAGAGAGAGCCTTTCTTCTGCTTATTAATCGGACAGTGGACTAAATTCGGTCTGTTTCCCCACAAATCTGAGTTCTTTGTAATCAAGTGAATAACTTTATTTAAAATAACCACAATAATTTTCACACAAATCCAGAGTTGAGCGCTCCGCTTGAAAGAAGGAGGAGACAAAGATTTCATAGCTCCTTTTCTCAATACCAGCTTAAAATGCTTGTCCTGGTACTCTGTCTTAAAAGATCGAGCCTAACTCTGCTTTTGCTGAAGTAAACAGTAAAACTTCTTTTGACTTAAGCTTTTGTGCATGTTGTGTATATTAGATGTAAGTAGAAATTGCTTACTTGTAGTTAATATCTTCAGTGTTGTTTCAAAGCGGTAACATTCAATCTTTTCTGTTTTTTGAACAGTTACCACACAGTAGCAGCTGAAACACTCTGGAACAGTTTCTCCAGATTGAAAGAGACCACAGCTCTAGTGTGTTGAGTAGCACATGGTGAGTTTGCTGAGTTTGTTTTTTAATGGTTGCCACTGTAATTATTTTTGTATTATCGTAACTCTTCCTAAAATATAATATTCAGTTCTTTAAAATATAGTAGTGAATTAGTCTCATCAAAATTGATAAATAAAAGCTAATATAGAGCTGATGACAAGAATTCTCTAAGACTAGGATGACTCTTCCAGGTACTCCTGTGACATTTATTTTGAAAAATCTCTCACAAAGAAACCCTTAATGTTCGCAATGTTTTTTCTTTAGCTTTTAAAGAGATTTTTATTATAGGATCCTATTTTTACATAATTTTCAACTGTTACTTAACCAGAAAAATAAAATGTGTGTATATATAGAGAGAGATCTCCCCTCAGTTTTAAACAGCTTTTTGATGCATTACTATTAGACTATTTGCATGCCTTATCCCTTGCGTATGGACACCATTACTAAGGCAGTCATCTTACAAGTTTTAAAGATTTTGAAGTATATATTAAATATATACTTATCTGTTACAGTTTTAAAATAGTGTTATGTAACTTTCTTTCCAATATTTTCATAAGTAATGAAATTCTTCAAAATTGTACTGCAGTGAAATACTTCATGAAATGGTTGTTGAACTTTTATTTTTATGTATAAATATAAAGCATATGGACATGCATGCAAATATTCAAACATACATTCTTCACTGAAAATGATTACTTCACCGTATGCTCAATAATGCTGCTTTCAGTTAATGCTGTTTTGCTGTTGGTTCTGTCACGATGCTTAATTTTTAATGAAATTAAAATGTAGTTCTTCCCTGATTCTTGGGACTGTTTCACATTCAATTCCTCAAGGAACAGTGCAAGGGCAACACTGGGTTTGCATTAATGTTATTTTTCAGATCATGCACATTTTGCAGTCATTGAGGGTTCAAAGCCCATGACAGTTTAAATAAGGTGGCTACTTAAATTGTAGACCTGAGAGCTTTTCAATTTTTTATGTTTATTCTCTGAATAAGATGATGCTGGTATAATCTAAGGTACTATATTGAAGGCAGCACAGTGACCTGTTCATGATGAAGTAGGTTTACTGAGGTAACCTTGGCAGTGGTTTAATGCTCCAGCATCTTGATGTTGGTATGATAAGTCAGTGCCCATGCATTAAGCTCTGCCACCTAAATAATCTAATTACTTCTCACTAGCAAAATACATTATTTCTTGACGTCTCCAATGAACAAAAGCAAACACGAGTTTTTTCTTATTTCTTCGAGGAGCATGTATGTACATAGGTCACTCTGAAAGTAATGCCTCCTATTTATTTCTTTGGAAACTACAGCAGATAGAAAGAAAACAGTAACACTGTTTGATAGAGCAAATTCTCATCTAGTTAACACTGTTTTTCAACACAGTCACCACCATTATGTATGCATTTTTGCCAGCAATGAACAGGAGCCTGTATACTGTACTCATAAATATCTTTTCCAGCGGAGGTGACGTGCTGTTGCCACTGCTAAAACGAACCACCCACCAGCTCACTGTGTTCACATCCACTGTTTGGTCTCCATAAACACTGAGCAAGTGTTGATGAATGTCAGTGGGTGCCATTTTTTCCACATGAAGGAATCCAGTGCCACACCTTTGCTTCATCTCCGCTTCCACATCAGACGCCATTTTGTCAGACTGCCCCTCTGCTGCCATCTGTTGCACAGCAATAACGTGGAACCGAATACTGGTAGGAAGGTTCAACCTTTACTGCCATCCCACCAACATCTTCCTCTGACAGTGTGAGCAAACAAAATAAAACAGAGGACATTACTTTAGAGTAGCCCTTGTATAAATGTTCATGCTATACTGCAAACGTTGTTTGTTGTAGCTTCATTGGCTGTATTTTTCCAGTATCATCCTAAGTAATTCAAGATTTCTTTTATCTCATGTGTGAATACTACCTAGTTCAATAGAACCTCCTGAAATGAGTATCTCTTAAGGGAATAGCTCTGCTATTCATTTTCACTTTTATTAACTGACAAATATTGTGACTTTTTGGATGCTAATACCAATTGCCAGCTGCTATTTCAAATTCTAACTACTAGTCATAATTTCCTGTCCTAAACTTTTCCTTTTATTCCTATTCTTATATATACATATAAGCATCTCATTTTTATGGATATCCATGTCATTTCCATGCAACTGATGGACCTTTTTCTCAACAAAAGGAAGAAAATAGTCTAAAGACTATACTTTTCTCATTTGTTAATTCACACTTCTCCATGCTTTTATCTGACAATCCCATTCCTTCAAAACTGTGTATGTAATGTGTGTATATATACTTGTATATATTTGTGTGTTCATATATTTATATATATACACACTGAAACATTATTCACTGCTTGTTTAGCCTAGCAAAGTGAAAGGAGGATGTGACAGTTTTCAATACCGAGAAACTAGATGTGAAATAAATACAGAAGCAGGAAAAGTTTAAACTGCGGGACAATACAGATAAAGATTTTTAAAAAAGCATAATATAGTAATAAGTATGTTCCAGTAGGAACTTAGTAGAAGGCTTCAAGCCATCATTTCTGATATTTTAGTATCATGTTTTGTTAGAGTAGTGGGAGCAAGAAAGCCTCTCTTGTTTTAATTCTGATCCTGATAAATTTGAATGGAATTAAAAATTATGACAGTCAAACTGGATCTGTAACCTAGCAGGTCCCCTCCCCAGTTCTGCATTGCTAAATGAGTATTTCAAGTGCTACAGTATGACACTAATGTAAAATAAAATTCAAATTAAATGCAATTACACTCTTAAATGTGTTAATACAACACATTAAATGACCAATTCTTTAAATTTTAGTGTTTAACATATTTGTTTTGATAGTACATAAGGGAACTGCTAGAACCACTATGTGAAACTGCTTTACAAGTTGCCATAGTGATTACATTGTAGAATTCAACAGTGTTCTTTCCCTTCTTGTGTCTTATTTCTCTTGTATGATTTTGAAAAAACAAGCCAATATTGCACATTTTTTTTCTAGCTAATGGGAAGTCCAAACAGATCTAAATTGTTCTGAATTTTGATTTGTGCTCCTTGTCTTGACTATTTTTAATATCACCTGTTTTAATTTTCCCACAGTTTGGATTCTTTCTGCTTGCTTAGCTCACTCATGCAGGATGCAGATTGTACAGGGTAAAGTCAATAATTTCAAAAGATCTCTGATGATCTGTGTATATGTCCTTGTGTTTTAAGTATTGTCCCTCTGTGCGACTCAAGACAATACTTCTAAGCTATATCTGCTTCTATCCACTTAATAATTCAGAGGGTCTTTTTTCCCCCAATCTGCTTCGATGTTAATCTTTAAAATTATGAATTCAGGCAGATCTTAATAAGGAAGGTATTCCTAGACTCTCTTCTTATTGTAGCTCCTCCCAGAGGCCATAAATTAGCACACACTAATACATAGCTCCTCAAATGAAATGTTTCCAAATTGGACATATAAGATTGAGGGAGGGAGAAGAGTGATTAACTGTTGTTTAAAGGAGCCGAAACACCAAGGATGGTATTCGGTAATTAAGCTCTAGTGACTGAGGTGAAGGGCTTTTTCTCAGTTCAAGCTACCTTCTGCCCTGGATTCTGCCTCTGTCCATGGAGATGAGGTGATGTGGAGAGAGTCATTGTGGTATGAGTGGGATATAAGTTATTTTAATGAAATGTCTCCACTGAGCAAAGAATAAGTTCTGCCTGAACTTCATTTCTGTAAGGATCTTATATACCTGAAGAGCACAGACAACATTTAACATCTAAGCATTTTTTTACACGTAGACCATACTGTATGTTTATACACACCAAGGAGATGATCATCCCCCTGTGCTCAGCTCTGGTGAGGCCGCACTTTGAGTACTGTGCTCAGATTTGGGCCTCACACTACAAGAAAGACATCGAGGCCCTGGATAATGTCCAGAGAAGGGCAACAAAGCTCAGGAAGGATCTGGATCACACGTCTTATGAGGAGCAGTTGAGAGAACTGGGATTGTTCAGTCTGGAGAAGAAGAGGCACAGGGGAGACCTCATCACTCTCTACCTGAGAGGAGGTTGTGGTGAAGGGGGATGTCAGCCTCCTCTCCCTGGTGACTAGCAGTAGAATGACAGGTAATGACCTCAAGTTGTTCCAAGGGAGATTCAGGTTGGATACTAGGAAGAATTTCTTCTCAGAGTGGTTAGGCATTGGAGTAGGTTGCCCAAGGAAGTGGTGAAGTCACTGTCCCTGGAGAGGTTTGAGGGTATATGTAGTACTTAGGCACATGGTTTAGTAGGCAGTATTGGTGGTATGTGGACAACTGGACTAGATGATCTCAGTGGTCCTTTCCAACCTTAACATTTCTATATATTTATATACTTATGAGCGTCTATATACTTATGCATACACATGATGACATAAATAATGTGTATGTATTTATGAATCTTCTCAATCTGTTTTCCCAGACTTTTTCTGGGAAGGAATGGGAACTGGGTATGATTCTGAGACTGATGGCTTGGGGGAGCCATCTGTTGGCTCAGATCCAGTTTGTAAACTCTTTTGTATTGTTTCTCTGCCAAATGTAAAGCATGTGTTAAAGTGACAATCAGTACATTTACAGTACATTCTTATGCATAAGTGCTGCTTAATGTTTAATTTTGAAGCACACACTATGTATCTATGGCTATCCCATATCCTTTCATTAATCCAAATCAGAAACCTTTTATGTCACTATTTATGTGAACTGTGAAAGTTCAGCTGATGCTATAGTACAAAGTTGGTGGAGCTGAGACATGTTATACTGGGTGAAGATCATATCGCGATCTCAGAACACCTCGATGTCATGCCAAATGCTTGAGCTGTTTACTCACAAATAGTTTTTATGCCTAGTTTCAAATTCTAATAACTATTTCAGATGTAATAATGTAACTCCATTCTGAGATAATTTTTAAATGACTGGCAAGCATCTAGAAGTACTTAAGAGCTTATATTATTTTATTTGTATTCAAATTACAGTTTAAAGAGGGAGTTGGATATAATATGTTACTTCTGCTCCTTCTCAGCACTGGTCAATGGTCAGAGCCTTGGAAATGACAGTGAATGCTCAATCACTCCCATAAAACTCTTCCATTGACAAAGCAGAGAACAAAAATACTCTGGAAAGTGAAAAACAAAAAAAAAGTTGCCATATTATTCTTTTCCAAGGTAAATAAATGCAAGTCCTGCTTTTCAGAGCAAAAGAGTTGGCAAATAACAGGAAACAATTTCCTAGCTCAAACTCTCCTTCAGGTACTACTTGAAGTCTTATTTTTTCCTTCAGGTTTGTGAAACCAGAGTTTTTTTGAGGCTGCACCTTGGAGTTTTCTCTTCCTCCTTCCTTGGTGCTTTGCTTATCCCACACTTTTATTTGCAATCAGAATGGCCCTGGCTGTTACTGAATGCAGGCAGTAATTTTGCTGATCAGGATATGGTGTTGATTTAATAGTGAAATCTATCATTTTTTCTATTCCACGGTGACTTTAGTTCTATTCTTCGTAATTGTTTTTTCTCATTACCTCGAATACCTGAAGAAAAAAATGAAAACTTCAGATCTATCTTCTTCCTAGTTGCTGATTATATCGTTTTCATGCCACCACTGATGCAGCCTTACAGGGCATTTTCCCATGGCTGCTCCCAGCATCAGGCATGCTGGAGAATCAGCAGTGATATACTACTGCAGGCATTGCTGCTTTCAGGGCAGTATGCCGCTGAAGTACCTGCTTGTTAGGCTGGAACTGTCATCTCCATCAAATAGCTGTTTAACTGTGATTAAAATCCCCTATTTGAGATATGTTGTTCAATTGAACCTTATTAAACTTGTGTCTTATTTTACTGGATTAGCAAATCTACAGCAAAGTTGTCATGGCAGATTTAGTAATTTTTCTCCCAGTGAAGCTTGTGCTGTGTCTAATAATGTGGAATCTAGGAATGAGTGATGAATTTGTAAAGCAGGTGACCTTGTGTCTCAAACACACTGTGCTGTACAGTTTGCTTGCCCTGTGAAAATGCTGGTGTGTGGTGTGATGCTGTACTCCACAAAACAAGTTCATAGACTCAATCACAGCTGGCTTCGAGAAGGACTGAAGCAACATCAAAAGGCTGATACAACACTTTTCACGAAGTGAGGAAGCAACCAGTTGTTTTACAGCTTGGGCCTAAGAATGTCCCAATTTCTGTCATTCTGTAAGAGGAAAAAATGTCCCAGTGACGTGTTTTTCTTTTCAGAGGGCTTTATTCATATTTTAAAGCCTCCATGAGAAAACCAGTTGATGCAGTTACAGTCCTAAAGGCTATTATTTTCAAAGGTACTGTTTCTCACTTCAGGTTATTCTTCCCTCCCCCCCTCAAAATAGGCACACCTACTAATTTTTCATTACAGTATTTTTGTCAATTCTGCAAAGCTAAAAAAAAAAAAAAAACTTTCAATATTAAGAATGCCTTTTCTATGAAGTTGGGAAAGGGACTGACATCATGAAACTTAACTGCTTGTGTGATTCAAGATTTCCAAGGCTGACTAGCACGTGGGAGGAACACTATAGGGAACCCATTTGACTGTGTGTGTGATAACATTCAGGCCTGGCCTCTCCTAGTGGCTTACCTCCCCAGTGACTATTTGTTTGCTTTTTCACTAGCAAATTTAGCTTGTGACCTGCATCTTTTCCATTATTTTGCATTACAAGTAGCAAAACTTCAGCAGACTGGATCCTTACACAATTTATGCTGAAGTAGTAGAATCCTAAATGGGTTTATGAAACGTAACTTAGCAAACAATGAAGAGGGTTGGACTTTCCAATTCTTTTCATGTATTTGGATTATGTAAGGCTTAATTGTGATCAGGAGCAGCATAACTTTTTTTTCAATGCATGAATAAAACATTCAGCATCTAAGCACTCTGGATAAAAGTTGCTTCAGACTTGTTGAGTGCAAGTCCCTAATATAAGTCACTTCAGTAGAGGTTTATTTACTTTCTGTTATATTATAAATAATGCAAATTTAATGTCCATCTGGACAGTAGGTTTTTGCTGGCTCCTACCACCAGCTGCAAAATTCACTCACTACAAGCTATGGAGCTGCCTTATACAGTCAGTGCCAAGAAGGAGCATACTGCTAATGCACCTTCGTGTGCTTGGGCTAGTACGTAGTACAGGAAACTTCAAGTAGGGCATGAGCCTTTGTTTCAAGGAGGTCACTCAGAGAAAACACTGAAATTGAATCACCTTTGCTTAGGCTGGCAGTGGCCCTCAGGACTTATATTATTTTGTCTTCTATTGTGATACAAGTTGCAATTTTTAAGGTCACATGTAGTAGTAAGAGCTACATAACTGCATAAAATCTCCACACATGTATGATTTTGATGTCTACATCTGAACGCTTCAGTTTTTCACTTCGCTCTGGCTTGTCAACTCCTTATCTGAGTAAAACATCAGACCTTCTTCCTTAGTGAGATCTCACTAACAACATTTCCTGTATATTTTGTCCACCATGGTTTTGGATCTGCTTGTCAGTCTTTAAACATTAGGGATATTCTTCATTTCTTTAGGCAACCAGTCTACTTTATTTCTCATTCAGGATTTTGTTGATGCTTTTCCAACTGCGCACTGTCTTGGAAATGCATGTCCCAGAAGACCTGAGGATACTGTTGAGGAGCCTAGGGCTAACACTCAGTAAATTGAAACTGAGAGCTCAGTGCAAAGGCAATTGAAACTGATGATGGAGGTAAATACAAGGCCTAAATTGGAGATGGAGATAAGTTAATTTCAAGTTTTTTTTCAGTAAGAGAGTGTTCTTTACCTTCAGGGAGAGATCCGTGGCCATTTATATTTATTAAATTAGCTAATATATTTAGATCTCTCTAAGCATGAAGCCTGTGCTTTGGGCACACACTTGTATACATTAGCTATATAAAGCAATGCTCAGTTATAAAGGAATATTTCTTTCTAACGAGGACTTCAACTGGACAAAAGTATTTACCTTAAACTGAAGGCATGAAATATTCAGCCGTGTTCACCAGCAGCAGATTTTAAGCTGGCAAAAATCAATGTCAGCTTTTTGAATGTGTTGGGAGCTATGCAGGTTAATGCGAGCAGAGAAGCCAGATATTGCTTTGTCTTGGCGTGTGTGTCTGGCTGATTATGCTGTTCTACTCATGTTGTTTGCCAATGTTAGAACAGCACTTTGGGAGGCATCAATATTTTTTTTGTCATCTTCCACACTGCAGTGGATAATCTGGTGGGAATTAGTCTTCTCTACTATGAAGAATGATATCATTGCACCTTAGTGGGGAGGCATACACAAACGTTTGTATTTAACAGGTATGAAATGCCTAACTAGCTTTTTCAGCAATGAACATTTTAAAAGTCCTGCTTTGGGGAGATTGGTGTGTTGTTGGTAAGTGATTCAGAATTTACTTAACGTCAGTCACATTGCACTTCATGAAAAAGGCATTTCACCTTTTATATTATAAAAGAGCAAAACAAATAATTTCCCCCACCCTCACATCCAAAGTAAGATTCTGATCTGATTATGTATTATCTGCTATGACAGTATGACTGTCCTTGGGTTTAAAGTTTGGCGTGTGCTTTCCTGCTGTGCTGAATGAGAGCAATGGTTCTGTCATGCAGCCACGCCTTCAGTGTGTTGGCCATTTGTGTAAGCTCAGTAAGGAGATGTTACAAGGCATAATCTGGATAATACAAAACATGTCAAAATGGAAACCACCAGACACAAGTAGAAATCATGTCCTGATATTTAAAACAGTGGGGTACAGGGCCACTGAGATGCAGGGTAATTGACCTCTGATAGTCTCCTGCTCAAATCCTTACTGAAAGCAGGGTCAAATTCAAACGCAAAATCATCTGCAACGTTGTATCAGATAGGTCTGAGTCATAGACCTTCAAGTTCTCAGTAACTCCTAGGCTGAAGATGCTACAACCTCCGCTGGCTAACACAAAGGCACCCATTGGGTTCTTTCCTGTTATAGGTATCTGAAATAAGACTTTTAATTTTTACCGTAAAAATATTTGACAGAATATTTTGAGAAATGTGACCCTGTTAATTTCTAGTTGTGGTTACCACTCTGTGTCTCCAGGGCAATTTCACACCAGATTACAATGGTAAATACTTACAGGTAGTAAATGGGAACTGGATCCACACTGAAAGTGATTTCTGTATATCACAGATTAGAAAGCTTTGTCATGTACAGTATCTTCACAAAAATTTTAGTTGTGAGAATCAGTCCCTTGAAGTTGATGGTACAGCTGCCCTCCAGTTCATCTTAAAACTGAAGAAAGAAGCACTGAAATACTTCCTAATTTTATTCCATAATTAGGAGGTCTCCAAATGAGAAGAGCTGAGTTTAGAAATCTGCTGGCTTTGGTGTTTGTTTTGTTGTTTTGTTTTTGTATTTCTGCCTCTAGCGACACTTCTTTCAAAGGCTAACTAGCACTAAGGAGACTGGAGATAGTAGCTTGCTTCCATGAAAGGAAGTGGTAGATTCCCATCAATTCATGTTACCAATCTACTTTCATAAAACAAGGAGCTAGAGAGAAGTGACAAACATTGATGGAGTAGAGGTTAGCTTCTAGCACCTCAGGAGATTTCCTTTTGATGTTTTCATAAAGTTAAGTGAAAAGAAAATGTATGTCCCATTTTTCACTGCTCACTTTTGGATCTAGGTTTCTGTGGCAATAGGAGCAAAGGTGATTAATGCATAAATTTGAGGAAATCTTGGTTATAGTACAGCCAGGGCTAAGTCTAAGGAGGACTAAGACTTCTAGTTCATGCAGACTCAGTTCTTGCACCTTTTGTCTACTGATCTAATCTCTAACAGTGTAGCCTGCAAAACAGAACAATACGTAGTTCCCAGAAACCAGTTATTGTCACAAAGTTCTCTGCAGGCTGAGGATGTTACGTAGATTGAAGACGTCTTGTTTTCATTTGAGACTTTCTGTCAAGATTTAAACAGACTGTTAATTCATTTGGAGAACACTAAAGCTGCTCAAAATTACTTGCTCTTTTCCTCAGTCTCTCTATTCATCAGAGAATGTTTAAAGAAGTGAAAAAAGTGTTCAATGTGTATGTGTTTTAAGTACTTCAAGTCGACTTCATGCCTTCTAAATACTGCTTGCTAAAATTTTGTACTCTTTTCATGTGGTTATTTCTTTTAAGTTTGTTATTCATATGTTAATTACTGTAGGATTTTACTGTGTATTTCAAATGTATTTAAAAACTACTTTTTAGGGTTTTTTTCTTTGAAAATGCTGACCGATACTGTTCTGAAAGGAAAACCCTGTTTGTTGTAGTGTGTCAAATTAGTTACTTGGCCCTAACTTATTTTGACATGGTTAGTGTAGCTCCTCACAGGTACTTTAGTGATCATGACTTTCTCTGGTGAAGCAATTATTCTGATGATGATTGTGACAGCTCTTAAGGTTGACAGATCTGTAAATCACCCAATCTGAATTCTTCTAGTCTTTGCTTACTACAGGAATGCAAGGAAGGTCTCCATGGAAATCATTATTCACACTCCAACAGCTGCTGCGGACATATTCAGAACATAAATAGAAGTTTTCAGAGCCCTGTGATATGCTGGCACTGGTATGGTGGTTAAATAATTCACCATCAGATTGAAGAGCTGATATGATAGACTTGAGCAGCTATAGGGAATTGCGGAGATATTGCCAGTGTAATTTTACCTGTATAGTAGGATTAATTATAAGTCCCAGTTAAGCTCTCTTTGGAAACAACGGAAGTTACAGATGAGCCCAAAATGAGACTAGAGTGGGGATGAAGCTTCAAATGCTACTGGGAGAAATTGGTAATTCAGATACCACTGAAATGAATAGAAGCTAAGCATCAAACAATGTAGGTGGTTTCCAAACAAGTCTTGAATTTTAACAGTGATCTCTTTTAAGTTTTACTGAGACACCTAGTAGGTGACAGAAATAAAAAGGAGCTCTGACCTGAGTCTGGCTTCTTTGTAAAGACAGCCTCTCCCAGAACACGTGCAAATTTGCAGGCACATTCACATATTCAGGCTAATGGGTCAGGCTGTTTGACTTCCAGTGCTGCACTGTCTTTATTACAAAATTACTGATTGGGCAAAGATCTTTAATATATTAATATTGGTCCCTTAGGCCAGGTATCAGGTGGCTTTTTGTGGTCCTGCATTTAAATTCATGGATATAGCAGTTGAGAATATACTGTTATCCTCATTTATTTTTCATATCACGCAGCCAAACAAACACCTTATTTTTCAGATCTCTGCCCCATCTTTTTTGCTAAGCAATTCCATTTCACATTATTTCAACAAATAAGATCTTAAGACATTTCTGGCCACAGATGGTTAACTATTTGCATATGGACAATTCTGTTGTTATTATCAAAAGTGATTGTGATCATTCTTCCTTTATTTTCATTTTTTTTACTCAATGTAATAAGCCCCTCACAAGCAACTCAGCACTGTTTGATTTTTAGTGCCTGTTAACAATGGAATGGATTTTAAGTTTTGCATCAATTATTGCTATATATGTCATGATGAATTTATATATTGAAGGAAGCAGATGATGTTTCATTTTAAAGTAATATTTAATTAGAAAAAGTAGGAAACAAAATTGGAAGTGATGTTTCATTTTTACAATAATACAGAACAGAAGTAAGAGCCAATATATTTCATTATATTCCTCAAAAACTAGTTGTGTGGTGTTGAGGCTAACAAAGGACATTAAAACATTTAACATAATACTTAGTTTAGTACTAGTAAAATAAGACTTGCAGGAGAATCTCATTTTTCTTTGAGTGAAGAGTCTAGTTCTCAAGTAAACCAAATCAATCCTAAAAGTTCACACAACACTCGGATGAATAAAAGGAAACTGATATAGTATTTTTATGAATCTCTTGATTTGGGGATCTGACTTACGATCCTTTAAGTTTTGGTGTAGGCAGTCCAGTACTCCCTGGTGCTTTGTGTTTTTCTTGAGCTGTGCACACACCATTAATTCATACAAGACCCTGAAAGAAAAGATTAGCTCACTGATCGATAGAAAACTGAGACAAAAGCTGAACGATTTGCTGAAGTGTTGGTGCCCAAACAATGGAGGGAGAATTCAGTGCCCTGCTCAGAATTTTGGTTATTCTAGGTTCAAGATACTTGTTTCTTAGCAGTAAGAACTTTCCCTCCTCTTTTTCATCTGATTTTCAGGATTTGAACAGGTCTGCTTCTCTTCTCTCTGGGCATATTGTGCTTTCCTTTCTTTACAATATATATTTTCCTTTGAAATATCCCTTAGCCTAAAAAGAATCCCAATACTTCTTAAGCACAAGGAGGTATTTACAGGTCTCAAAACATGTTTAAAGTCTTTAGAGTCTCTGAAACCTGGTTGCTGGAAGTGCTGAGATTCTGGTGACTTCAACTGACTTTGTGAATTGACACAAGAGCAACTCTTAAAAATTGAGCTTATTTATTTGGATACTTAAGTAAATGCTTAGGTACCTAAGTTTATTGATGGTGTTCACTTTAACTGTCAGGATGAAAAAATATAACAATGCCCACAGAAGTCTTTTGTGTTCCCTGGAGTGCAAGGGCTAGCCAAGGTAGCCTCTTCCTTTTCAACAGACAGGATAAGTTCCAGGATAATATGCGCTTCTAAAACTGCCCTGTTTGGTTAGAAGTTATGTTCCTTTCTTCACGAAGAAACCATACTCAAAGCATGTGCTTGCCCAACTCTTCTAGCACAGCTTCAGATGCACACAGAGAACTGTCCTTTGGGGGACTATAAGATTTGGACCCCTGTACTACTCTGAACACTCTTTGTTCCAGAAAACCTCAAAGTTCAGTACTACTCATGGTATCCAACTTCAAAGATAATCTGAGTTGTTTAGTAAAAGGTATTAGTATCTTTGCAGCACAACAGCTTATATTCAAATGATCATAGTTACCAGTTTACTTAAACTACGTTTCATATCTTTACATTGTCTTTTTACTGTGATTATCTGTAACTAAGCTCGAAATAACTGGTTTTGCTGCAAGTACAAGTTCTGACAGGTCTGGGCAGGCATTTTGTCATGTGAACTTCACTTAGCTGTCTTTACTGCTCTAAAAATACAGTCTTCTAATGCTGACTTTTTAGGGGTGTGCTTTCTATTTGTTCTTTATGAAGCAACTGTTTGCTCTGAACAGGTTAGTAAGCATCAGAATTGTGTGGGACTGGTGAAGATGAGCCCACCAAAAATAAAACCATTGCATACTTTATGAATAGCTCCCATGCTAATATTGCCAAAGGCACAACAAACTTGGTATTTTGGGTGGATTATCAGTTTATTTGAATGTGAAATTCAAAGAAAACCTTAGGTGATGTGAACACAGATTGTGAACCAAGGCCAGAAGAACCAAGAGAACTGAAACTCATTTTTTGTACTGTTCTCATCTGAAAGTGAAATGCATCAAGAAACAAAAACTTTGTAGTAACATCTTAGTGAAGAAAGATGCAGATATTTTTAGACGTCTAGAAACATAATTATCTGCTTTGAGTGGTCTGCGTAATCACTAAAGAAGAAATAGAAATCAAGCTTGGGGGCAGGGAGAATGAGAGACTCAAGTTTCTACTCAGACTTGTACTAGACTGCTACAGTTTGATTTCTTGCTCTAAATGAGTAAGAAACTTAGGTTCTGGATGTTCCAAAGGTTGACATTCCAACCAGAAAGTGGATTCACTCATCCTCAATTAACAGAATAAGAGTCCATTTCTATCAAACTGACTCACTTAATTTTTATTATATTTTATTTTTTAAGAAGGGAATTTTATTGTTCCCTGTTCTTTCTTTTCTGTGTTTTTTTTTTTTTTTTTTGGTATTTATCAAATCTTCAAACGTATTTAGGACCAGACTGCAAACTCCACTGGAGATGAATGTATATTAGTCACATGAGGAATCAATAAGCCTATCCAGGTGAGCTCACAATCTGCTACACAAGATTCTCAAAATACGCCCGCAGCAATTTAATTGATAAAGATATTAATCTGTGACTGGCATAATTTCTTTTTGGTAGAAGTCTAACAGTTGCATTATAACAACAAAGGATCTCTAGTGAAGAATATACTGTACTAAGTGCTGATTACAGTCAGAAAAAAAGGAGACTCCCTGCTCCAAAAGGCATATAGTCAGTGTAAAAACAGCAGCACATGGGCAGAAAACCACAATAAAATACTGAATACAGATATCTCACAGGCATTACAGCAGACAGTATGAAGTGATGTGGAAGAGAACAGTGAAATAGTTTTACAGTTATCTCCTGTCATTTGCAAAAGGCCACATGAGAAAAAGAAGGCTTCTCTGGAACTATAGCAAGCAGGTAATGGGTACTGGTATTACCTGCATAATGGGGAGCCAAAAGCTGTCATGGCAGAATATGAAATGAAAGAAGTAGAGCAAGATTTGTCCTTGATGGCTTCGAACTAAAAATGTCTTACTCAACTTTTCTAATAAAATCAGATAAAAGTTGGAGAGCATGTGAAATTAAAAAGAAAATATTCCTTTTTCTTATTTTGTGATTGCTCTATAAACTAATTGCCTTTCTGAGTGTCCTGAAATTCCAGTGAAGTCAATGTCATAATACAGTACACTCAGAAGAGGGCAGCATCAGCCTGAACAAATGGGGAAAGCAAATTTTGAGGATTTCTGTCTAGCTGGGAGAGATTGCAAAATGTAGCACAAATGCAATTGTTAAGTTTGTTAAGACCAGAATCAAGGCCTGTATTCTGACATTAAAACAAATTAAATCCATAATCCAAAATTACAGGAGTATTATGGTGTCTCTGTTGTGACATGGTAATGTTTTGTTATCCTGCAATAATAACGTATTCCTAAGAGTACTGGTTACAGGACCTTATGGCTGTGATATCTACAGTTCTCTAGTTATGGATCTTTTGAAATGTAAAAATGGAAACATCAAGAGAAAAGAACCAAATTCTATGCATTCGATGATGAAATTCTGCTGAAGTCATAGCCAAGCTAATATAAACTAGGTATCAGTACAGGTAGCAATACTTAACACTGGTTCTGAAGAAAGCTGTCAAGGACTACAGTTTGGCGTGGAATCAGGAATTGAATTAGATGGATTTAGACTAAAGAAGGCAAATGCTCATGTAATTATGCTATGGTTTTAGTCTTAAGCAAACTTACTAGAAATTATTACTGAACAATTACTGGACTGAATTCAGTGTTACTGGGTTAGCCATTCTCTTCTAGCTTCTGATGACAAATAATGCTTTACGCAATGGGTTAAATTCTGTTCCTATTTGAAGAGCCAGTATGAGAGTAACAGATCATTAGTATAGCAAGACTGTCAGCCTGCATAGTACCAATAGGCAGCTTGGGGAAAAGTGTACAAGTTTTTGTTGTAAGAGCTGTCTAGCTATATTTTCAATCAGGATACAGGGAGATAACAACATACATTGAGAATTTCTGCTGGCTTTGTTTTTGAAGGGTTTGGGTAATTACAGCTATTTTGCTGAATGTACTTAGAGTCCTGTGGCTGAGAAAGGTGTGTCATGTTTCATTTGATTCCTTTCTTACAAGCTAAAAGAACTGGAACATATAAGCTGTTCTATTTTCTTTTTTTCTATTTAACCTTGCATTATGAGTCAAAATCCCGTTTCAGTAGAAAGGCTGCATGTGTATGTGCTTAATGAACTAAGCCCTAGAGGTCTGTAAAGCACCTAAGTTTATATGTTCCATTAAATATGATCTTCACAGGCTAATTAGTTAGAAATTTCACCCTTGCTTATAGTATACATTGTTTTATGGTCAGAAACACTAAAATCTGTGTTAACCATGCTTTTTAGTAATAAACGTTATGTGCTTCTGGCTTTCAAATAAGGAAATTGATTACTTGCTTTTCTCTTGTGTCTGGATTGCTGGCACTGTAAAATTCAAGGAATTAGAATTATAGATTGACCACTTCATGTGAGATACAAACCTGTACGAATAATTTAGTTTTATAAAAGCAAGACTCTAGCAAGGACACTAGTACAGTAAAGTGAATTTACATCAGCAGTATCCAATATGGCATACTTCTGGAAGAGCATGAAGTCTCTGGGGATCAGTACGGAATAGCGTGATTGTCTCCTCAATACTATAGGTTTGGATTCAACCAAGATTAGTACTTGCTAAAACTGATTGTTAGCTACTTCTTGTTGGATAGCTTTAGTTCCTAGCATATAATGCATGAAACTCTAAAACCTCCTCCATATATGGCACTGTTGCCTTTTTAACTGGAAATGGAATTATTCTGGATGTGCACCACCCTCCCCATCCCTGCAGAGGCCTCTGTGGGTTAGCATTTGAAACAAAATGGTGAAATAAAGGATCTCTATGGAGCTGTAAACTTATGTGGTAAACTTCTGTTCTGCAAAGACATACGGACACGATCATTCTTCCAGTCCAAGGGGTCACTGGATGATATGTACTTGGGGATATATATATAAATGATCAACTAATTTTAGCTTCGGCTAATAGGATTTCTAATTTACGACAGCAGAAAATACCAGTGACCTAATGTTTTTACCCCTTACTTCCCCAGAAAGTGACATTATTGAAGCAAAATGGTCACTCATCCTAGAAGGACAGATTGGCTATGCACAGTTAGCCATGTATGCATATATGAAGACCTAAAACGCATGGCAACCCAAATATATTTATTTTATGACTCTTGTGGTAGCAGTCTCTTCCTTAGCCATATTTTATAAACGGATGCTGCAAATATTTTAATGATTTATTTAGAAAAATCAACCTAGTAGTTACCGTGGCAATGAAAAAGAATTTAGATTGCCTTTGTATTTTGCAAATGCGATCATTTAACAGCAAAGGCAGACTTTGGAGTGAGTAAAGACCAATTTCTTTTTGTATTGTATTAGCCCTGTCTGAAGTAAACAATGTTCATCTGATTATGAATATGGTTTTGTTGAAAACAGTAATGCTAGCACATACCGCATCTGCCCTATCCTTCCAAGGATGTTTCCTGAACAACTAAGATAGTTCTGAGATGCATGGAGAAGCATGTAAGCCAATATCCAGTTGAGAACTACTTATTTCAACATTTAGAAAAGTAGCTGTTAGGTATCTAACATAGACTTCCCTTCATCTTGTCTATTCCATTCTTTCATTTCCTTTTTTACCAAGTGCAAAGTATGTTTAGAAGGACACCATTTAGAATAAACACATTTAGAAGAAGCATTTCCTAATATTTTCTGTCCAATAGTAGTTTCTCTGAAAACATGATGTTAAATTAAATTTATGGGTCACAATTATTGTCAAATTCAGAATCCTAGGAAACATGAAGAATTAGTTAATCTTTTAGATGAGTGCATTTCTCTGAGCAACCTTACGGTCCCTAGAGCATCTATGGATGCTTTTTTTTGCATTGCTTCTTTACTAAGCTGTACAGTGGCCAGTCCAAGGAAAATCTGAATCAAGTAGAATTAAATAGTTCAATCCTGTGTGCTAGGGCAATGCCTACTCATGAAGTCTTTTTGTTTGTTTTCAGACTTTAGGTTTGATTCTTGTCTGAACAATTCTCAAACAAGCATTAAGTATATATTTTATCCAGGTAATGTGAAGATTACTCGATAGGGTTCTATGTGATGGTTGGATGGATGATGTTTTACAGATAAAGGTCAAACCTTGTGCCCCTCATGTCCTCTCTTTTGTGTGTTTTGGAGGATTTTTCTTCCTCCAAAATAATCTTCTGACTGTACACATTTTTACAGACACTCAAAGAAATATTTGTTTTTACAAACTGCCATGGCTGTTCCTGACCCCTTAATCTTACAAGTTGATATGTCCTACTTCAAGTTCTTCCCCGGGCCATGGAACCTATGTACTGAAGTCCTGTTGTATTCCAAGTACTACTAGATCTACATAGTTTAGAGAATACAGGAACATACTACAAATGCAGAATATAGCTTTTATCAAAGTACAGGCTTGGAACTGGTCATTAACCAAAGCTGATTTATGCTCCTCCATTTTAAAGAAGAATGTTTTCCTCTGAGAATGTTTCCAAAAGTAAATCATTTTTTCTGTAGAGAAAGAGAGGGAGGTGTTCAGATCACAGAGCTGAACTTCCATCTACTACAAAAATTGTCTGAGTGTGCTAAAAAGTAGGGGGTCTGTGGGCTTGAGCAGATGCTTTTCTTGCTGCACATGAAAACAAAATCATATTGCTACTTGGATGATAGATTTCCCTTAGCAGGCAGTCACCATCTTATTTACAAGGAAATCTCAACCATTAGTGTGTATGCAAACTGCTTATGGTTGACTAGTTGGCTTTTAGCAGGGGCGATACAAAGAAGAAATGAGACATCTATTGGGTTGAAGTAAGCGGTCTCTATTACCACATCCATATTACTAACTTATGTTTAATTGCTCAGCATTTATGAGGTTCATAGTTTATTGTCTTTCTTGCCACACAATAGTCTGGGCAAGTTTAAAAAGCTCCAAGTTTCAAAGGCTAGAGTTTTGGGTGCCTGCCAGCACTGATCTGTTTAACAAACAGGCAGCAGGGTGCTTATTAGTAGGTTGTGGTTTGCGAAATGTGAAGCCTGTGGAGCCAGAAGCACTGATCAAATACTGGATCTATAGATCACTTAAACCCATTAGATGAAAAAGGGGAGTACCACTGAGTATAAATATATTTTTCATAGGCTTCAATTAGGCCAGCATAAATGACTCTTGTAACTCTTTATGTTGACCCAGCAGTCTGAATATTAAACATTAGTATAAGCAACATTTGTTCCAAATTTCTTGTCTTAGAATTTCCCAGTGACTTATAATTATGTAGTACTTGGTTCTAAAAAAAAAGTGCAAAATTCCTCTTATTATTTCTGTTTATTTCAGTGTAACAGATAGTGCCTACGTACAACTGCAGGTACTCATATATTATTCATAAAAGCACAACAAAAATTGGCAGTGAATCAACCACTGCAACCACCAGGTGATTAGCTGCCTTCAATCAGCACGGTTCTATGAAAGTCAGCATGAGTTTATGAGTTTCCTCAAGTCACTGATGCTCCGCAAATTTCTAGTTGTTCAGCATCCAACCAAAAGACTCTGCAAGTGACATTTTGCCCCTCTAATTTTGAGCTTCAATTGTAGCTGCACAAACAGCTACCGCTGTCAATGGCTGCAAGCAGTAGCTTCAGCCATGAAGTTTCTGAGTGCAGGTTTTACTGAGTTAATTACTTTAACTTCTTTGACAATTATTATTTTTTGCAATTGTTTCAGCCTATGAATCACTTTTGAATTATTTGTAATGACAACTGCTAAAATAGTTGTTCATGTTGTACCTCATCATTTAAGTCAGGCGGCAAGATTCCTTCCATTTTTCCTGATTGTACCTGCTGAACCCATGGCACTTCTAAGATGGAAGCATTCCCAGTCCTGCTCCTTTCCATAATTGTTCTTGTGGACATATTTTTACTGTTATTGATTTTTGCAAAGAAAAAGTGAAAGAGGTTGTAATGCTGCTAAAACCGTCACTTTTTTTAATGCAAAAATTTGTGAATTCTTTCTGTAGCGTATGCTTGACTGTGGTTTCAGTTTCTTTCGAGGAAGTACTGGTAAAAAAGCAAAATCTGTAAGGGTATTCTGAGAGTTGATCCAGATTTATTTAGATAACAAAAAGGAAAAATAAATTACTTTCTGCAGCTGAGAATCTTCTGCTGAAAACACTCATAGAATAAAAACGAAGAACTCTTCTCTCATCCTCTTTCTACTCTGTTGTCAGCATCTCTCTCTTTTTTTTTTTTTTTTTTCTCAGGGCTGCCCCCAGTTTTAGGAAAAAAAATACCACAAAAGAAAACATGCTGGCAGCTTTCTTTCAGTGATTGTCTCAAACTTTGCATGGTTGATATGAATTAATTTAGTTAGAAGGTACAATTTGTTGGTAAAAAAAGTCTTCCTACTAAGCTCAACAGAAGTAACATACTGCACCAGTTTGTAAGGAATTCACTGCAAATGGCATTATCAGAATGACATTTAGTTTCGGGTCTCTGCAGGCTACCAGAGAAATATATATTCACATAATATAAAAGATAAAACCCAATTCATCTGACCTTATTGACATGCAGCTTTGTTTTAGGTCTCGTATTAGCAAGATACTTAAGTATATACAGAGTGTTACGTATGTCAGTAGTTCCACACTGACATGCTATGGAGGGTTGTGTGTTTAAAATTCTGTGTGTCTTTACATTGCTTAGGCTAGCGCAAACTGGGTCTTTGTCAGTTCTGATGTCATCAGTTCAGCAGAATAAATAAATAAATAAATATAATCAAGTTGGCACTTTTCGAATGTGTGATTTACTTGGATGTTTCTTACTTTTCAGTTACAAGTCTAAATCAGATCATTTAAGAGCTACATTAGCTCTTTCAGATAGGAAGCCAGAGTCTATTGCTCTGAGACTAAATTAGGACTAGAGGCCAGATTAATAAATAATATGATTTGCATTCCAGAATTCTTAAATGTCACTCTGCAATTATACATATCAGAGGTTTATTAGCCTCATTATTCCTGTGCAGAAATGACATCTAAGAGCATAAACAGGAATAAAGACTAACTGAAAAAGAGCCTAATGCTAATGCAGAATGCCTACATACTCTTGAATATAGGGCAACCTAAAACCCAGCAATCTATCTTGTAAGAGTATTTTTCAAGTTCTAGCACTCTTATTTCAAGGGAAATGCAATTACTCTGTGACCTTTCTGTTAAGCTGATCCTTAAATTAAGATGTTTTGGTTCCATTTTCTCTTTTGGGGGGCCAGTGGCTATAACTCAGCCAAAGCAGCTAATCACTCCTCCGTGTGTGTGAGGACTGATAACACTTTTCCCCCAGTCCAGTTGACAATAAATCTCTTTTTGAAGCCTATGAAGTTTCAGATGTATTGCATGGGAGAAGGGTAAGAGCCAGCAGACCTTGCTGTGTTGTCATCTTTTTCTGTAATGATCCCTATAGCTGGAGAAACTTCTGTCTCTTTGTACAGCTGGAGTAATATGAGGTCCTTACAAAATAGCTGTGCAGGAGTTAATGCTTTCCAGTACTGACCTGGGCCACTAAAATGATCCTAAATAAAAAGTAGTAGTAGTTTTTCCCTGCTAGATTGTCACTTCAGAATAAACAAAACAACATTACTCCCCCACCTCTTCATGCTAATCTCAAAACTTCTGTGGCCAGCATCTGCGGACAGCAATTAGTCCTGTGTGGGAAAGCCTCTTGCTGGAGCACAGCAGTATTGGAAGGAAGTGATATAGAAATTAGCTTCACCCATCTTTCTCCCATCTCAGCTCTTATTTACATGACCTCGCACCGGACAAAAGGACATAACTATTTGGATTGCTCAGTTGGAAAAGTCTCATGCTCTGGCAAAAAATGCTGTAGTATGTTATCTGAGCCTGGCTAAGCCAAGTTAGCTACGTTTATATAAAATGCATAGCGATAAAGACACCTTGAATTTCAAATTGGGATGGTACTTGCCATGAACTCCAGATTTCTCAATTATCTGTTACTTTAGCCAACAATTTGTGTTAGAATCTTAGTTTTCTTGTTTTTGTTGCAACCTAAGATATCACCCCCCCACACGACCTCTTTTCTTTTTTTCAATACTTGCACTTATCATTTAAACCTGTACTACTAAGGGATAAGTTTTACAGTTCCCAAGGATTTTTGCTGTGTTGCAAATGCTCAGGACATCCAAACTTTGAATCTTTAATGATGCATTGAAAAAAAATAAGAAAAAAACACTCCAAGAATAACACATGCTACACGTCTGTAGAGAAATATGGAAACTCTTTCCTTCTATTAAACCAATGGATTATGGATAACGCCATGAAACTGGACCAATGTTTTCATGGAAACAAGTCAACTTTTTTGAATTCATGCCATCTTGCTTTGCCTCAAATACTCTATTTGGCTGAAGTTCAGCAGGGGCATTAGGAGCTGCTACTAGCTGAATGCAAAACAAACTCTCACAGCCAAAATTAAGAACAGTGCCGTCTTCTGCAGGGTTTTTTGAAACCTAATTAAAGCGAATAGTTGGGAATGATTAAAAGGCATACACCATTTTAAGATAAAAGTTTATTATAGTTAAAAAAGGAAGCTCTGTAATTTAAAATGGAAAGTTTGTAAAGCTTCAGGATAAACTTTAGCTAGGAAAAATAACAGGTTTCAGATGTTCCAAATATCATGCGTTAACCCCAAGTGATTGTTCTATAACACCAGCTTCCTTAGTCCACAGCGGTCAATATTAGAACACCCACTCTGCTTAAAGGCACAGTGGTCCCTACAGTCAGCAGTTGGTCACCTCATGCATGTCCCATACCAAGGCTGCAAGCTTCATGATTGAAAAGGAGAGGATGATTGCGCGTCTATCTCAGCTGAATCTGATTTCATCATATATAGGCATGCTCTGAGCGAGAGGTTACACTAGACACCTCCTCAGGTCTTTTCCAACCTGGATGATCCTAGCAGTTTAATAAAATAAATGAGTACTAGAACCAAGATCAAATAAGATCAAATAGCCAGGAGATAGTATGTTTTGCAAGGGTTTTGGTATTCAAGGAATGTCTGTGTATGAGAGAGAAAGAGAGAGAATATTCAAATGTTATTTACTCAAGAGTAGCTGTTATTTAATCTACGGAGTCAGATTTATTTGGATAGTTGCTATAATTAAATTCCAACTGACTACTAGAAACATATTGGAAGTTAACAGCTATGTAATAAACTTTCTAAGAAAGAATTAAGTGTGCTGGGGAGACAAGTCTGCAAGTCTTTTAAGGTGCTTTCAAAAGGAGACAAAGTAGTTACTGGCAGCGGTATAGTTAAAAGTAGGGTATTATGTTAAAAAAAATCAGCCTTTGTCTTGCCATTTTGGGAGCACCTATCTGATAGCGAGCAATAAAATACTGTGCAGTAGGCTGGTAGAACCTGCAGCCCACTCTGTGAGGCTGTTGGTATTCTATAATTGAAATCAACCAGAACACATGAGCTAGAGTCTCCTTGCTGCAAGAAAACGAGAAGCTAAGGGAAAAATTATGTGAGGTGTACTACTCAGGGTCTTTCCTGATTCTGAATGTATGCCTTCAACTTGGACCACTCTTGCCAGGCATTTTTAAGATTGTGCCGAAGTGCAAAGCTCATTTTTCTTTCTTTCCCCCTTTTGCTCTTCCTCCTCCTCTGCCCCCCAGCTATTTTTCTTTTTTGAATTGGTATGTAAGAACTACCTATTTGGGTAGTTTCCAATTAATAATTTCATCATAAAAGTAAAGTAGGCAGAGTGACAGGCCTGAGAAATACAGCAGAACATATCCCGAGTAGTCCATGTGATGAACTGAATGATAGTCTGAAGATTATTCTGGTTCTAGCTATCTTACTACTTATTTGATTTCCTACCAAAACTGTGGATTTTCACAGCAGGAGTAATAGCCATTTTGTCTAAATCATGTTTTGAGACGTAGTATCAAGGATGTCAAGAGTTTCTATTATTATACATAATATAATATATATTTATATTATTATATGTAATTATTAAATAATTGTGGCAAAACTATTAAATGTTAAGTGAGGAATTTTAAAATTAATCTTAGAAATACTGTGAGTAAGATACTGAATACTTTTTCATAAAATTGGTTGTTGAACTGGAATGGAAAATCAATAACCGAAAATCTTAAAACCAAAAGACTTTCTTAGAAAAAAAAAAAAATAGATTAGATTAGACAATGCTCTTTAAGTGGTTCTTACAAGCACTATGAAAATCCAATACTTAGCAAAGTAAAGGGTGCCTTCAGTAGGCAGATACAATGTTCCCTTGGAAGTTCATAGGCAAATACTTGAAACACATACTGTTTCACAAATTAGGCCAAAAAGATTGATACGATGCTTCATAGTGTAATCATTAAGATTTTAACACTTTAGACACAGTCTCATGGAAAAATAATCTACACTGGTATTTTCGTAAAACTTGGAAGGAATTTCATGCTACCAGTATTTGTGTGCCCTCCCAAAATGGAAAGGATGCAAAGAATTGTCACACATAGCCATGATGGTGCTGTTGTTAATCAACAAGAACAAGTCGTTCAACAGAAACAGAATAATTTGAAACAGCTCTATTAATTCTAATTAAAAAATAAAATACAGGAAAACAGGGAATTCTCATGATAACTTGTATGAAAGTAATGAAATGTATACTTCATGAGTAAAAACCACCTCTCACCTTCTAGCATGATACCTGCTGTGCAATTAGGCCTAAACTATTACACTAGTGATAAACAATGAAAAGCTCTAATGATATCTTCCAGTAGTAGCCACTTGGCCTGTTTACCTTAACTTCTTTCTGTAAGACCTTGGAAGTTACTGCACAATTTGTTCCCCTGGCCATATACTGCTGGGATATTGTTTGTCTGCCTTGCTAATGTCTTATCTGGAAACGGTGTTTCTTTATGGTCTTATGGTTGCCACACAGGTGTTTTCTTTCTTTCCCTTTGGAGCTCAGAAATGTCCTATAAAGTCCACTACTTATGCTACAAAAAGTTTTTCAAGAGTGAGTCAACAGGATAGATGATGGACAGCTGGTGAAAATGGTGCAGTGCCTATTTGAAACTAAATCATCGGACAGAAGATGAAAATAAATGGCTGAGCAAAAGTACCTTTGCACAAGCAGTCAGTCACACATGATGTTAACTCACTGAGAGAACTCTAAATTAGAGCAGATGTCAGGAACCACCTTGTCACTCTGGAGAAGCTCCAAGAAATGTTTGAGGATAGAAAGAATCCATCCATAGAAGCAGAACTTTCAACCTTGTTGGAAAACTTGATTACCTGAGCATTCTTTTGAAAATCAAATTTTTAATACAGAACACTCTGCTTTCCATTATATCATAATCAGTCTCCCAGTTACAGGCCAAAGTCTTGGAGAAAATACAACCAAAATAAAATTAAAAAAAGAGCAGCGCTCTGATCCTAGAAACAAGCTGTTAGTTTCCTTCATGAACAACCACCTCACAGCAACCAAAGAGTGTAAGATATTCCATGTTGTGTGATTTTCACAGGAAGTTATCCACGGAGAACCTCTATGCCATTTCCTGGAGTTTGGAGCTGCACAGCTAGAAACACACATGCACAAAAGGACCTTTGTGACCTTTCTCCTTACTCACCATGTCTGAAGATCTCTATTTTGGCATACATGAAAGACTCAAATATGGGCTGCTAGATCCAGAAGCATTAGTCTGGTATAAAGAGATATACTGAGAGCTGTAATTTCACATCCTCTGGACATTACAAGCTATACATACTTGTATGTCAGACTTACTGTATACAGACACAGGATGGCCCTTGAAGAACGTGCCATGAAACATCTTTTTTCTTTGGTTATTCAGTTAAATATAATTTAGTTGTCAGTTTCGTCAACACACAAATATAATTTAGTTGTCAGTAGAGCTTTATCTGAAGGTATAGGAGTGTGTAAGTTTACTGCAGGACTTAAATCCTACCATGCTTACTGTCCGCATGTGATTCTAGCTTCTACTCTAAGTTCAGCTTTGTTTAGTTTCCAATTATAACCGGGATTTATCTGTTGTGGTGGAACCAGGCATTCATTTGGACCTTTGTACACATGCAGTGTTAACATAGATATGATAAAGAGCAGCTTGATCTTGTTTTTCTTACTCAGGCAGAACTCCAACTGACTTATTAAATCTGACTTGAAAGTGCTGTTAATTGATTTTTCAATAGAGCCTTTATTGTAGTGCCCTGAGAACCAGTACAGGCTTTTACAAGATTATATAATAAATGGGTTTTGTTCTTGCTTTTGTAAAGGAAAAGAATACTACTGCTTTTGTGATTATAGGGACAATGTACTTCTTACGACTCGATGGAAGGCCGAGCGCTGCCTCACTGCTCAGTATATGGGTAGGCAAATCTCACACAGTTATATTAAGACTTATTGCCATTTTTTTCTGCACTTTTTTTGCACTCCTTTTTTATTGTACTTTATCATTAGTTGTTCTGTTAGTTTCACATAACTTAATGCTGTGACTGCTTGTCACCAGATGTTGTATCTACTATGGTGAGGAACATCTTCACAGTAGTAAGCATCTCTAGGATTTGGCTTTCAACACAGGATGTCCTTCTGGTTGCGATGTTGTCATTCAGTTTTTTACTTCATGTTGTACAGTTTTTACAAGCATTAATCCAGAGCAAATCTGCAGTCATAGAATTCAATATTATGTTGTCAGCAATTAATTACAGAAATACACAATATTCAGGTACACCATTTGCATCATTATTAAAATACAATAAATTCTCTTGCTAAACCGATAGTCAAATTTTTACAAAAGATAGGTTAAATTACTAGATTCCAATCAAAATAACCTCTTTTCTTTCATTTTCCTGTTGTAAAAAATGTCCTCTGCTCATTTGAAAGAGCTTTTGTTCTTCCTTAGAGAATACCTGAGTTTTAAAATCATCACAGTAGCATCTTGTCACCCATATTTTATATTCTGATCCATAAGAAAAGACAGAAAATCCTTCACTTGCTAAGTCTTTACTGGTAGCTCCCTCTGTTTTTTTCTAGTCTACTCATTGTGTTACTGTTCTGTTTCTTTCTGTGTAGCTGCCCTTAGAAATTTTGCTGCAAAACCACAGTCTTGAAGAAAGAGTATGCACTGTGACAATATGAGCTTCATTTCAGGATCAAAGCTCAGTCACCTGAAATTTCATATTCAAACTTTTAAATAAATAAATGTAACTCATTTCTGGGCACGCTGTTTTAAGCAAGTAGTTAACTAACATCCTTAAGCCAGCATATCCTGTCTTATTATATCCAACCCCCAAACAGACTTTATGATCCATATCCTCTGTTTACCAGCCACAACGAACACTTATTAAATGTAGGTATTGAGATGCTTTCTAGCAAAAAGAACTTGCATGATGAACCCTGGAGATGTTATGATGCACTTCTCAGCCAATTCCCTTAATCTGATGAAGTTATCTATTAAATGTACAGTCAAACACTAGTATTTCTTGTCTAATAGTGATGACTAGCTTGAGATTTTTTAAGCTGATACAAATAGCTGCTACAGACTTTATGATTATCTGATTAAGCTACCCATCATTTACTACTGGAAATCTCTGAACTCAAAAAAGATCCTAATCTTATAAAGCAAATAAGCAAGTAGGTTATCAGATTCTTTTCAGTGGTTTTAAGGCTGATTTATTTTACAAATTTTTCTTAATTATTTTTTTCTTAAACTTGCCAACTATTTTATCCTGGGAAGGTGTGCTTAATCATTGCTCGTGTACATAATGGATATGATAATGGTATAATAAGGGACAGTGCTATGTAAATCAAATTGTATAAACTAGAGGAATAAAAGGATTATCTGCTTTGATTTCAGTTAGAATCAATTCCTAATCAGTCAGAGAAACCTGGAAACTTCTAATGTTCTTTTGTTTCACAACTGGCATATCTTAAAAGGTTACACGTAGTACACATAAATATTTCATCCTCTGCTCACCAAATATGTAATAACTTGGCTTCCTATTCTTTCTCAGCACTAGTATCACGATATGAACATTTCTGTCAGAAGAAATGACACTGAGGGGCCTTTTAAAAAATATATTTTCTCAGTTTGACCATCTGAAATTAAAGAGGATTCTTTGGGAAACGACCTGCTTGTTACTCAGCTACTTTTCTCAAGAGGGAAAGTTCAAATAATTTTCACAACCACAGTAAGCTCCAATCTGAGGCTGTGTGTGAGCACTTTCAGAATGCCTGGAAGATTAGACAGAACTTGGAAGCAGCATCCCATCTCTCCCCATTTCATTGAAAACAGGAGAAATTCACACAGAAGCACACTGCACCTCACAAAATGTGGTGTGGTGAACCTTACTGTTCCAAGGTTTTACTACATTCTTTTCTAAGCTTCTTACTTTAAAGTTTCTTGTCCTCAAAAAAGCCTTTGTATCTTGAAAATCCAAGTGCAAGCATAGAGTCTCTTAGTCTTTCTTTCAAGAGTAGCTGCTGTATAGTACTCAAAGAGATGCCTAAGAGCTGAAGGAAAAAGTCTATAGCTAGCCAATCTCTAGTTAGCTTGCAAGCCAGGTCCTTCCTATGGCTGCCGGTGTACCGAGTAGATTAGAGTCTGTAAAGAATCATCAGTCTGAAGTTTATTGAAAATGTGAGGAATACAATTGCCTTACAAATTGTGTTTAGAAAGCAGGTAATGATGATGAAAAGTTAGCACAACTGTTATAAATGTTTCCACTCATTATTAAAGTAATTTCTACTTAACTTTGTAACTTCTTCGTTTAAAGTGGATGGTACTTTAGCTTTGTCTACAGCTTTTTTCATTTAAAGTAGGTAGCCTATTCAAGTAGAAGTCAGTTCTAATCAGCAGGTGCCACATGGGGGTGTTACTTGTCAGTCACATTCTCTTAAATAACATTAAATTTTGGTACTTTCATAATTCAATGAATCTTTGCTGAAACATCCTAATATATAAGATACAAATAAATGAAGTGGATATGAAAAAACATCAACATTTGTGATAACAGAATTTATTTTAATACTTACTTGAGGCAGACTGCATTGGCTTTTTGGACTATAACAACTGTAGCTTTGTTTAGGAATTACCTTTCGGAACAGTTTTACATAATTTATGCTGAATTAACTAACAAAGTGTAATTTTCTCTGCATGTAATTTTGTATAATCTGATAATATGCACAGTTTAAAAAAATGGTACACGAATCGTTTTAAGGGATGCAGTATAGTTTTAAAAACTCTTCATGACCTGCTGTGAATTAGTATGTGTCTGAATGGGACTGAGAACTGTTGTATCCATTGGATCTCAAAGCATTTTACAGTGCAGCATATTTTTTCAAGTAATTTGATATGAACTGGGAGCAGAACACTCATCAACAGCCTTCTGAGTACTCAGCTTTATCTGCTTGACTCGTATACCTCTCGTGTTCATAAGCATAATGAGGTTTATTGATTCCTTGCTAATGGTTTCTACACATTTCATGTTGTCTGTAGTGCTTGCTGTATTTGGGATGGACATCACAGTATTTGTCTACAGCATTATCTCAGCTTGTTTACTAGAGTTAGAACAAGAGGAGGTATTTCCATCTGAGGAAAAGGTCCTAGGCAACCTGCTCTGTTGCTCTTGATTTGAGAAGTGGTGTTGGACTAGATAATATCCAGAGGTGCCTTCCGTCTCCATCCATCCTGTCATTCCTTACTATACAACAGGACTGACCAGTTAGGAGCAAGGAGGACTTCTTTGAACAAGGACTTGTTTGTCACTGTCTTGAGAAAGACAGAGAGTTTACTGTCAGCAGCCCTCAGCATTTACACAGCTGGAAACCTTTGTTCACATACAAATGCTACTGCTGTTCCACTCGGCAAGTCATAAGGAAAGTTTTCTGATGCAAGGTCTCTAAAAGTATTTCAGAGCAGTTTATATTTCAAAGTGGCACAAGCTGATTCAAGATGTTTTAATTAAATTTGAAGTGGTCTATATCCAGATGTCTATAGAAAAGTGAGGCCAATGAAACTGAAATTTTGGCTTGCTTTGTCTCACTTACGGGAAGATATCCCTTGCAAAAGTTGAACTTCACAGCCACATGAGCGCTAGAAGTCAGAAGGAGAAACTGATGACTGTCTCCACTGTCAGGAAGTATCAGCCAGCATTATTCATGATGCCTGGTACAGCAGAAGATATGCATCAATAGAGAACATGCACCTTTTGCACTGGTCATTGCAAAACCAGAAGAGAAAACACGATTGTTGCCACAGAAAGTTAATCATGTAAATATCCATAATAATGTAAGTCCGTGTCTGCAGGATGTCATGAAATGCTTGCCTTTTTTCAGTAGATTTATGAAACACGCTTTTTTCCTTTTTTTATCATAGAATGGTTAAATTATGAATCAATGTTTTTATTTCTACAGTTTATTTATCAGAATGAAGTACCACAAAATAGGTCACAGGTGGAAAAGGAAGGGTCCTTATCCTAAATGGGATTATTCTTTAATTTTTTTAATGAAAGTGAGACCATAAGCTGTTTATTTGTAATTTCCTGTTAATGCAGGCACGATGCTGTTATTGCACAGCACCCATTATACATCTTATATGTACCACACTGGTTTGGAGAGTATGGCTATTGCCATAAACGTCAAGGTTGGAGGAACACTACTTTAGTTTAAGGTTGAAGCTCTTCTGTTTTGATGGGTAGATTAGTGCTTTATGAAGTAGATTTGGAACCTTTTGAGTGACATTATCGAGGAGTTTCCTAAGAGTAAATGACATGTCCACTGCTGAACTGAAATGATATTATAGCTGGAACTGTTGCAATAACTATAGTGAAGTCACCCAAGTCTTCAGATTATGAATTCTCTTTTTTTAGAGACTTTGAAGTTTTTAGACTTCTGCCTTGAAAACTGCGTTATTCCATAGCAGACCTCAGCACAAATGTGACTATATGGAAAATCTGAGCAGAGATAATTCCATCACATATTCATAGAGAGAGAGAATGAATCTATTGCATAAGAGAAAGAGCTGGAAGACTTTACAGGACTTTTCACTGGAACATAATGTCCTCAAAATCAGGGAAGGAAAAATGTGAATTTGATGTTGATGTAGATAATCCTAAGTGCTGATAGATCAACAATATTTACAAATTGCTTTTTGTAAGCATTTCTTCATAACTGTCTGTTTTCACCACTAAATTCTTTCTGTCTTTCCTCCTACTCTTGTCTTTATCTTTACAACACTTGCAGTTTCCATACTTTTGCTAATGTGATTTCAGTACTAGAAGGACTTATTTTTTCACGTTGACTCCATGGTTCCAAACAGAATGACATAGCAGGAAAGGGACTGCATCAGTGAAAGAGTACCCAGCTTGGCATACAGTGTTGTGCTGGTGACTTTGAGTTAAAGAAGAGCTGCTTAACTGACCTTAAAAAACAGCCACAAGTTTACAGCCATGGAAGCCTAAGGAGTCTGGCTTAATTACCTTCCTGGTAACCACTGGTGGCTTATCAATAATTGCTTCTGTTTCTTGTGAACCTGGAAGCTTGTGAAGTTTAAACAGTGAATAGCGATGTTGTCCAAATTCTTTGAATCAGGTTATTATTTCATTCTACACATGTGCAAAGCTCGGAAGAACTGTGATTCCATACGCCGGGATCCTCGGTGACATGGCCATGCAAATGAATAGCAACACCAGCTGGTTAGCTTGCATTTGAAATTAGTAATTCAGACTGAGAACCTGGGGTATTAGTATGTACGTGTGTCTGTGTGAAAATACATGTCAGGCAAGACAGAAAGGTATTCAAACTATATTTACAGGCAGTATTTGAATGATCTTAGATACGAAGACATAAGAAGACTGAAAAATGGTGTATATTCAAATTTCTGATGCAAGAATTCACGAAACTCACCTATGCTTTCTGTATGTAATAGTATTTGGGATTTCCATTTGCAAATGTTCATAATTTGTTCAAAGGAATAGTAGTCTTTAACTCTGCTGTTGTTGAATCCTGTGAGGATTTTTTTTTCTTAATGAAAGGATACAGTTAAAAAGCTGTGGTTAAAATCTTTCTAAATTCTGGTATATAACAGCTTATCTAGGTGAAAAGGGAACTCAGTGTACAGTCTATTTGTTCTTGTTGGAAACCTTCAGAAATCCAGTCTCACAGCTTCTTCAGGCCTACAGACTACTAATGAACCTGTACTTGCATGGAAATGTTCCTGAGGACACAAATGAAGCAGCAGTCCTTAATATCCTGATCCTGCAGACTTCTTCTGCATAATTAAATGCAAAGAGAGTAAATATATAAGGACTAAGTGTTCCCAAGATCACTTGCCACTTCACATCTGGAAATAATAGGGCAGCTACTCAGTTCCTGCACACTGCAGCTCCATTGAAATAAACTGTGCTTTGACTGTCCTTCTAGCTGTGGCTCTGCTTCAGTATCAGCTACACAGCCCTGCCTGTGCAAGAGCAGCTTTCATGCATGTGCTGTGGGCTGGGGAATAACTATATAAGTGTGCTCTCCACGTAGTAGATAAACACAGAAATCTTCAGTAGAAGTGTTGTAGGGTTTGGGAGGGAGCATGGAGTGTATTCCTTATTTTCCTTTGCAAATGAAAGATTGCTCTGTAAGCTCAGAAGGTGTTCTATTTCCCTTTGATGAGTCAAGGTCAGCCAATGAATTTGAAAAGAAAAACACTCACAGTGTCCTCCATGTTAAGTGTCCTCAGGCTTAAGAGGGCAGTGTGATTTGACAGAATGGGCTTGCATTGCTTCTTTGGTGTGTTGCTGAACTATGCGGTTGCTCCCTCTTTTACCTGCTAAGTGGGAAAGTCACTGTGGTTTTAAAGCACTTTAAGGCAAATTAGGTTACTTCTACATGGTAAGAATTTGCTTACTTTATACGCGAGCCATTGTTAAAAGTGGCTATCAGCCACAGGTGCAAACTCAAACTACGTAGTTGCAAACTTAAGCAGGTTAAGCTTTACTTGCTCCTGGATCTTTGTGTCAGTAAGGATTTTATTACAGACAAGTGCTTGTGCTCCTCAACCTTTGGTGTGGACCCTCAGTAGTCTCTAAAATGTGAAGAAATTCTGCACATACACCTTTGCCTCCAAGGAAGGAAACATAACTACCAGAAGAGAGAGGTGAAGAGTGAACTCATTCAAGTTTGTATTGGTTTGTATACTATGTAACTTGGGACAGAATGACGCTTGTTTCTGTCTTCCCCCCTGTCCCATAAGCTAAAAAGCTGAAAAAGGTTTATACATTTTATGACACTTTGCAGTAGAGTTTGCTGGTATCTAGACAGCCTTTTCTAGCTGTGAATGCTTTTCCATGGGGATGACATTTGAAAACAGGTGTTTGTTTCACAGGAGGTGGCACAGAGATGACCTAGACCATCTCGCAGCTCAGTAACAGAGACAGGTTTCCTGAAACTTGCTACCAAAAGGCATGATTTCTCCAAAGAGGATCTAATAGTTCTCTGTTTATTGATTGATTATCATTCACTGGGACTTTATACTCTCAGGATACTGGACAAAGGAAGAAATTTTAGCTCACTGCCTGTCTCCATAGACATGCACCATTCCTTATTACCCTCAGTTAATGCCCTGAGCCCTGAGGTGGAGGGGCCATTAAGGGCAATTCAGCCCACGTTGTGCATTTGACTTCTGGTTTCTCAGATGAGGCTGCCAAGGCAAGGAACAGTTAAAGCCAATTACAGTTAATGCCAATTATAGTTGTGGTTTCTGTGTGAAGAACACTAGGCCAGAAGAAGCTGTCCTGGGACCACCATGCTGTTTAAAAAAATAAAAAAAAGATGGAAATAATTTTCAGTCTTGAAAGTACAGTATCTTGCCAAGGTCTTTGGAAAAACTTTTGCAAATGCTTTTTTCACGTGTCAAAACCAAGAAATTCCTTTCAAGGCATTAGTGATGTCTCTACCTTGACTTTAAAAAAATTTTTTATAATCACTTCTGTTTTTTCGCAAGTGCTTTAAAATGATTTTCTGAATGTGATTAAGTCCTGTATGTGCTTGAGGCTTTCATGAACAATTTTTGAATGAACTTTTCCTTTTTACATAAAGTTACATGTAACCAAGAGGCTGTGCCAGAATATACTGTGTGAAAGCCTCTGTGCCAGGTAGGTTCCTATTTCACCAGGGTAACATTGATTTCTTTTCACTGCTCAGTTAACATTTCCATACAGTCTAAGTATACAAGTCCTGGAGGATTAATTTTACATCTTGTAAAGAAGTTAGCGTTGTTCGTGATAATGCACAGCCTTTGTTGTAATTACAGCAAATCATGGGAATGTTCAACTATTTCATTAGCTGTCTGAAAACAACAGAGTCTAAACTTTCATTAAAATCAGATGTAATATTTGCATTCCAAGGTCATTTGGAAACTAATAGGAATAATCTAAGCCATAATATCCCAATGAAGTTTGAGCTGTGCTAATCACATTGAGCATCATACTTTAGTGATTCTGCATTACGCAGTATTGCAGTCCCAGCCTTTATAGGTAATCTCCAGGTGATGTGGAAAGGTAAGGTAAGGTGATGCACGCTTTCCTTATGAGAGCATGTTATGTGGGGCACTTTCCTGCAAACAGGTACTAGGTTAAGAGGCTGACTTGGGTACCTTGTATTTTTCTCACAACATAAGCTGTCACAAATAACATCTGGAGGGTATGACAAGTCACTTGAAGAGACACCAGCAGTTTGTAGGCTCCTTAGTTTAGAGGCTGTTCAGAGCTTATGCAGGGATTCCCTCTCAGATTATTTTTTCCAGGAAACAATTGTGGTAGTATATGGTAGTGAAATACAGCAGGATGATGATTACTAATGGTCATATTTGGCTTCCCATTTCCTCTTGCTCAAAGAAACCAAGCTAGGCTTGCTTGTACGTTACATTTAAAAGCAGGTCCTAATGGTAAAGGAAGGAGAGACGGGGATTTGAATGCTGTTGGCCTAAAGAATGCAAGTCGCTTTAACAGCAGCAGTGCTTCCACCTATGCTTTACAGGTCTTCTTGCTTGAGGAGCTGTCCTTCACACTAGAGTGGGCAAAAGGGAAGCACAACTTAAGGGTTATGATGGACTCTTCCAACCGGATTTCTCTTGCACCAGTTTCTACTTAACTGAAACATGAAGTGTTGTTGCGGTTGAGCCAAAAAAAGTGTAAAAAGACAGGTCACTACATGTAATAGAAAAAAAGGGAAAGCTCCAGTTTCCTCTTCCCCATAGTCCACACAGTAAATTCTTGTCATTCTTTCTCCTCCATTACAGATAGTTTGACCTGTGCTCGTTGCTCTCTCCCATGTGGGTCACCAACAGGTATAAGCACTGGTGTTCTCACCAAAATCCCCCCTCTTTAGATTGGAAATGGGAAACATTCTGGAGATGAAGTAGCAGCATAAGTGTCAACACTTTTTATACACAGGTCACTTTTCTGGCTACTCCCATCAAAGGGAAACACAAATACCTCTCTCTCTCCACATTTGGTAGCTTATTCCCTGCACAACACTCTTCCCACCCATTTTCCAAAACCTATATTTTCCTCTGCAAAACTCTCTACTCTGAACTTTGTAACCAGGATCCAAGTGTCCAAAGTGGTGGTTCTTTCAGAGGTCCTTCCTGGGAGATAGGGCCTTGGCCCTATCTTAAAAAACAAACTAACAAACAAGAACAACCAAACAACACCTGGACAGCTGATGACAGCTTCCCTCTATTCATACACAGAGGTGGCAGTTTTCAGGAGAGCAGCTAACCACTGGCACTGGAGAAATGGGCACTTACTGAGTATTTAGGAAACACTGCATCGTAACCAGCTCCAGAAAGATGTGGAGGAATATTGGAAATATCTTCTGAAGTTTGAAGGTTATTATTGTGACCAAATACTCCAGGGACTGTGACTGAACTACCTCAGAAACTTACCCGGTTTTAGTGCATGCTGCGTGCAGAGGAAAGGCTGCCTCAGTCACCCTCATCTTCTGAGAGTCAGATCATTGCCTTGAAATCTCTGTGGCATGGGAGCTGGCCTGAGTTATGTGGTCTGGCTTAGCTCAGCAGACAAGAAGCTTAAGAAAACCATAGGAGAACTTTGCTCCAGGATGTCTCAGCAGTGCTCATGTGGCTCTCTTGCCTTGGCCTGCTTAGAATAGATATTTTAACCCTGCTTTACAGATCACCAGGGTTTGAGTGAAAAAGCAAGGGATGTGCATAATACCTCCTCATGCTGCCAGTAAGGTAATATTCAGAGATTCTCGTGGGGACACGGGAAGGCTAAAGAAAGACAGAGCTTATCTTTTTGATACTACTTTATGGCAAATGAAGAAGAACAGAAAGGCAGGGTTTCAAAATAAAGGAAGCAGAAGGATTTGGCTTGTTCTTTACATAAAAAAAAAAGGTAATCCTCATCCTGAAAGGCTGCAATTGTGGAACAAATAAAATAATTGTAGAGAATCTAAGAAAAAATAACATTTTTTCTTGTTTTGCACTTGAGTCAGTGTAATCCCAGATACGTATACAGACTAGGAGAAAAACTCCTTGAGAGTAGCCCTGTGGAGAAGGACCTGGAGGTCCTGGTGGATGAAAAACGGAGCATGAGCCAGCAGTGTGCTATTGCAGCTTGGAAGGCCAATGGTATCCCGGGCTCCATCAGAAGAAGGGTGGCCAGCAGGGACAGGGAGGTGATTGTCCCTCTCTACTCTGCCCTTGTGAGGCTCCATCTGCAGTACTGCGTCCAGGTCTGGGGCCCCAAAAAGTGGGAAGATGTGGAGCTGTTGGAAAGGGTCCAGAGGAGGGCCATAAAGATGATCAGAGGACTGGAGCACCTCTCCTATGAAAACAGGATGAGGGAGCTGGGCTTGTTCAGCCTGGAGAAGAGAAGGCTGCAAGGAGACCTCATTGCAGCCTTCCAATATTTAAAAGGGGATTATAAAAAGAAGGGGAATCAACTTTTTACTCAGCTAGATAGTAATAGGACAAGGGGGAATGGTTTTAAGCTCAAGGAAGGAAGGTTTAGGTTGGATATCAGGGGGAAGTTCTTCACATTGAGAGTGGTGAGGTGCTAGAACAGGCTGCCCAGAGAGGCTGTGGATGCTCTGTCCCTGGAGGTGTTCAAGACCAGTTTGGATGGGGCTCTGGAAAACCTGGTCTAGTACCAGATCTGGAGGTTGGTGGCCTTGCCTTTGGCAGTGGGGTTGGAACCTGATGATCCTTTGGGTCCCTTCCAACCCAAGCCATTCTACGGTTCTGTGATCCTATGAATCTGTGTTTTGTTTGTTATTTGAATATCTGTTTAACTTAAGTAGATAACATAGCGAAGGACAGAAGCCTTTGTTAGAAAGCAAAAAAATGGTGTCAGTTAAGTGAAATTGTAAAAGTTCTCATTATATATGTTCTGAGGAAATCTAAGGAAACAAGGAAGTTAGTTCACCATTATGTGTTTATAATCAAAGGGTGTTTTGATAGAAAACAACTTCAGCAACAGCAAAACATTTATGTTAGAAATATAACAAAAATCAAGATGCTTATGACCAGTTCTCATTGCTCACTCTTAGAAGATGTGTTAAGATTGAAGAGGTTAGCCTTACTATCTGTTTTCTGTCAGGAAGCCTCAAACACTGAAGCAGCAGAGGCTTATCAATTCCCAATCCATAATCTTTAGAAGTAGATCGAGAACTCAGTGGAAACCTTACTGAAATCAAGAGGAAAAGTTTACAGAGACTGCAGTGGGATTAAATCAGGTACAAAATCTCTATGGAGTCTTTTGTCCCAAGACTTAAGAGCTGGAAACCTTGTCTTTTCTTTGATTCCCATGAGGAAAATATCAATGGTGAGATGGAATTAAATGTGATAGAGCAAACTGTGTCTGAACTTTAGCTGGGCAATGCGTATCCAATTGCCTTTGGATAAATGCAAAATAGGCTGTAAATGAAGAGACAGTAAAGTCGAAAGCAGTTTTTCCGTTGATAGTAAATTGTTTGCAGCACAGGAAGAGAGAGTTCAGGTTGAGGAACTTGAGAGACTCATCAGTATAGGAACAATGTCTTTATGAGTTGCTAAACATGTTTCTTAACCTGCAGAATTCTGAATTCCAAGGGAATCCCAAGGGGATGCTAATGGAAAAGTGATTTGTTAGAAAATGTGCCTGTTATAAGGATGCTCATTTAGTGAAGGAGGCCTGACTGGGTTAGAAGAGAGCTAGGAATGTAAAAGTGATGCAGTATAACCTAGCCAGTGTTTTGATTCAAGAACACTCTCTCTCATGGAATGAGCTGAAGTAATTAAACTACACGTAGCACTACAGCCTTATTTGTGTCTTGTCTTCATCACACAAAATTATTTCAGCCCAGGACTAAACCATTAAATCAGAGGATGTGAAATGAAAAATAAGAAGCAGAATACGTGACTTTTGACTAGATTAACTGGCTGTAAAGACTGGGGTGAAGATGTTGAGGTTTAAAATTATCAAAGCTCTCTTTGCATTTTTTTTGCAGCACTTTCTCAGCCACAGATATGCGTTCCCACATAAAACAGTAACAGTGTTTCTTTGTAGAGCTATCATTAAGTACAGCAGAATGCCAAGTGAATATCAAAGCTCTGAATGCAAACTGTTAGTATTTTCTTTCCTTCCTTCCTATGGAAAAGAAAATGAGAGATTTATTTCAATAATGCATTTTTAACGCATTCAGATTACAAAATAATATATTCTACACATATATTGCTGAGAATTTCTGTCAGTAAGATTTTTCTGAAAGATCTCTTCTTTTACATGGAGTGTGTATTTGAGACTTTTGGAAAGCTGAGGAATGTTTTCAGCATAGAGACGGTGATCCAACTCTAATTTCACTTTGCCTGACTGATCTGGCTGAACTTTCTTACTCACCAGAAGTGGCAGGAACATGCACAAAAGCATACTAACTCACAGGGCTGAGGCAATGGTAGTTGACTGAGAACAAATATTGCATATGAGGTGTGTTTCAGTCTTTGCATTTTTTGGAGGTATGTTAAATTACTTCTTCATAATGAGATTGTTACAAGCAGCATGGTGGATGAAAGGTAAACATCACAACTCCATGTAGGACTGAGGTTAGATTACAAGAAAAGCTAGTTAGTCTGCATGGCACAATGCTGCGTTGTGTAGCTGTATCAAGCTAGCACTGAGAACCAGAAGTATAGCCTTGCGAGCTGCAAACATATCCTCGGTGGTATGTGACAGAGGAAGCTTAGTAATGCAGGCTGATGACAAAGTAGCCACAGGCAGGCGCACTGAGAGTTTGTATAGCCATGACTCTCCCTCCTACTCCTCAGCTCGCACTGTTTACTTCATTGCCTGCAACCACAGAAGATGGTAGATATGCATATGTTCTATCCACACTGCTTGTAGACTCCAGTGCTGGGAATATACTGGAGAGTGCTTCAGAAAAGTGATGTATTATAGTGCTCAGGAAGAGGATTCTTTGGATTTATGGCCTGTGCTCCTCAAGGTTACTGTGCGTGGCCCTGGACTCCATGAACAGGCCTGCCAATGGGTGTTCCTTTCCTTTTTCAACCAGCTGCAGTAAAATATTATCTGTTTCAAGCAGTGCTTCTACTTTATCACTAGGATACACATGCAGATGAGTTTCAACCTTTATCCTTTTTTGAAGTAATATTCTACTGATGCTGAAAAAGAAAGAAGGGAATTGACTATTTAGCAGGATCTGTGATGATAGAACAAGGGGAAATGGCTTCAAGCTCAAAGAGGGCAGATTTAGGTTAGATATAAGGAAAAAAATCTTTTACAGTGAGGGTGGTGAGGCACTGGAGCAGGCTGCCCAGTGATGTGGTTGATGCCCCGTCCCTGGAGACTTTCAAGGTGAGGCTGAATCAGGCCCTGGGCAACCTGATCTAGCTGTGCATGTCCCTGTTCATTGCAGGGCAGCTGGACTAGATGGCCTTCAGAGGCCCCTTCCAACTCTAACGATTCCATGATTCTATGAAAAACCTGACTGCTTTGTGTACTGACCCATGTGCAGTTCCATCCAATTCAAACACTGAACTGCCTCACTGGAAAGTAACCATTTGAAGGATTTTTTTTACGTGTCAGCTCTCATCTGGAATATTTTAGAAGAGGATTAATCACTTCCCAGTTTTGTTGAACCTGAAACAAAACTTTCTGACTGAAATGCACATAACTTAATTTTCTTGTGGCTGGATGTAAAAACCACCAAGAAATCATGCCATCTAGTCAGGATACTTTAATTTTGTTTTAGAGAGAATAGGCAGTGGAAATACTCATGAAAAAATAAGACAGTCTCTACTTCTGATGCAGTAGGCATATTTTAATTTCAAGAAACATGGATTCTCTTGCAGGGATTCTGAGAGAAGATAAAATCAGTTGGCAACAGTCAGAATCTTGCTTTGTCATTTTTGTCTTGCTTGCAAGGAGAGCAAAGGCAACAACACATATTGAGCACTGGAGTGAAATAAATTATGTAACTGCAAAGATAGGTATAAAATAAGAAAATTAGCGTTTACATTTGGGAGTAGAGCAAGCAGAACACATTGAAATGTCCCAGCTACATTTTGTCTTGCTAGCTAGGCAGCAGAGAACTTCACTTGTCCCACTGCTCTGAGGATGTAATGAGGAAAAACACACCAGAAGCATTGAAAAAATCTCTTTCTGCTGAAATTCTCAACTTGAGGTGGCACATGTTGCTGAAATGCGCTGAAATACTATTTATGCCGTAAAGCACACTGCAAACCACTGAGAGCTCTCAGAGAGTAAATTTCTCAGCAAGAGAAAGTCAAGAAGCTTCTAAGAGTAGAGCCGGCCAACAGTTTCCTATCAAAAGATTTTTAAAACTAACATAGGCAACATTTCTAAACAAGATTTTTTTTGCTTCTGTTAAAAGCTCCTGCTTTTACCAAAGCATTTTAAGGGAAAAAATAATCCAGGTTTTCTAAAACAATGAGTATGTAACATGAAAACCTTTTCACAAAAAAAAAAAAAAAAGGAAAAAGGAATGGAAGGCTTTGATTTCTCCTAAAAACTAGCCATGAAAATCATGATGAAATTGGTTTTACATATAAAATGAAAGATAATTTCAATATATGAGCTTTTTCTGTTATTCTGTTCTGAGAGTAAGTCATTTCATACAAATGTAATCAACAGCACATGTGTGATACGGTGCCTTACCAGCAAATTAAGAAATGGTTTGTATATCTGGATGATATTCACATAACAGCATTTTAAACAGGAAACTTTCAACATTATTACGTAATGTAGCTGCTTCCATAAAACCCCAATAACACGAGTAGCTCAGTTTCCATTTCTTAAAATACTGCTGGGATCTCTGTGTTTTTAGCATTTATGTTGTTATGGATGTAAAACTTTGACTCATGAGAAGTATTGTGTTAAAGGATTTATGCATGCAGTGTAGTGCAAGTGCAAATATTGGCATTCAAACCCAGCATTTTCCAGACTGCCAGCCAAATGTGTATTTAGGATGTCTGGCCACAAACATATAAATGGCTGTTTTCTTTCCTATTCTTCTGTTGTTGCAGGTTGCCTTCTGTGACTGATTGTTCAGCTTATTTGGTCAGTGTGAATGTTACTCATAAAAATATTTAATGTTTGAAATAATTTCCCTGTTTTATCCAAGTAGAAATTTAAATATCTGAAGTAGGTGGCTTCACAACATGTTGTAAATGAGAATAATTCTGGGTGTCACAAAATTTATGCCTAATTTGAGATGTTTGAAGAAACTTAAACCAACTTAACGTGTTTCAGATATACCACCACAAAACTGAAACACCACAAAATCATTTCAGAAACTTCCCATGTAAGACTTTGCTTTGGTTTGCCGGGTCTTAGCGTTCAGATGTCCAACTGCAAAAAGATTAAGCTGTGCTCTGGGATATGCAGTAAGTGTGCCAATCAAATAGCACTTTCCAAACATAAATGAACTTCTGTTGCTGAGAATAATCATGGTTAAGACAGGAACGGTACTCATGTATGCAGGGCTTATAACTTGTAAACATTATTCCCCATGTGTAACAAACACATCAATGAGTGAGTCAGTGCTAATTGCCACATTTTTATCAATCCAAATTCCTGTATTTTATGTATTTTGTATTCAGGAATGATAGTAACTTCAAACAATCCTAGCAGGTCGGATCCTAAAATAAGATGCATTTCTAGGTCTCCTTTATTGCCCAGAACAATGCAGTGTATTGTCAGTGGTTGTGTTCAATGTGGATTTAAAAAGTTTGAGGACTGAGCTCTCAGTCAGTTTATCAGTGTAGGTCAAATAGATTGTGCTGTCCAATTTACAGGATGTTGAGCCACTTCCCAGCTCCTGGGTTAATGTGCACGTGCTGGGTTTGTTGTGACCCTGTATGAAGGCATTTGCTCTGTTTCTGCCCAAGTCTCTGGATGATGCTGGCTCCATATTTCAAGGATGCAGTAGTGATCACAGAATCATAAAATGATATGTAGAAAAAAAATGACAATAGCATTCTGAATACCCAGGGATCTCAGCTGAATATGTGGATGCAAATAGACAGCACTTTGCTTGCTCACTGAACTTTTTCCAGAGTGATGTACTTACTGGTATTTTGGGAGGTGTGATATCAGTATTACTGTAAATAGAAACCAACATTTAAAAAGAGGATTGTTTATCTTATTATATGATATGTGATGAACAGAAGTCTCAGATGCCTGCATGTAGAGCCTTTGTGTGTGGCTTCTTCACTGCGTTAAGACAAGATCCTTGCATTTCTAATCATGTTACAGACATAAGCGGGAGGGAGTATTATGCATCTGCCTAGTTGCCTGAAGGATGATAAATTACAGCCACTATAAAGAGATGAGGAAATACCATTGACATTTTCTCTGCTGCAATAGCAGAAGCATGAGGATGCTCATCAAATTTCTTCTACAGTTGGTCCCTAAGGGAGATAAGTGTGGTCACTTCCCAAGTCTGCTAGTTCTGACACATATACTTGGAGAGGGGAAAATTAAAACATCTGCAGGAAGTGGAGACTGCTGCTGACAGTGCACGTGGCCTGCATGTGAACCTGTGGTCTTGTTGGGATCTCAGAGCATTCCCCATGAGGCACTGAGATGAGCCAGCCAGCCCTCTTTAGGGGGGAGCTGAAAATTTTTTGTCAGACAGTTGAAAGGCTATAGAAAAACAAAAACTTATGCGGGTTACAGAATTGTATGAGTTGGAAAGGATCCGTAGAGGTCATTGAGTCCAGTTACCTGCTAAAGCAGGCTCCCTACAGCATGTTGCACAGGTTGGTAGCCAGGTGGGTCTTGAATATCTCCAGAGGAGACTCCACAACCTCTCTGGGCAGCCTGTAAAATTTTCCTGTTTTCTGCATAGGCCCTAGTAGGTTTGACAGTCCTCCAGTCAGTCTCTGGGAGGAATGGCAACGTTCTCCTAGCACCCAGTCTGTCTCTGGGTTTGTAAACTTGTACTACAGCCATTAGCTGGAGATGAGGCCTCTAGAAAATGCCAAAAAAAAAGCCGTAATAAATAAATTCAATTTGTTGCAGATACTCCAGTCTCCTGATGGAAAAAATGGAACATCAGTTTGGTGACGCAAAATTACTTCAACACCTAGAAAACATCTATGTCTTTTCCTTGCTGGAAGCATGTTTAACATCAAATTAAATGTTCATAGCAGTTCACCACAAGTTATTATATGTTATTCTCCTCCACTGCTACATTGCAAAAAGCCTCAATGGTGGCAGAGTAGTTTGAATTCATAGCATTTAGTCATAGAATCACAGAATGGGCTGGGTTGAAAAGGACCACAAAGATCACCAAGTTTCAACCCCCCTGCTGAGTGCAGGGTCGCCAACCACTAGACCAGGCTGCCCAGAGCCACATCCAGACTTGCCTTGAATACCTTCAGGGATGGGGCATCCACAACCTCCCTGGGCAACCTGTTCCAGTGCGTTACCACCCTCTGTGTGAAAAACTTCCTCCTAATATCTAACCTACATCTCCCCTGTCTCAGTTTAAAACCATTCCCCCTTGTCCTATCACTATCCACCCTTGTAGAACAATCATTCCCCCTCCTGTTGATACGCTCCCTTGAAGTATTGGAAGGCCACAGTGAGATCTCCCCAGAGCCTTCTCTTCTGCAAACTAAACAAGCCGAGTTCCCTCAACCTTTCTTCATAGGAGAGGTGCTCCAGACCTATGATCATCTTGGTGGCCCTCCTCTGAACTCAGTCCAAGAGCTCTGTGTCTTTCTTGTACTGGGGGTCCCAGACCTGGACGCAGTACTCCAGATGGGGCCTCACAAGAGCCAAGTAGAGGGGGACCACCACCTTCCTCTCCCTGCTGACCACTCCTCTTTTAATGCAGCCCAGAACAGAACATAGTTGGCCTTCTAGGCTGCCAGCGCACTCCTCTGGCTCATGTCCAGCTTCTCGTCCACCAGGACCCCCAAGTCCTTCTCCGCAGGGCTGCTCTCTAGGAGTTCTTCCCCCAGTTTGTATAAATACCTGGGATTTCCCCGGCCCATGTGCAGCACCTTGCATTTAGCCTTGTTGAACCTCATTAGGTTCTCGTGGGCCCACTTCTCCAGCCTGTCCAGGTCCCTCAGGATGGCTTCCCTTCCCTCCAGTGTATTGACTGCACCACTCAGCTTGGTGTCATCTGCAAACTTGCTGAGGATGCACTCAATTCCATTGTCTATGTCACTGATAAAGATGTTGAAGAGCACCAGTCCCAAGACTGAGCCCTGGGGGACACCACTCGTCACTGACCTCCGCCCTGAGATAGAACCATTGATCACAACCCTTTGGCTGCGACCAGCCAACCAGTTCTTAATCCACGGAACAGTCCATCCTTTAAATCCATACCTCTCCAATTTGGAGAGAAGGATGTGGTGAGGGACCCTGTCAAAGGCTTTGGAGAAGTGCAGGTAGATGACATCTATCGCCCTTCTCCCATCCACCGATGGCATCACTCCATTGTAGAATGCCACTAGATTGGTCAGGCAAGATCTTCCCTTGGTGAAGCCATGCTGGCTGTCTCGGATCACTTCTTTGTCACGTATGTGCCTTGACATGTCTCCTAGGAGGATCTGCTCCATGATCTTCCCAGGCACAGAGGTGAGGCTCACCAGCCTAAAAAGATAAAAAGAGTCTTTCAGAATAAAGACATGCTAAGATCTTTAGCTTTTAATTATTTCATTCCTGTCATTCCTCTAAAGAGATATATGAAATGAATTAATCTATTGATCCTCATCAAATCATTTCTTGCGGCTCAGCTGTGGAATTTTAGGATATTAAGAAGCTTATGAGACAGAGGTGTTGATTGCCAAGTCAGTGGAAACTTTAGAAGACTGTCAAAACTAAACTTGTTTGACATGTGGGACCAAAATATTTGAATCTGTATAATGATGAGAAGACTTTGGGTTTGGGTTTTAGTTTGGTTTTCAGTAGTTCTGGAATAGCAGTTGATGTCCTATTTTGCAAGAAAAATTTTAGAGTGCTCTGATGTGGAGAGGAAACTGCATTATTTCTTGCGCTGTAACAGCAGAGGTGGTTGTTTTCATGGTGATGGACAAACAGTAACGAAAACTATAACAATATGGCTGTTGGGATGGAGGTCTCAGGCACACATTGCTCACGAATGCATACGTACACCTTTGAACTGTAGATATCCCATTGCTTGTTGTAGTATGTGTGCTGCATGTCTGTGACTCACACATTCCTGTGCCTGCGGAACTATTGTCTGATAGCTGCAAGCTGGGACTAACGTAGGTATGTGCTAGTTCTTCAAATGGATTGCCTAGCCTGTATATTTTTAATAATTACCATGTAAGTCTTTATTGGTATGCTAAGTCTTAAGGATTCTTTCAGACTGACCTGTCACCAGGAAGGCTTGAAGCTAGACTGGCATTGGCACAAGTAACTCCAGTCTTGAAAATTTTGGCCTATTTGGTTCAATTTGAAAATGCATGCTTCTTATTCAATGTAAGATAATAAGAAATTAGCTATTGTAACTGCTACTGTATGTGTTCTTGCACTATCTGTAACAACAATGCAGACCTAACGCTTACTCCAGGTGAATCATGTATTCCCAGGGAAAGATGTTCTGGGTGAGAGAAATGAGCAGTGGTTGTTGTTACCCTGTTTTCATTGTTTCAAGAAATGCTATATTTAGAGGTGTGTGACTAGTAGGATTGCGCTGCTACCTCCTGCAGCAAACTCCCCTCCCTCCCATCTCCTAATGAGCCTTCTCTTTGTGAGAGACTTGCGTGAGAGAATAGACAAATCTGTACACAACATTTACTCTCCTTGGCAGCAATCAGCTCTCAACCCAGGGAACCCAGAGACTCCTGCAGAGCTCCAGTTAGTGGTGATGGGAACACAGGATCCTGCGTACAGTCTTTGAAACATTGGTCACAGGTCCATGGATTCTCAGAAACGAGTCCTGTGCTGTTCTACATGGGAGTAAATCCCATCACTGTCAGCATGAAACTGATAACTCTGCAATATAAGGTGGCAGAGAGTTCTCCAGAAGTGGTATTTCAGCCAGCAGAAAATGTATGGTCTTAAATAATCACTTCAGATAGTTTGAATAAAGATGACAGAAGTCTTGAATTAAGCCATTTTAACTGCTTTCAGTCAGGTAAACAGAAGAAAAGTTCAGGCTCAGAAACCCCATGTTCATTTTGCTCTCCTGCAGAATTCCTACATGACCTGGACAAATAATTTAATCTCTGTTCCCATCTAAGAAGATCCAGTTATAAGACTCCTTTCCTCTGTCTTAAGTTTTTAAATTATGAGTCTGAAAACAGGGATTGTCTTTTCCTATTGGGAATACATGGTACACAGTAGGAGGGAACCTCATTTCAGCTGAGTCTTTGTTGTTACACAGGTAATAACAGTACCTCTGAAATACAACGGTCCAATTATTTAAGTTAAGATTAAAGGAAGAAGTTACATATAGGCTCTGAGGTTTTTCAGGTTGCCTAGGGATTTCTTATACCTCCTAGAAATCTGTGTTGTTATGGAACTGGCTGCAGGCAGAAACTGAGAATCTGGAACTGCCCAAAGAGGAAAGGGAGATCATAGACTCTTACTTTGACAAAAATCCCGTCAGTGCCCATCTTTTCCATCGGAGAATTTGGGAACTGCTGTGCACACCAGAGCAGCTGGACTACTGAATTTGGGGTACAATGAGTGAAGTTATGGGTGGGTCACAAGCTGCTTTCCTTTCATGTTTTTGGTAGTAAAGGCAGCCATGATCTGAGTGTCATTGCATGGCTTTTGAATGAATACAAAGGAGCAGACGGCTCCACTTAGTTCTGAAATGAGATGCAATCATATCTGTGAATCAAGCAGCGGCAAATCACAGTAATCTGCATTACAATGTATCATACTGCTGCACTACCAAACTGCAATGCACTGCAAAAGCCCTCCTCGCTGACCTGGGCTGTGTCTGCATAAGGCATAGTGCCATCCTGACACAGGAAGATACAAAGAGAGATGCTTTTTGCCACAGCGAAGAGCAGTATTAACAGGAGCCAAGTCTCACTAATCCAGGACAGGCATTGTTTGTTCACAGTTAGCATGATTGCATCTCATGAATGGTTACTATTATTGTTTTTTTCTGAAAATAACCCAGTGTTTCTTAAGTTAGGTATTTGAACATGACTTTCCTACCAACTCAATGAAGTACATAGAGTGTGAAAAGATGCTATCTTAGAGCTAACACTTTCAAAATAAGCTTGATGTCTCCTGTATTAGTTGCCACTTCTATTTCTGCTGTCTTGAGACACTATGAGAACAACAGGTTAGCAAATTTTGCCAGATCAGCAGTAGGAATAGGATCAGAAAATATCCCTACCAGTATTCCTCTGGCCCTGCCTCTTCTCAGAGCATTTATTCTTACTCATATTATATTCTTATATAAAAACAGCATATTAAAGTCCTTTAAGAAGAATACAGCTATCACGAAAGCTGAGCTAATAGCTCATGATCACAACATAGCCAGTTCATAAATACGTGCCCTTATCAATTCCTCTCATTTTCATTTAAAATAAGATGGTACATGAGTATTAGGGCACAGAAAGGAAGGAAACAAAATAGCCAGCTGGTAGCAAAATCTTGAACTCTATAAATAAAGAAATTCAAGTCCTAACAGGTAGAGAATCAGTCATAGAAACCTAGAAGAAATGTTTCCTTATTTAAGATCATGTATCCTTAAAAGAAAGATCCTTGTACGTTTGATTTTTCTCCACACTGAAGACTGGATGGAGATTTTTATTTTATTTTATTTTAGAATTAAAATAGAGTTTGAAATTTTTACATGATCAAGTTTATTGGAACCTCAGGATTTTTAATTCTCTAGATTTGTGACTAACTAGCATAGAAAAAATAGCCACTGCAGAGGGATTCTCATTCTAAAGAGTAGCATGTAAGGGAAAATTATGTATACAAAAAATTTCTAAATAAAATAGCATACACATTTACTTTTTAGAGATTTTAAATTAAGCTCTTTATTGTGAAGTAGCAACAGAAGTTCTTGCATTTGGCTAGGTAGTGGCTAGTTAAAGCAAGGGAAGCGTGTGTGATGAAGCTGGAACTGTTTCTTTGCCAGAGTATGAAAGATTTATTTGACTATGAGCAGCAGCCTTTCTGGGCTTGTATGCTAAGTAAATGGCTAATATTTTTAGAAATACACTTGTATTCACTGATAACAATGATAACTGGCTCTTGATCTCTTGCCTTCAAAAACTTCTATTTAAACAAAAACAGAAGTTAGAGCATACTGAGCCCAATACGGAGCAGCCAAGGCCTCCAGTACATGTGCCCTTTCGTGTTCTGGGCACAATTTAAATATATTTCAGTCTAGAGATTAGGAGGGTGTAGATTTCAGTATTGCTTGTTCATTATATTAACAAGTTTCAGGCTAGCTAGCAGCGAAACGTTTTAGAAGCTTTAGGAATTGGACATTCAGTTTAAATAAAATAGGAAGCAGTCCAAACCTGCAAACAGGCACGAGAGGTTTGATGGATTGAAGAGCACATTTATATGCAGCTCTACATCCGTTCCAGTTTCTTAAAGGACTTCGTTTCACAGTGGAGAAAAGTATAAAGCACCCCAGCAGGGCCTAGCTGGGAAGACTGTTCGCTGTCAGCACTCCTGAGGTCATGGGAAAGTAGAAAAGTGAAGAAGAAGCTGGGGGGACAGGGCAGGAGACCAGAGCTTTTGCTCTGGTAAATCAACATGTCTCGCCTGAGGGTGGAGAGTTTTAAGGAAGAGAGTACACAATTGGGTTTGAAAGGATATCTGCAGGAGTGCTTGCTTACCCTGAAGCTGAAAAAGAGGTCTAAGGGACTGAATCTGAGGGTGTAGAGCTTGAGGATTGGTCTGCTCTTTGCAATGTCTGAATAAAACCAGCTTTATGAAGATGTAAGGAATAAGAAATAAATGAGAAAGACCCATTCTTGACTGGAATCGAGTACATTAAATGAAGATCTTTCAGAAAGGAAGGTTTATGTGATAGATCATGGAAATATACTCTTCTAGAAGGGATTTTGAAGGCTGTGCCAGAGACTGAGGGAGCCTTTGGCACTAGGATGCTTGCTGAGAATCAGACAACCACACTGTCGTTCTCTGGTCAAGTATGTTCTTATTATTTCTAAATTATTGTCTGGGATGAGTACGGGCAGCAGTTTTACTACGGTGACTTCCTTTTTCCTTTCTTCCTTTCTTTTCTTGAATGTTGACAAACATTTTTAGGGTGTGTGAGCAGTGCTGTTTTAAGCTGTTGTGATGACATGGAGCTCTAATCTTGAAAGTTAAAAGAAGGAGTACCAGGCCAGCTGTGCTTGATGAGCTTTAGATACAAGCTTTTCACTTAGGTCAAATGAACAGTCTGTGGCAAAATCCTCAATCACTCTCTAAAGGTGCCGCGCTGACTGGTGGTAGGAGAACAGAGGAAAAGTAGATGGTGACAGCTGACAGCATGTGACTTTATAGCTCTTGGTATCTATTATTACAGCATTGCGAGGTTGTACACAGTTGTGTCAGACTGTTGCAATTCCAATTCCATTTTGTCATGGAGCATTCAATGCTGTAGATGTTTGAGTAGCACCCTGGTGTAGAGTAGCTGTCAGCTGACAAGGGTGCACACTTCTACCGCTGAGTATTTTTGTGTAACAAAGCAAACAACTATTTTATCTGTTTAACTACACAATGCAAATGCCTCCTGCCCAGAGCCTGTCTTCTCAGTTTAAATATGTGTTAATTGAGTAGCTGACAATATTTGTCATGAGGGAGCTATATATCTCAAGGATGTCTGCCACTGGATCCTGACGAATTTTGCAGAGCTGTATTTTTTTAAGCAGCGCATCCCTGCTGCACCATGTGGGTTCTGCTGCGGCTATCGTTCCAGACAGGACTGGCCATAACCTCTGGAATAGATCAGCAGTGTGAGCTTTGTTTTGTTATTGCGGTAGCTCTTGTAACTTGAGAAGTCAATAGCAGGCTTCTTTCATTTAACTTATCTTATAATACAGAAATGGCAATGTGCTTCTGGTAAGGGAATCCAATTCTGTTTATTTTTTTTCCAGTTCATAAAGAAACATTGTGTTCACCAAGTCTTACTGGTTCAATCATTTTGAGACTGCAGTCTTGAGATTATGCCCCTGAAAATGCCTAGAAAGGACTTTACTGTCTAAATATTCTCTGGAGCCAAGATAATTATTACATGTTTTTAGTGCTTGCCTTCATCTAGGATATCCAGTCACTAATCTTCAAGACCTTTTGGAATCAGATTGTAAGACCATCCTGAGATATATTAAACAAGTTTGCCTCTCAGATGATGGATACTCTAACTTACTAAAATCTTCTCCTTTCAGATAGATCAGACCAGATACTCAAAATCACTAGTCAGCTTTAAATGCTAGAAACCATCACTTAGTGCTTTTCAGTGATGTATCATGTTGACATATGACTTGTTTTTTAAAACTCATAACCACTTACGACATCTAGTATTATATGAAAAAGTTTGGACTTAAATTAGAATCAGACCACTCCTGTTTCTGGAGCACATTTTAGAAGTGTTGTATCAAATGTGTATCAGCAATGGCTCTGCTGATTTTGATGTTAACTCTTTATGTACTGTCAGAATACTTAAGTGAATCTGTTTGCGACACTAAAATACACCATCGTTGGCCCTGGTAGCAAATTTCTCACAAGGCAGTTGTCATGGTTTTATGATTTTCAGTTATTGGTATTCCACATCATAACATCATGTAGTGTATGTACCTGGTTCTCAGAAGAGAAGGACTACTACATTCCCCAAGGTACTTTGCTCCCCTGTTACCATTTCCGGCCAGAGGGAAAAGATAAAAACTTGCAGATCACGAGACCTCGTCCCTTTTTCCGCCGTCTCTCGTCTTGGCAGCACCTCGCTCTCCAGCCGTCTTATCGTCGGTAGTAGAGTAAGGCCTACCTTGACTTTGGGACATTCTCTCTCTCTGTGTTGGATTTATCAGCTTAAATTGTAATTATATTGTATTATAGTGTGTTGTTTTGCATTCCGATATTTTATTTAGTAAATTAGTTTGTTTCTCCTCAGATTGTTCTTTGCTCTCAGGGCCATCTCCCTACCCTTTTCCCCTTTCCCCTTTTCCCGGGACGTGGGCCCTTGGGTCCCCCGTCCCCTTTGTCACGGAATCAGGCCTAACGCCCGTAAACCGTTGACAGCAGTAGATGACTAAAACAAACTAGACACACAGGCACAGTTCTTAGGATCCACAAAGATGGAGAAAGCAAAATGCCAGAGTTATACGTACAGGTTTCTCTAAAGCAGGAAGCTGTTGCTCAGATTAACCAACTGCTGTCTCTGTATCATTCATGTGAAAGCTTGTGATGGAAAGTCCTTGTTACTGAAATTGCCTTAATAATTGCTGCAGGGATGTGTCACTTCAGCTTGAATACAGTTTGACGATAGAAACATCAAAATAGAATCACATTCCTGTAGACCAGGTTAAACTTTGGTTGTTATGACAGGAGACAGAAGTCTTAGAAAAACCATCCTTGTATGTATGCAACAGTATCCTCCTTGTTTTCATCCACCTGCTCTGAATAATTCCCCATTTTGCTTAAAATAATTCTCTGCTTGCACTGAAATTTGCCTATTAAGTGAGAATATCTTGAAGTAGAGCTCTAATTACAGCTAAGGCTTCAGTATTAACATCTGCACGAATCAATCCAATGAGAATATTTGCATAGGAACTAGAATCTGTAGTCTGTTGGGGAAAGGTCATCTTTCCAGAACATACTGAAAGAATTTTTTTAAAACCCTGATTTTATCCGAGGATACATGCACTGGAAACAGTCTTCATTGTACTAATATTTTATTGCAAGCATATTTGTAACTAGAGATGGGCAAAATTCTTTACTTAAAATCGAAACTTGTTTTCACATGGCTGGCTCTAAAATTGGTTTGTACTTACATACCTTTGGTTTTACTTTTTGTTTAAAACATACTTATTGGGGACTGGAGAAAGCAGGCATAAAATCAGAATTGATCCTTAAGAACAGTAAAGTAGAGAATGGGGGAAGGAGAGTACATTGAGAACAGTAACAGTGTTGGAGATAAAGGGTCAGAGAAGATCTAGAACAGGAAAACTGGTGTGTGAAAAGGTACAAACATGGATATTGTCCTAGAGAATATAAGGTACTCTCATTTCTGCTTTCATGGTGTCTCTAAGAGAGAAAAGTTTTGATGTAGGTACATAAAAATTGTTTTTTATGGACAATTCAATTTATTGAATCACAAAAAATAAAGCATATTGCATGGCTTTTAAAACACAGGAAAAGAAAATCACATTCCTATTTAGTTGGGTGAGCACTGCAGAATGTGTCTTAAGAATTTCCTCAAATCAGAAACTCAGAAAGGTTCACCATTCTCTAATATTAAGCCTCTGGTTTTGGCCCCGACTGAGCATTGTTTCTGGTTGCTTGGGTGATACGATTGGTTTTATTCTGTCTGATAAATTGAGCAAGGGCTTCACAGGGAAAGAGCAGTGTTAGATAGCAGTATACAATCCATCTTAACGCTGCATATTTTATATTGCTTCTTTTTGAGACACTATTTTTCTTAAGGAGTTGCCTAAAGACCTTAAATATTTAGTAAAGTAATTAAAATATTTATAGAAAGTGTTGATTATTTCTACTGTTTGTATCTGGCCCACTCAGTGAAATAAATGTACATTTTAAAGTGTGTAACCTCTGCCTTTTAAGTGTACATACTGGCCCAAGTAGCAGTAACTACAGTCTGGTTATTTGCCTTTACCTTCCATGTGGCTTTGACCAAATACCACCATCAGTAACATAATGAAGCACTAGAGAATATGAAATAGCATCAGAGATACATTAAGAAACATTTCCAGAGTGTCCTCTCATTTTCTGAGACTCATCCTGAAGGCCTCCATTGTAGCTCTAGCTGTTTTATCTATAATATATTTGCTTTGATTTAGGAAAGAAGCAGTCATTTTTCAAGTTGCCCTGTAATAGATGACATAGAGAGAAGAAGAACAGTATTATCTTGGAAAAAAACTTTATTCTTTCTGTTTCCTGTTTTCTTTAATCCTCGTTGAGCTCTTCAGATGAAAAGAACGGATATTTTAAATCAATTCTATTATAAAGCCCACATAAAAGTTCCTTTAACCCAAGAAAAATATTACTGGAGCCATCTATGCATTTGGTGTAACAGCACACATTAGTTGTCTTTCAGGGGGAATTTCCCTTTGAGACCTATTTGGTCTTGTGTAAAATCATACCCTCTAATGAATGACCAAGAAAAGGAATGAGAGCAGGGGGCTGTTTCTCACTGATTACAGTCACCTAGCTAATGGTAATGTGAAATCTAACTTCAGAAAAAAAGATTCTGATTTGGTATTTCAGTCTGGTATACACTCTTCATGCGTATTTTGGATCCAACTGGAATTAGTTGCATCAGAAATCATGATGTTGCCTCCATGGTAGCCTGAGGAATGTAAATTGAGAAGGACCCTTTGGAATAACTGACATCAGGTTCTAGCAGTTCTGTTATATTTGAACTTGCAGAGAAGCATCAAAGGTGCAGAGATGGCCAGTGCTATTGCAGGAGTTAGCCCAGAAAGTGTGCCATTCTTTCCTCAGAGCTGACTGCTGGAGGAGATGGAACAGGTGGGAGCTGATGGTGAGAAAGCTGAATTCAACAAATCCTTGTGCTGTGTACGTATGAAGGAAGGCAAAGAACACTGTGAAGTAGCTCGTAACATTGCCAATGGGATGAAGTTCAACAAGACCAAGAGGTGGGTCCTGCACTTTGTTAACAGCAATCCCATGCAGTGCTACTGGCTTGGGGCAGAATGGCTGGAAGACTGTGCAGAGGAAACGGACCTGGAGGTGTCGATCAATGTTTGGCTGAACATGAGCCAGCAGTGTGCCCAGCCGGCCAAGAAGGCCAATGGAATTCTGGCTTGTATTAGAAATAGTGTAGCCAGCAGGAGTAGGGAAGTAGTCGTTCCCCTGTACTCAGCTCTGGTGAGGCTGCATCTTGAGTACTGTGTTTAGATTTAGGCCCCTCACTACAGGAAAGAAATCAAGGGCTTGGAGTGTGTTCAGAGAAGGGCAGTGATGCTAGTAAGGGGTCTGGAGCACCTTATGAGGAGGGGCTGAGGGAACTGGAATTGTTTAGTCTGAAGAAAGGAAGGCTCGGGGAGACATTATTGCCTTTTACAACTAACTATCTGGAAGGAGGTCGTGGCGAGGTTGGAATCTGCCTCTTCTCACAGGTAGCTAGTGATAGGAAGAGAGGGAATGGCCTCAAGTAGTGTCAGGGAAGGTTCAGGTTGGATGTTAGGAAAAAATTATTCTCAGAAAGAGTGGTGAGGCACTGGAATGGGCTGCCCAAGGATGTGGTGGAGTCACTGTCCCTGGAGGTGTTCAAGGAACATTTAGATGTGGTACTAAGGAACATGGTTTAGTGGGCAATATTGGTGGTAGGTGGACAGTTGGAATAGATGATCTGAGAAGTCTTTTCCAACCTAAATGATTCTTTGATTGCTGTGTGGTAAATGCAGATATAATATATTTGGAAAACAAAGGAATTTGATTGTAATACTAAAATTAAGTAAAGCAGATTAGTCTGATGCTAGCAGTATGGAAAAAGTAGCTGCATCACTCTGGAAATGATGTGCACGTCCATGGGCAAAGTATTCATGTCAAAAGATAAATCTTTCCTTCTTCTCCACTGCCTTAAGGTTTTGTTTAGATCTGGACTGTTAGACAACACTAATGCGAGTTTGGCTTCGAGAGTATTTTTAAAAATTGTATTATACGCAGGCATTTGTTAAACCTAGAGCCATCCTGCTGCTTATTCACATTTATTGGACTCAATCTGATCCATTTCCAAATGGCTTGTGATAAACTTAAAACTGCCAGTTTGAGCTCAAAGCTGTGCAAGGTGTTTCAAAAATGCACGATCTGTTTTGCACTGTGGGGGGAAATTCCACTGAGAGAAAAAAAATCGAATCAAGAAACAACCGACTTACTCCCCTGACACTGTCTCCTGGGCAGTTGTAAATGATTTTGCTTCTATTGCGGTTTATTTTTGTGATGGCCAGTGTGGCTACATCTGCTCTGCAAACTGCCATGGGACCATTTCAGAGGTCAGCAGAGCAGGACATGAAATGCAGTCTCCAGAGTGGCTCAAAGGTATTCACCAACTGTTCAACTTCTTGGAAACCCCAAGATACCAGATCTCATGACAAAGAGATTGTCTCAAGTGAAGTGTTGAACTGTGTTGCAGAGTAATAGAGAATGCATTTTGTGAAGGAAAAAAAAGTTTAAAAAACCAAAGATTTTTCTACCAAGTCAGGAGGGTAGTTAATGAGTCCACCAAGAGGTCTTTGGCCAAGGAGGAGAGTAGGCTCTGTTGACAAAAGCAGCGGCAGAGAAGAGATAGGTGGGTTTAGGGGGAACAGCATCTTTCCCCTTCTGCAGTGGAGAGCTGCTAGATTGGCCCAGCTTTAATGCAGACTCTTATCCTCATAAAACAAAGTAAAAACATGGAGGATGGGAATAAATTCTAATGGAAAAATAATGACTGGAAGCATTAAGATGCTTAGGAAGAGGTGTTTCCTACGTGGCCATGGAGAATGCTTGCTGATTCAGATTAGCGTAAGGTCCCTGAAATCAGAAAGTAGGGGCTGGAAACTGGATCCACAACTAGTTCTTGGTGGACCTTTGTCTTCTATTGCTAATTTGATTATAGACGTGTAAAACAATGTGGTTACACATACAAATGTGGCACATGGAGAAAGGAGGTTTAATTCCTCATTTCACAACACAGTGCCAGTGCTACCCTGGGGAATTCTCAGTTGTATTGTTCTTTACTTCTTCTGACACATAATAATTAGAAACAATAGCAATTCCTCATTTTGTGGGGTGTTGTGAAAATACATAAAAAGTGGAAGGTGCTTGGATGTGATGCTGACAAAGACCATACTGAGACATTAGATGGATGACATGATACTTCAGTTTCTGCTCAGCAGTGAGGAAGAGTATTCATTTCTCCAACTCTTTTAGCTTTTTACTGAAGTATTAGTATCGTCTCAAAAAATATGCATTTGTTTCCATCAAGGCTTTTTAAGCGAAATCATTCAGGGAGGAGGGGAACAAAAAAACATATTTTAATATGATTATAGATAATTCAATTTCCATGCTGGTGATCAGCAGTTAATTAGTAGCTGAAAACATTAATCCAGTCTGTGAACCGCAAAACTACGGTCTATTCCAATGACTCTAAGATAGAGCAAACCTTTGGAGCCAGTTTAGTAATATAAGTAGAGCACAAATCTGACCAAAGCGATCTAATGAAAAAGTTCAAGCGCGACCCAATGGTCTCTAGAAAGTTAGAATTCCAGAATAATTGAATTCAGAGTAATTTCATCCATTTGTGTGGGCTGCTGTGAAGTGGGAGATGGACAAGAGTTTTATTTCATTCTGGCTCATCTAGAGAAATCTTAGACTTTTCCTTTCCGATCAGATTACCTTTAGTTTTCAGAATGACATTTCATAACAGCTTGTTGGGACTGTCTGCTATTGTTCCTCGCGTAATCTTATGGAAATTCTGGGTAGAAGTAAGCACAATGGTTTTACCACCATGATTGGTACACATTTTCCACACTCGATAAATGTGAGTGATTTGCTAAATGCCTGCCAATTACATACTGTAACTTTCCCTTCTTATGCAATTATTCATATAATCTAGAGACTCCAATCAGTGATAGCTTGTGAAGCTGCCTTTATAACAATTAAACCAGTTGTGGTATCAAAATGAGTTCTTGCATCTTCCACCGGCAGCTACAATTTTGGTTAAAAGGATGGTGAATATAATCTACAGCAGTTCCAATAGGAGGAAGTAATGCAAGCAAATTCCAGCAACGTTTTTTTGTTTTGTTTTTTTTTGGTTTTTTTTTGTCTGGCTATTTGCAAAGTTCCCAGCAACTTCCATCTGTCTACCTCTGGCATCCACGTAATAAGTTAATAGTGCAATAATAGCTGATGAACTGGGAGGGAGCAGAGGAAGCAGCAGAGCTGTGCTAAGAATGGAACGATGTGCCCTTACTATGATAAACTGATCCCATTCCATTAAATCACAAAGCTGTCTCCACTCTTCATCCCATATGAGCGGCTGAAGAAAAAAAATCATGGAATTGCTATAGCTCACTGCAGCTGTCAGGAAATGATACTAATTAGTTTAATTTGCAATAACACAAGCACTTAACTCTCCAAATAATCTAAGTTAGTAAGTCAGTTTTTATATTATGACGATGACATGTTTAAGAGCCTCTGGAGCAGTGATTTCTTTAACCTCTGACTCAAACGTTTTACAAAGGAGCACCGCAAAACTCTTTGTCCCGTGTTATTTCAGTACCTGCTTGGGAGGGCAATTACTTGGTAGGAAATTGTGGCAGCAAAACTTAAAATCTGACAACTGTCATACACTGGGATTCTGCAAGGCAACAGCAAGTAAAGAAATCTTATTTCAAACAAAAATGTCTGTCCTTTGGTATTAATTGGTATAAGATGATATCAACAAAAATGATCAAATTGGTTCTTTCTCCTCATTTCTTTATGCTGTTTCTGCCTATAATTTTTTATTTGCTTCACTTTTTGAAATTTAGGCACTTCAGGTATTGCATGCAAGTTTTTCATTTTTCTGTTTGAGGCACTGTTGATGAAACATTTGGAAATGCCAGCCAAACTCCGAAAGAAATTTTTTTTGCACCAGATTGGCTTGAAAATAATGAGGTTTAAATAAACAGTCAGTCAAACAGACTATCAATATGGCTGGTTTCGTTTACTGTTCGCTTTTAGACCTCTTGTATTTTAAGCTGGACAGTCATAGGTGGCTGTTCAATTTTGTGCAATTCTCTGATACAATAAGCAGCCATTTAGTATAACATCAACATGCCAGCTTTAGAACTGTAAAGTAATCACATCTTGGAAACGAATGGGGCACTTTATACCTAGACAAATTCTTGTTTCAGGCTCTATGCAATTTCAAATGCTACCTTAATTAACGCACTGTTTCTATTTTCAGTGGTTACTTTGGTTTTGCTTAGTATAATGATAGTGATGGTGGGGAGGGGGAACAGGAATGCACACTGTTATGGCTTATCTTCATTTTGGGATTAAGTATTAAACTTTGGAGCAGAATTTTTTACTAAGAGGAATACTTAGTGACATATTCCCCAGTGATGGAACTGTGGAAATTGGTCGCTCCCGAAACACTCTGTGAGACGACTTTGAAGCCTTGAATGCATTAACTTCTAAAGGCTTCGATCAGACTTTCAAGGTTAGATCTTAAGAGCTTTTTGGAATTGGTACAGTTTCACTGTACAGAATCAGTCATGCCCCTCCTAGAATCTCTCCTCTGCTTCTTGAATTTTATTTCAAAACATACTCTTCCCAACATTTAAAAACCTGAATGACAGGAATAGTGATAACAGTTTTGAAAGTAGATCGATGTAATAAGCAGGCAAAAAAAAAGTCTCTGTAATCAGACACACATCCAAAAAAAAAAAAAGGTTTTAAAAAACCCTTGTTTTCTTAAAGAAAAAAATTGCAGAACTTCCTCTTTGTCCTAGTTTCTTCAAACCTCATAATTCAGTTTATCAACTGTCAATAACCAAATGCATTCTTTTCTTTTCCCAAGAGCTGATTAAAGCTGCGGTCTTCTCCTATAATTCATGGCATACCATTCTGTTGTTTCTCCTGGAATTTTCAAGCTGAATTACTGTAACTAATATACAACTAGCTCTGCACTGCAAAAGCTCTGACCTTTTGAATCTCTCCTTTTTAGCAGAAAATTGGCATAGAAAATTTCAACACAATAAATGTTTTTAACATTTTTCTTTATCTCAATCCAGAAATACGTTTATTACATCTTATTAAGTTAGTTTGCTACTAGTATCAGGTTGGGTTAGACAGTTCTAAAGATGAGGAGATAGGAAAGGATGAACTATTGCATTTGCAGTGGATTAACTATAACCAGGAAAAGACCGAAAACACGGTTCTTTTGGCCTCACTCTGAAAATGGGATAATACATTTAAGTCATCGTACGTATACCCATTTGCATTCTGATTGCAAGTCCTCTCAGACGTCCCTTTCCTATTGGAAATACTCAGTTTTTTATATCCAGGAGAAAGGTTTTGCAGCAGAAAAGAACGATTATCTGAAATATAGTTGTGATTATTCTTTGAATTCAAATCATAGCATTTTCTCTTTAGATCCTGCACAAATGGAGAGTATTTCAAATGACAAGTGCTAAATATCTTTTCTAAGCAGATACCATCTTCTTGTGGCCAACAGTGCCATGTTAGGATTGTTACTTATGACGGAGCCTTAGCAACACGTTCTGTTATGAAATGGGCGTAGTGGAAGTTTATGGAGAAGAGGATGTCTTTATTAGGTTTATACTATGTGGTATTTGGAGGGTTATGAAATCTAGGAGTTCTCATGTACTTCTTGAATCAGTTTGGGAAGTCAATGGTGCTTTTGAGTCTGCTTTCCTTTTTCCTAATGTTCTAAAGCAAATGTTGATATTTTTCAGGCTGTAGTGTGCTGTTTTTGGAGACACATCCTACACTGAGCCAAAAACAATATGTTTTGATCAGGGTAGCACAATGCAAAAAGTGAAATTACCCTTAGCCAGGGACTTCTGTGCTTTCTGGGTAACATTTTCAGGCTGAACAACATATATTTTCCTGTGAGTTCTGGCTAGGCCACGGGCATGGTATGTAGAGGAATAGATAAATGACTTGAGCCTCTGTAAAAAAAAAAAAAAAAAAAAGCAATAACCAGATAATGATAGTTCTCTGTCTGTATGGAATTGCAGGATTCCTTTGAGAAGTAAAACCTTGCTCAGCAGGTGAAACGGAAACCTCAAGCTAAAGCTAAGTGATCTTGTTGCCATCAGATGGACCTCACTGCACAGGACCAGGAAAAACAATATGCTATGTCTTTCCTAAAGGAGCTGTTTCCGACACCTTTCTCATTACTCTGGAGCTAGTAATTCCACATAGTAATATGGATAGGACAACTTGCAAGTTTCTCCCCCCCACACACCTTTTCTCATCCACTATTGCCAACCCTCATCCTCAGTATACCTGTTTTCTGGTAATGACTTCAATATTATAAAAACATAGGTTTTTGATGTGAAATCCATAAACGCTCAGAGCCACTTCATGAGTCTATTGATAAACTACTGTACAAATGGCTATCCCAAGAGGAAAAAGACACATCACCCACAAAAATCAAAATCTTAAGACTGCTGATCAACGACACAAATTTATTATTAAAAACAGGATTTTCCAAAACTGCTACATTAAACAGTTAAGTATTTAAGGGAAAAAGCTTTTTCAGTATTTGAATCAAAGTGAGTATGTTTTTTAAGGTAGTCTGCTCTCTGAGAAAAGCAATGTATCTGAATTGAAATACTCTAATTCATTCTGCTGTTGTTTTTTTTTCTTCTTCTTTTTTTTTTTTCCAATCAATTGTTATGTTCTAAACCCATCATGAAAAATATCTTCTCCTAAAATGTGTAATTACCCTCTGTCACTCTGAAATCTCCTCTGGTTTCTGAGCTCATTTAATAATAGTGAACAGATGAGCAAAAGTTGCAGATGAAGGTACTATCAATTTGATACTCAGCACATAAATACCTATAATGATAGTGTGCTTGTCAGCATCCATTGTTTCCATTTCTGTCCATTTTCTACTTCTACAGAGAGCATCATCTCCTTGTGCAGACAGAGAAAGACAAATAGGGATTTCAGACTATATAAAAAAGGGCCCCAAGAATTATAGAGTGTTTAAGATGGTCTCCGTATTCCCCTAGATTTTAGGCTGCTGGATTGAAAAGTTTTAACTTGGAGACACACATCTTCCCTGTGCCAAGACAAATCTGGAGAGATTTGTTTACAAGAAGCAAGTTGAAAGAGTGAATCAGGGCAAAACATACAGGCTTATCTCTAGTGCGTCAAAAGCAAAAGCTTGTTTTGTATGCCATATTCCATTTAACTTAACTCATATCCAAGTGGATGCTGCAATGAGGAAGTGTTCAGAAAAGAGCTGTGGAAAGTTCTGAAGGGATACTACGGGGAGATACACGGACAGCATTATTTTGAATGGGAAGGAGAAAGGATGAAAGTCCAAGGGTATAAAACAAAACAAACCCTATAAACTCCCTTACACATATTTTGACCTGTTACTGTTGCTTTATTCATGCCACCTCAGCACTTCCTGGCAGCCATCATGCAGTCACAACAAGCATTATATTAGCAATTGCTAATATTGGAGTCGTGTTTATGCTCTAGTGAATTGTTCTGATAGCTGTGGGCATGGCTGGCTTGTAGGGCAGTTGCCATTATAAACAAAAAGTTGGATGGGCCCATGGAGCTTTCCAGTTTGCCCTGTACGTGTGCAGGGCTGGTAAAAGACTGTGGTGTAATAAGCGACGCTGTTTGCTGCCTTGCAGGTCGTGTGTGGGTGGAATGCTTTCAACAGCAGTCCAGGATTGGAAAGTGCTGTCAGAGCTAGAGCTCCTGGAGCGTTCCTGTAGTATCCCATTTAAAGTGTGCTGGTCTACAGAGACCAGCCTGGTGAAGATTTTGGCCTCTTGTGTCACCCTGGGAGTGCTGTATGGTTTTGGGGTTTGTCTTATTTTCAAACGTGCTAAATTTGCATCCAGATCCTACAGTCTGTTCTAAGAGGAAGCCTTAACTTGCACTCAGAGTTTGCTGGAAGTAAAGAGACATCACAGACCCAAATTTATTTTGCTCATACACTTTAGATCCAGTGGGTTTTGTGACAGAGGGACTGACCATAGGGCAACTGAAATGAATGTGGCTGGACTGTGCGACATCCCAGGCCACCCCTGCAAGAAGAAGCACTTGTGCCAGACTTCAGATCTCCCTAACTCCAGTAAGGAAACTGTGTGGGCAGGGGAGGGCAGAGTGACTGGTTGCAGCTCTGGTGGAAACCATGGGCCATGTGGGTCTGTGCAAACACGCACATCATTTCTCCTATTTTTGCTCTGTTTTCTTCAACCTTTCACTTCAAACAAAGACAGAGTCTGAATCTGCTATTTTAGAGATATCTCCCTGCTACTTTTTGCAGGTAAAATACCACTCTGTGCTCTGATTTTAATATATTCATTTCTTAACATTTTAAATGGAAAAAAAATTGCCACTGTTCTGTGTAATATTTCAAACATCAGTATTTACAGCATAGGCTTCTCCAAATTGGTTGCACTGATGTCGCCCTAAGAAAGCACAGTACAGATGGGACAAGGCTAGGCTGTGACATTTTTTATGAGCAGTGGGAAAATCCCCTCAGGGCAATCATTTGCTTTGCTACACACAGACATTCCAGGGCAGAGTCAACAACAGTCTCTAAAATACCTTCCTCCAGAATACATGCTTGTTATTGTGATGCGAAATGTCGGACTTCATCAGGGCTATATAGGCAGTGCTCTCATAAAGAAATTTTTATTCAGTATTCCACTGTTTGTTTCTCAAGGGAGATACCCCATGGATCTTAATTCTGAAAGGAAATCCAGGTGCTACCTGTATGCCTTGTCTGCCCTGCTGTATTTTCCAGAATTGAAGGTAAAGTCAATGGAAGGTGAGATATATGTAAAACCCACAAAAGATAATATTCTGAAAGTGAAGTGGAATTACCCTCTCAACACCCTCCTGTATGATATTATTGGTTTCGTGTTTCTTTGTTTGTTTTGTTTATTAAATTGATTCAATTGATTAAATGTTAACATTCATTAAATGTTACTATCTGCAAGAGGCCAAGGGAAAGTTTTTAAACTGATGGAAATTTTAGGGCCAGCTTTGTTAATAATGTAGGTAGGTACTAGCTGGCAGGAGTCGTAATAGTATTTCTGAAGATGTAATTTACCTTTTATTTGCTTTTAGTAATATCTCCTTAAAATGTTTGCTAAACTGCAGAAGCTCCTGGTGCTTAGAAGAAAGCATGCTTGCCTTCTTACCAAACCTCATCTTTCAGCTGAAACCTGCCCCAGTTCCATTTCTGTCATTTCTTTTGGTACCAGAACTTCAAGCCTGTGATTTCTGTTGTGGGATTAGAAGGATGTCTCAAGGTTGTTGATAAAACTGGGACTTTTGATAAGAGTAAGGAGGTCGTGGATGAGCCCTCCGCAGCAGCAGTTATATTCCTGGCCCTCCCTTCTGCTTCTTCTCAATCACTGTGTGTGGGAGCATGCACATCCACGTGCATGCATACACCTTCTCAGGAAAGTGAAGCTATTATGTCTTCACTCATCGTATTCTACTCATTTTAATTTAATTTTATGAGGTGCACAAGACACTGACACGCAGATGGTTAACTATAAGTTACATTTACAACAGAAACAGTGTAATAGCAGCTTTTATTCTACGTGTCTTTGTCTTTTTCATCCTCTTTCCTTTTGTTCAGATCAGGTATTTTTTTGTAAAAAATATTCTCTGTTTTGTGTGTGCGTGTGTCAGTTTTATAGGACAACAAGTTGTTTGGCCATTTCTGTGAGCTGGAGTGAAAGTTAAAAATAAACACTCTGTTCATTGAATTCAGTAAAACTCTTTTTCCATATGTGTCTCTGTTGAGACTGGATCTGAACTCCGGGCCTTGTTATCCAGTCCAAAGCAATCCAGGTCATAAATTTCTGATCCTAAGACCCCAGAGTCACAGCCTGTGAGTCCCTGCTGCTATGTAAATATTCCTTACTGATCCTCAGCTTCCGACCAGCCCACTTGTTGCAAATTTCAGCCAGGACTAAAATGGTGTCCTGAGCTCCATCAGAAAGATTTTTCATTCATCTTCTATCCTTGTTGCACCCACACAGCAGCACCAGTGGGCTCAGCTCACAGTGTGAAAAAAACAAGACAGAGCTGCACGAGTCTTTGTTCGTTAAGCCATCTTTGCAGTGAACAGGATAAACTGCGGTGCTCAGCTTCAGTACAGATGTAATGGATGGGGTGACTGACTGTGGAACTAGATGAAATAAAGGAATGGTTATGTTTTTTTATTGATTGAATAGATGTTCAATCAATACAAACCCGAGGCCAGATCTGTGTTGTAACTGAGCCCAGTGATTAGTATCACAACTGTGAATACCACAGTATTTATACAGTACTTAAAAATAACTTGCAAAACCACTGGGTGATATTACCTTCATATAGATCTTTCTTCTTATTAGTTTTTAGGTTTAATGATATTCCTATTTGTTCTATATTTCTCCCAGACCTGCCTCCTCCTTCTCACTCACAAACACCTGTGTACAAATGATGTACACAATATATCGAAAGGACCCAGAGGTGCTTTGCAAGTTGTGGGCTTGATTCTTTCTTTTAAGCCATTAGCTTTTCATCAGTGAAGCGGTGCGACAAGCAGCTAAGCCAGCTGTCAGGCTGTGCCACATAGCTGCAGCAGTTCAAGCCACCTGAAAGCAAGAGAAAGTCTGGTGCTTTAGGTCCTGATGTCCTTTTCTCCAAAGAACGAGTATTCTCCATCCTCATCATAGCGATGTGCCTAGAGAGGCTGTTAGAGTTAGCAGCCTTTGTATGTATGTACATGTGGGAGAACAGATGCTGATTTTAAAAACAAAAACAAAAACAAAAATAAAGAAACGCTGTGAAAAAGGGTTGCAAAAGTCATCTGTTTCAATGACCTTCTAATTCTGCTGTAGTGGTACTCCAGAGGACACTGCTGTCAATGCCATTTACATCTCTGAACTGAAGGGGATGTACGGCCATGAGATAAGGACATTCACCTACTCTTTAAAATTGTTAGTTTACTTAGTTCCCCTAGTTCCTGCTTGCAACAGAGGAATACTTTTTTCTCACAGCATTTGTAAGACCTGGCTGTTGTTTTCCTCAAAATATAAAAGCACAAGAGCCAACTGCCAGGGTTCATCGTGTTCAGCAAGAGGTAGCATTACAATTAACAAATGGCCAGCTGTTCTGGGATGAACACACATCAGCCCAAAATCCAGGCTGGAAGGGAGCAGGACATAGCTGTGGAACTCTGACCACACTGTGTGATTCGGAGACACGTTCCAGGCTGACTGGAGCTGAGCGAGGACAAAAGCTCATCTTCCCCGTGATAAAACTGTTGCCAGATGCTAGCCAACAAAATATGCAAGCTGAAATACAGAATTATGTTTTACACGTAGTTTCAGCAGTGAATTACATCTGTTTCTGCTGAAATATTTGATTTTTCTTTCAGTTATCCCACGGTCCTTAAGTTATGTAACCCTGTTTCCTGTGACAGAACAGATTCCTTTTGTACTCTTTTGCACATTTTTTGAGAAATAGTTGTTTTTCCTTAGAAAGAAATCAGTAATCACATCGGTCGGATTGAAACAAAAAATCATTCATACAAGTTTGGGTGAAGTTTGCTTTGTAACAGTGGCTAGATTTTGCCAACTGAATCTAGTATGTGTTCAGTATATCTGAAGAGAAGAGTTCTCGCTGTTCAAAGTTCATACTTGGACATCACATCTAACTCAGGGAAAAAATAAGTTTGAGAAATCTCCTCAAATATGGTTTATCAACTAGGAGAGCACTCAGCTATCGTTTGAAATTATAAGGTTTGTGCAAGTTTGCCTATCAATAAATTATAATACATCTGCCATTCAGGTCTTGTTACGGGGAGCTGGAGTGGAAGAGCATATATTGTAACCTCTGCAGTTTTGCTTTTGCCTGAGGCAAGATCCCAGCTTCACTGAAAGCAGTGGCAAATCTTGCATGTGTTCAGTGACACAGGGTTTCTTCTCAATTTTTTTCCATTATAACGGGTAACAGGCCCCACTGACCAACATCTGGCTCAATCTCCCTAGCATTTACAAATTCTGTCTAGCACGATGAAGCTCCAGTGTACAGAGAAAATAATTCTGCTTAGAGTTGTTTACAGTGGGATCAAAGGGAGATCATATGGTACCTTTTGACCCCAGCAAAATATGCATATGCACATGTACTCCACATCTCACCTAGTCTAAGGCACCCCACAACTTCATCTTTAATTTTACTTATTTTTCCCCCACAGTTAAAAGCTAGATGAATGATTATGAAGAGCTGAGTGCACCAGCAGCCCCTTATGGCCTCGACAGCCTCACATGGGGACTCCACTTACACCGCTGCCCATCCGCCCAAGGACAGTGTTTAAGCTCAGCTCTGGCTATCCCCTGCTTCTTCTTAGAAGTAATATATTTTGTAAGTGAGAATCAAACAATCCATCCAGAAAAAGTAACAGTTCAGGTTAGACTGAAAAAAAAAGAATTTTGCAGTGGTGAATTAAGAAATAGAATAAAATTTTGCACAAAGTTAACTTAATACATTCCATTGAAACCAAGGGGAAGGCTTGGTTTGTCTGTTTTCTTCCTCTTGGAACCATTGGCCTTGGTTTTAAATCACTTGCTTTTTAAACTGTTTACGTTTTAACTGAAAAAATATATATCTCAGAATGAGAAGTATTGTTTGGAAAATGTTCTGAAGAAACATTTATGTCTAGAATGCAGGGATCCTTGTCCCCAGATGCCTTATCTACTATTTGGGAAGTAGTGTTGTGCAAAAATACAGGTAGCGCAAAGATCTCTTTGATTTCCCTATAGTCTCTATCTCCAGCAGGAGATGTATGGAATCTTGATGGCTTCTGACCTTCACTCTGCAGCTTACTATCTTCTTTTTTCAAGAAATTCTTTAACTGGATGATAGATACATCCTGCTTGCTTACAATTTAACTTATATGATATATAGAGAATACATGCTAAGTAATAGATCCTCTATGTGAATTTTGGCTCCTGGTACTCTTCCAAGTTCCTTGTATCGCTGCTTGTCAGAACAGTACTTTGAAGCATCCTCATCAGCTGAATGTTACTAATTATTTTTGATGGCTTCATAATTCTCTTGGCTGACCATTCTAAAAGTTTTCCACTAACATCCAAATATTTGCTAAAGACACACTGAAAATGAAAGGATATTAGATGTAAATATGACACGTGATTATTATGAAATTAGAAATTAAAAACACGGTTTTACTTTCTTGAGATAAGTAGATTTCTGTGTTTCACATGATGCTACTTTAGTGGATGTTGTTCCTATAGTATACAGTTAACATAAAACAAAACAAGTTACAAGAAATAAATTTCTCACAAAGAATGCCAGCCTACAGAAACATTATAATGAGCTAGAGCATGTTTTTTAATCACAAGTAGCCCAAACAGCATGCAACTGCCTTATTTTTTTATAATGTGTATTCCTAATGCACTGTCAGAAGAAAAAGTCAAAAATCCTGAAAATCATTTTGAATAATTAAATATAGCCACCTGTTTAAATGGAGTGTCTCTAAACCCTAAGGCAGCAGGATCTGTGAAAGAATAACTCACCAAAAACAAGAGCATTCATCTAAAGTCAAGGTGAACACCAGCTGGAGACTAGCAAATGCTGATGAGTTGTCCAAGACTTATAGCTTGGCCAGTGGCACAAAAATGAAAACTGGTGGTTTCTTCAAGGCAGGTTCCTCAATATTGCAGCTCAGTCTGAGCTGTAGGTGAGTGGTTTCATTTACTACCATACTGGATATCACAGGGACATAAAACTCTGCGTGTCTGTTAAAGAGTCACCCTTTATAAGTGTTATTCTCAAGATGAAGTCATTCAAGTGATCCTGGGCTTGGCTTCTATAGTGTTGCAGGCTTTCTGAGTTTATTTGCAGCTGAACTTTTTTCATCTTTCTATAGATACTACAAAACAAGTTGAAAGTTTCTTCACTGGTTGTGGCTCCCTATTTTTTGACACATTGCTTCCAACTCGGGTTATTTTATGATTCTAAGATTCTATGGTTATTCATTTTTGTTGCATTGATAGTCTTTGAGTGGTGTTCATAGAATTTGTGGCCTGGAGAAAGGAACAGATCAGTAGGTATGCCTACCTGGCAAAGTTTGCCTAATACCTTTCCTTACAACTTAGTACTAGCTATGGATTTTGCAAGCACAGAGGGGGCTGGATTTTGCTGATGACAGTTCATTAACTCCTTTGATTCAGTAACTGCAAAAGTAGTTTTTGGAGGTAGAAAAAATGTAGCTCCTGAGCTAAGGAGGCCTGGTGGAGTAACCCAAAGAAAAACAGAAGGCAGAAAAATGGCTTCAAGTTGCGCCAGGGGAGATTTAGGCTGGACATTAGGAAATACTACTTTTCTGAAAGAGTGGTCAGGTGCTGGAACGGGCTGCCCAGGGAGGTGGTGGAGTCACCGTCCCTGGAGGTGTTCAAGAAACGTTTAGATATAGCGTTGGGAGACATGGTTTAGTGGGGTTGGTGGTGGTAGGTGGATGGTTGGACTAGGTGATCTTGTAGGCCTTTTCCAACCTAGCTCATTCTATTCTAAAAATGGGGCAAAACTTCTATTTTTTTGTTTTTAGGTATTATTCCAAATTCTAGCTGGCTTTAACAAGATTGTTTTAATTTGTATCGGGCTGCACAAATCTCAGAGTTCTTCAAAAACAGGATAGATAAGAAGGGAATCATCTGGAGGCATATTCAATGTTTGAACACTCTCTACAGCAAAAGGGAAAGACTTTTAATGGTATTTATTGTGGAGAAACTTAAAAGTAAAGTGATCCTTAAAATGGTGATTGAATAGCAAAAAGTTAGCATATTTTAGCTTTGTTACTTGTGCAACAGTACGGAAACCTGTTCTGGATGCAATGGCAGAAATGGGAATTTTGCCATTGATTTTTATATATGTAAAATTCAGCTCTGCCTCTTTAGCCTCTTTCCTACATTGGGTTGCTTATTGATTCAGACCAGGTGATGAGCCAAATGAAGTTTTAAAATATTTTAAATGTGTGAAAGAAAAGATAATAAGCATATACAATTTTTCCTAAGGAATGTCTAGATGTTACTATTAAAAGAGACTGACAAAATGTGTAATCCAAACATTTGTGTCCCAACAGACAGTTCAAAATGATTCTAAATATGGAAAGTTTGTAGATCATCCAAAACCAAATGAAAATCTGAGAATCTGGATTCTGCTTTGCATTTTGGAAATGTTTTCCCAGTTTGGGATGCAGCCTGGTCTAGAAGAATGCTCAGCACAAGAAATCAGGAATGACTGGGGAACCAGCCAGTGACCAGCTGTGTAGCCTTGGGCAGTCGTTCAGCTCCTCGTCTCGCTTCCGCCTCACACAAAGTGAAGCTCAGTGCATGCAGAGGGTGAGAAGCTGGAGAGCAGTGGGACAGGGTCCTTGTTGTCTTTCTTGAGCCTGCCTTCATGTGGAACAGCAATGTCATGGTTCTGCAGGCACTTGGCTCCCCCCTTGCTCAGGGAAATAGCAAGAGCTGCACTTGGCAAGTTCAACGTTTTAAAAACAAACAACCAAAAAGCCCTTTACAATTGTCAGCAAACTTATCCTTAATGATCTAAGATTGCCTAATGCGTCAGATTGGTTTCCTTTTCCAGATGTAGGAAATAGGAGATGACTTGCAAAGGAGAGGTTCTCACTTGTGCTTTTGTGACTTCAAAGACGGAATCTGGTAGAAGATTAATCAGACTTGTGCTTCTGTGTCAATAACAATTCTGAAAACTCCACCTAAGAGATCTCTCTATAGACAGAACTGGAGCAAAATCAAAAGCATAGCCCAAGACTCTCAGTGGCCAGGCTGTGTGCTAACCATCAGACAGGAGCTCCATCAGGCATTAATAGAACTGCTCATGTGGAAGTTGTAAGATGGCAATACTACATCCCAGAGGACAATTTCTGTTATTTGTTATATAGCTTCAACTCTGTGAAGCCTAAACCCACATCCGGCAAAACTTTTCCCAGATTACTCTGGCTCTTGTGCAGGGTAGACGCAACGCTTCATGTCATTGCTGAGTCTGGGTCATTCTTGTTGTCTTAGGGCTGGCTTTCAGCTGGTGCAAGCTTACAATCTTTAGTGGCTTTGTTCTGGACAGTGGAGGAACAGCTCCAGATCTGTACGTGCCAAATGTATTTTATCTGCTTTTTTAGCCTTGAAAGAAAAAAATATCTTCTGTACTGCTGCTAGTCCTTAGCAAATCCTTTTTCTTTACTGAAAATCTGCATGCTTTAAGTATCTGAATTTTAATCTGTTACGCCCCTATTTCCACCCTCTTCTTCCCCTAGCAACCTCTGGAAACTTTTCAGCAGACAGTAAAACAAAAAAAGCTAGGCTGCCACTTACTAACTGAGGTTCACTGAACGTAATGATAACCCCTAGCAAAGTTCCTCCAGCACTTGCACTCAGCCTTGAAAAGATGCACTGCCTGTCTCTTATGCCAGCCTTTGCTCTCGGACACGGGAAGTGCCATCGGGAAACTGTGCCTGTATCGCTGCTGAGACACCATGTAAAACTTTGTTTCTGATCTGCTGTGCTTCACTGCAGTGTCAGCCAGTGCGGTTTCCTCTTCCACCTAAGGTTTATTTACCTTTCTGTTCTCCATTCAAGCACTAACTTGCTTTCACCACTAAAAATATAACGAGAGGAAGGTAAGGTACAGACAGAAGCCTCTCTTCTCTCTGATCTGCCTGAAAAAGCGAAAGGGTCAAAAGCGGATAATGAGTGTGTTTCCAAATCTGAATACTTTATTTAATAATTACAATAGTTATGGTTTGGGTTTTTTTTGCTTTGTTTTTTAAACAAAGTTCTGCTCAGTGTTGTAACTGATCTAACTTTATGAGGAGGTTATCTTCACTTATACTCACTGGGGAAATGATAGTGAAACGTGTCGCTCCAAATCCTAAGTACTGTTCAATGTGTTTTAATGGAACTGTGCTCTTTTCTACCATTGGAGAGGATGCAACTAAATACTTTAGATGAAATCCTGATGCTATAGATGACAAACAAAAGTTTTGTTTTTGATTTGAATTAGATTAGAAATTTACCCCTAGAAGAATGAGAATTAGAATGGTATTCAGGGGAAATAATAATTTTTTGTTTGTGGTTTTTTTTCTTATTGAGCTAATCTTAGAATGGATCCATTTATAAAAATTATCTGGTTATTTAGTTGGCATGATTGTTTGAATGGTGAGAGCAATGTCTAAGGGCTGATGACCAAGGAGGCCTTTCTCTTTTCTGTTTGGAAAAGAGAAGTTTGCAGGCTGTGCCTGTGTTCTAACCCAGCCCAAAACCACTAAAGAAGTAGATTTGTTGGTAGATGTGTTGTCACTAAAAGGTTACACCGTAGGTTGCCACTCTACTGTACACAGGAAGGGACAGATGTCATAACGACATGGAGAATTAAATATTGATAGCACAACACAGAACAACATTCTGATTTCACTTGCTTTTGTACAGCTGCACAGAGGCACATCACAGCAACATCGAGTGGCTGTTTTTCTCCATATTCAGATGGCTTATACCCGTTACACCGTACTGTACATTTTTGCAGCAGTGTGCAGGAACCTGGAGTTCAACAGCCTAAGCTGATGTTCAACTCACGCTGCTCCACCTTAGTCACACAGAGCTGACAGAAGCAACACCTTGTACTGGTCTGTCCGAAGGCTGCTGTTACTGAGGCCAGCCTGCCTGCAACAGTCTTTATTGATACTGTTGGAGCGTGTTGCATACCAAACAAGGTAGCCTCACATGAATTGCCTTCTGGGGTTGAAGCGAGGCCCACGCCAACTCTCAAGATATGCCCAAGGGCTTTTTCAGGGAGCACCAGTTGGCTTGGGCCAACACCGTGTCAAGAATTGATCTAAACCCTTGGTGGCACAGGCCATTATGTTCTGGAACCCAGGAACATTCCTGAAACTGCTAGATATTTATTGCTGGTGAACTTCAAATGTTACCTGGCACATAATGTACCTTGATGAGTGTATTTTTTAAATATATATATAAAAAAAAGGTTTTTAAAACCTCTCAACTGTGTCAGTAAATGCAGATTTGAATGCAGTAGAGGTCCACCAGTGTAGCAGGAACATCCAAACATGATGCTGATGAGACTATGCAGAAAACAGAAACAGTGAGAGCTCTCCTGGCACCCCAGAACACAGGCGGTTATTGAAGCTTTCAACACCTGAGTGGATGATAGGAATAACTAGATGTGCCACTTTGTCATGTCTGTGCACTGCCTTTGCAGGAGGGGCTGTGTGGACTTTGTCAGGAAAAATAAATGACAGGAAAAATAGAACAGAGAAGGAATGATATGTAATTCAGAAAGGATTTACAGTGCAAATTATTTTCCCCCCATAAAAGGTGAAGCATTCAAATTTTCAACTTTTTATGGTGCTTTGAAATAGGAATTGATTTTATCATCTTGAAAATTGTGTTAAACCAGGAAAACATATAGCTCTAAGCAAAATATGACAACAAACCTCCCAAGAGGTTATCAGCAAACCGAAAGTGATTCTGCAGCCCACCAGAAGTTCTGAAAAAGACTTGGTGCTGCAGAAAAGGTTGACTTTATTTGCAGAAGAGGTTTGCATGGTTGTAGAAGCGATGAAAGATAGCCATGTAAAGTCTCAAGGAGCTGTGACTGTAGTGATGGAAGTGGGTGGACAGATCTCTGTATACAACAGTGCTAGATGTGGAATTGCTAAAATAGCCCCTGCCTAATGTAATCACCTTTCAAAGAATATTTGAGAGGCATTTTGTCAGTCAAATATAAACAAAGGCTACATTTGAAATTCAAAACTTGTCCAAAGTCTTTTTTTTTTCAAAGATTGTTTCCCCTGCTTGTGCTCATTCTCGTGCTTTAAAAAGACAACTTTTTAAAGGGCAAGCTGTTTTTAATTGTTTAAAAAACAAAGCACAAAACCTTTTACAAAGCAGTAAGTAAAACGAAATGTGTCTTCCAATAACTTCACTCTTCTAGGAGCAATAGTGAGTACAACAGAAACTACATCAAAGCAGCCTTTACCCAGGAACTTTTAGGAAATATCAGCACTGCTTCTGAATCAGAATTCTCGTGAGCATATAGAGAGAACAGTACAAGCATGGTTTTTTTAACAATAAAAAAGTCTGTATCAGGATGGTAAGTTCAACACTTACAATGGTTTCTCATTCAAAACCATTCCAGATTGATTTGCAAACAAGTGGCACGATCTTAGCTGTCCCTGCACAAGGATGCCCCTGGCTTCAAAGGCAGTGCTGTGTTCAGGCTGCCACGGGATCATAACCTTGACCCAAAGACAAATTACTCACAGTAGTCACTTCCACTCACACTGAGCAAGAACTACAGAAAGAAAAAGGAGCAAACTGCTTGATAGTGTCCTTATTAGCTTTTGTTCAAGGCAGGAAAATAAAAATAAAAAATCATGCAATTAAACTTATATTGGGAAATTAATTAAAGAGGATGTAAGTGGGCAGCACTGAGATCAGACTCTGCATAACATTATATCCATGTTTATCTTATAGGATATTCTCTGCTGGTTGTTACAGTCACAAATAAGCAGCTCCTCTATCTCATGTCTGTGCGTAGCAGGTAGAGCTGTGTGTGTTCCTCGTAGGTTTGTCAAGTGGCTGGCTGAGCTGTGAGTTTCTTTCCTGCAGGTGGAGCGTTGATGTAGGCTTTGCTCTGTTGATCCTCTATGGTCTGATAAACTGGCTTTGTCTTCAAGCGGGTCACACCACGGAGAACTGACAGAGTCCCGATGGGAGCTAATGATCGCCCACATCTCGAGTCTCCCTAGTCACTTCTACACGTGGCCTGTTTAACTGTCTGCTGAAAGCTTTTGGAAGGAACGGTGACTAGATTGCAGCTGTGCATTACTTGATTTATAGGAAACTGGATTGCAGCAAAATCAGTCACGGGCACTATTTGCAGACATTTGTAGAAATCTCAAAATGAAAAGTGATAATTCCTGGGCGCTCGCATAGCTTTTCTTGGTTGCAATGTATATCACCGAAAAGACTCACTACTTCGCATTGCATTGCGGCAGGCGGCCCTGGGAAGGCACAGCACCGACCTCACAGCGCTGCCTTGCTGGGCAATCCACAACTATGCAAAATGGGGCGGGGACGAGGGGGAGCTGTGGGGCTGCTGCTACCCTCAAGGGAGAAGTCACTGCGCTGCCAGCTCGGGGCTATGCCGTGCTGCTCTTGGCTGCAGCCTGGGCTCGGGATCGGGCCCCGTTCTGGATATGGGGCAGTGAGGTCATAAACGAAAGAGAACTGCAGCCTGGCAGTCGCATGGCCACTTTCCATGCCTAGTTTCCCAGCAGCCTACCACATGCTCTGCTGCTTTATTAGCTGTTGTTTCTCATTTTTGGGAAGGGATCAGGAAGCTTGTTTTAGCCGCAATGAGTAAACTGTCGAGGCAGAAATGAGGAAACAGTTAAAAGGGAGGGGGCGCCGCTTTGTGCGGGTTACTTAATTGTCTTAATCGAAAATACACGCAAAAAAAAATAGACCTCGGGCTTCCCGAGCTTTTCGTTCGCGAGGGGAGACCCCCGCGCCAGGCCTGGCCGGTGGCGGCCGCCCCTGCTCGGCGCCCATAAAGGAGAGCCTGTAATCAAGGTGGAAACCGAGAACGTGATGCCTGCCCTTGGTTCTCTTCCTCGCCACCCCCTCCCGCCCGCCCGCTGCCGCCCTGCCCCGCGGCGCGTCCCGTCCTGGCGGGGGGGGCTGCGGTGGGGGCATGCAGGAGGGCCGGGGTAGGGCGGCTGCTCGGCAATGTTCGTTCGCCTGTGGTCGCCGCAGACGTGCTGGGGGGTTCCGGCCTGCGGGCGGCGGGCCCGGCGGGCCGTGCGGCGAGCGCGCCGCGCCTACGCCTCGCTGCAAGCCAGCGGCAGCGCTCGGTGCGGCCGGGGTGTGTCCTGCCGCCCGGGGCCGAGATGGGAGAGCGGGAAGGCCCCGGCATTTGGCACGGGCCGCTGGCCCGGTGTTTCAGCTCGGCCGTGCTTACGTGCGCCGGGCAGAAGGGAGATGGGGCGGGCCGCCTCGCTGCCGGGCCTTTGCCCCACAGCTGGCGGCCTCCGCCGGACGCGGGCGGTGCTGGGAAGGTTCCGCTCCTGCCCGTACCCTGTCCTGCGGCGTGCCTGCGGACGGAGGGCTGCTTCTGGGCCCCGTTCCCGCGGCACCTGTGCCCCGCCCTCCTCCGCCACCACGGGCCGCAGGAACCTCTGAGGCCGCTGCTGCCGCCCCGGTGGGCGCGAGAGGACACGGAGCCGCCTCAGGCACCGGGCTGGCGGGAGCAGAGCCGCCCTGCCCCACCCCTACGGCCGGAGCACGGCTGCCTCTGCGGGGGCTTCCCCGCCCGCCCGGTGCCCGAGGCGGCTCCGTGTCCTCTCGCGCCCACCGCATCGCTCCGGCGGGGCCCTGCGCAGCCCGTGGCGGCATCGCTGCCCCTCGCTCCGCTGCGGGCTCAGCCGGGCCTGGCGCGGAGCCCCCTCGGGGCCGCAGCAGGAGGACCAGGGCGTTCTGAGCAAACCGCTCGAGGTGGGCTCTCTTCGCCTTCCCTAAGTCGCAGAGAAGCACTCCCTGCAAAGCCGCCGGAGCCGCCGACGCGTGGCCGCAGTTCTGGGCAATTCTTCTAGCGAGCGCCTTAGAAAAAATGCAGGGCTGCCAAACGCTTGGCCGAAGTTGGGCAAATCCCTCCCTGGCGGGCGAGGGGAGAAAGAGAACCGCCCGCCGCCACCCCACCGAGTGCAGGGCTGGGTGGGCGCCCGCTCTGGGCGCTGGCGGAGCCGGACGGCCGACCGCGGCGCGCGGCGGGAGGTGCGGGGCTGCGTCTAGGGACGAAGTCAATGTCCGCAGAGAACGGACGGCGCCACAGGTTGAGGCTGTTGCACAGAGGAACGGATCCAGCAATCGCTAGGGCTATAATAGCCTTATTTGTGCTCTAGCATGTGACACAATCCTCAAAATGTAGTAGCTCCGAGTTACCACCTCTTTATTACTTTCACGAGCTAATAGGTGAGGTGACTGTTACCTTCTGTACTTGAAGGAGGCTCAGAGAAGCAGACAGGTAACTCCATGTTGCTCGCTTTTATGATGCGAAGGGTAGGGAAGGGAGAGTTAAACCAAAAAACTGGAGACCGACCGTGAAATCTGAGATAGTCGGTAGTGACCTGCTCGAATCTCATGATTTTATTTTATTATCGAGGACCTCGTCTACCCGTGTGTGAGCTGCTTTGTTTTGTCCGAAGGGTGATTCGGTAACGGGCGCCTCCCGTTCCGTCACTCATTCGCAATGTCTCCATAACGGTAGGGTTTTCAATGTAGTTTCTGTTGTCGCGCTTTAGGGAACGGAGAGCGGGACGGAGCCGCAGCGTTCGTTTCCCCCGCGCGGGCCGGGGAAGGCCGGGAGCGGAGCGCTCCTTTCGCAGCCGCCGCGGCGGTGCCGGGAGAGGTGCGGTGTCTTTGGGCTGACATACCGGGCGTAGGGATGGACGCTAAACAAAGTGTCTCGTGTACAAACAGCTCCGAATATTTACAGGTAATCGTGAACGTCAAATCCCCGCCGCACTGGCGGAGCGCAGAGGTCTCGGGGCGACGGGCACCGTGCGGGAGCCCGGGCCGGAGGTGCCTGCGGCTGCTCGGACAATGCCCGGGGAAGGTCCCCGTGCCTCCCGCGGGGCCGTAAGGCTGAGCGCGGCGGCCGTGGGGCTGCGAGCGGAGCTGCCGTCCCCGCCGCGGACACTCTGCGTCTGGGCTCGTTTCGCTGCGTGGTTTCCAGCGGCGGTCCTTTCCGAACCCGAAATTCGTCACGGTCCCCACGCGAGCCCCGGGAGAGGAAAGGGGCCCGCGCGGAGTCTCTGCCCCGTTCCTCTCCTTGACCGGGCTTCTGCGGGCAGCGCGGGGCCGGCCGGTTCGGGACACGGCCGGGAGCAGCCGTCGCGCGTGGGCACGGCGCCGTCGGGGGCCGGAGCCGGAGCGAGGCCGTCTGCGAGGGGCCCGCGGGTAGGAGCGAGGCTGCGGGCGGTGCGATGCCGTGCCGTGCCGTGCCGGCAGCCGCGGCCTCCGGGAGCTACGGGCGGTCCGGCAGCCAGTGCCCCTTCGCAGAACAAGTGCCAGCCCTAACTCCGAGAGCTCCTCGCAAATGTCTGCGCACAAGGGAAGGCTATATCTTGAGGTCACGGGAAAAGACCACGGGGCTGCTTGCAGGCGGCGAGGCGGCGGGGTTTGGCCTCTTCCTCCCCCGGGGCCCCATATGCGAGTCCTCTGTAGAGCGCTGTTGCTGTCAGCACGGGGCTTGCGAAACCTCAAGTGATTAAGCGCTGCCCGCCGCGACGTTGTGGGGCTTTGGACACGGACAGGGACGGGGATGGGGACAGAGAGAAGCCCGCTTCGTGGCGTGACCCCGGAGGCACCGAGCTGCCTCACATTGCCGCACCTGTGCGATATTTGTGCTCTTGTGGGACATTTGCTGCTCTTGTGTATTAGGGTGCGTTTCCTCGATGTGTTCGGCGATATTCCCAGCCTTTACAGTTCAATAAAACCTCTGTTGTTTGTCTTCACTCGAAATCCCGCGCCGTGGCTGCCCCCTTTCCCCGGGCAGCCCCGCAGCCCTCCGCTATTTGCACAGAGAACCATAAAGCCGCAGCCTCAGCTCTTGCAGCCCGGGCCCCGGCAGCGGGATGCTCTGGGGGCGGCGGCACCGCACGGCTCCCGCAGCACCTCTTTGTGCCTCGCGGTGCGGGCAGGCAGCTGCGGGCTCCGAGTGCTCCGTGCCGCTTGTTTTACGCGAGCGGGCTGGATGAGAGGAGCAGACTTGTTAGCACGGGTCGAAGTTGGGATTGAGAACAGAGAGCGCGGTGAGGGACGCGGTGGGATTCGGGAGAGCTCCCGAGGCGACGGTGCCCGACGGGGCGGTTCCGGTCCCCCGAGCCGGAGCCGTCCGGGCAGAAGAGCTCACACGTCGCTAATTGACCCAAATCTCTGCAATTACAGCGACGCGTGCCGCGGGCGCAAGCTCTCGGTGCTGCGTACTTGGAAAGCGGCCGCTGTCGCTCGCCCGCATCTCAGCGGCAGGCGGGGGCCGGTAGCGTTCGGGGCCGGGGGAGCTCCCGTTCGTTCTTTCGTTAGTTCGTTCGTTCCCGAGGCTGGGCAGGGCGCCGCGCTCACAACGAAGGCAGCGAAGCCCTCTCTTCGTTTCTGTCCGGGAGCGCTCGTTCGAAGAAAAGCCGCAGGGCACAGGTCCGCGCTGCCCGCTCCCGACAGTTTAAAATACAGAAACAGGTTTATTTTGGAAAACCCGTACAAAGCCGCAGAGCCACGCACGCCGGCCAGGGAGAGGGGGTTGCTGAGCGGACATACGGCGGAGGGGCCCGCGTGCGGCCATGTGCGTGCGGGACGAGCCGCGACCGGGCTCGGGCAGAGGCTGGGGCCGGGCGGGGCGGGGGAGCGGCGGGGCTGCGCTGTGCCCCCATTGTGCTGCTGCCGAGAGCCTTCCTTGACGGTACGCGGCTCCTTCGCCGTGTTACCAGCGTTAGCGGTGGCGGCCAGTGGCATCTCCGAGGGGAAGGATGAAAGCAAGGGTACGGTCTGCAGAGACATTGCCCTTCCAAAATCACTGAGCTGCAGCTCGGATGCCTTAAAGCCGCTTTTGGTTTGGTTTGGTTCTTCTTTTCTAACAGGCACGGTGCGAACCCGCAGTGCGAACCGAGCGGCGTCGGGACCCGCGTGGCCGAGCCTTCGTGGCTCGCGGGCTGCCGCTCCGCTCGGAAGGCAGGGGCGTGCGAATGGGAAGCGGCGATGCGTCGGCCCGCGGTGCCGGCCGGAGCCGGGACTGTTCCCGCGGGGAGCTGCGGGACCCGTTCCGAGTCCAAGCGAGCCTTCGCCTCGGCTTCGCGGCCCGGCCCGGCGGTGGTGGAACCGTGGCACAGCCCTGGCGGCGAGGCTCGGCGCGGGACTGCCGCAGAGGAGCCGAGCGAGAGCTCCGGGCCCGCACGCCGCCTCGCCGGGATAACCTCGACGGCGGCGGGGCGGAGCAGCGCGGCGCGACCAGGCCTAGGCGGTGGGGCCCGGCGCAGCCCGGGAGGGGCGGCCGCTCCCGCAGCAGGTGCTGCGCCCTGCCCGGCCGCAACAAGGGGCCACGGGCGGGAGGCCCCCGCGGGCGAGCAGCGCTGCGCCGACGCTGGTGCCCGCGCGATGGCGCTGTGCGAAGGGGAAGGAGAAGAGGACGGCGCCGGGCCGGGCCGGGCCGGGCCGAGCCCGAGCGTGGGTCAGCGGGACGGCCGGGCCCCGGCCCCGGCCCCGAGAAGCGACGCGGGGCTCGAGTCCCGGCTGCCGAGAGGGGGAGCCGGAAACCCTCGCGGGCCGCAGCCGCCCGGCCCCGTCCAGCCTACCCGGGGCCGTCCCGCCGCCTTCCCGCCGGCCGCCGCAGCCCGGGACCTCCGCGCTTCGAGGTAGCGCCCCGCGGGCCGGCGCTCCTAGCCCAGGTGCATGGCGGCCGCGACGGTGCGGTGCCGAGCCGCCGTCAGGCTGCGGTGCCCTGGAACGCCGTGGTCTACGGGAGGCGCGGGGAGGACGGGGAGATCCCGGGAGGCGAGGAAAGCGCCCGCGGGCCGAGGGTCCAGCGGTCTCGCTGCAGGCAGCGCGGGCGGCTGTCGGGAGGAGCCGCGCGGGGCGAGCGTGGTCCCGGCCCGGCCCGGCGGCGGCACTGCCGGCCGCCCCTGCAGAGATGGCTAATGGAAACCAAACCTTGCCGAGGTGGTGGTTCTGTTCGTTTGTTTTGTGCAGATTTTTTTTTTTTTGGTCCGGAAACTTCGAAACGGGGAGCGCGGAGCTCCGGGAGCTGACACTGCTCGCGGCGCGGTGCGGGAGAGCACAAAGCTCCCGCGCTGCAGTTCGCGTTAAAAGAGAAAAGGAAGTTACGGTTAGAAATCAAAAATCTGCTGCTTCTTGTAGCGAGATCAGGGATGGACGGGAAAAGCCGACGGGAAATAATCGGCTTTTTTTTTTTTTTTTGCGGGGAAATTAGTGGCAACGTGAAAGTCATGCACAGGAGAAAAAAAAAAAACATTTGTAATTTGAAACAGAAAGAAAATTTTTTTATTGGGAAAAACGTATCGAAGAAAGCAAACACCTCGTATTCTAAAATCTGTCTGAATTAACGTTAACGAAACGGGGGCTGCTGACCGGGACACAGCGCTCGGTTCGGGTCCTCGCAGGTTCGATAACAAAACCCTTCGCTTCCGCGTCCACGTTTTCAAACGATTACCGCTGCCGGTTGCAACGCTAAAGGAGAATTTCGCAGGGCCGGCCGGCGTGTAACCGCACGGACAGATCCGGGGCCGGCACTCTGGGGCCCTGCGAGCGCGCGTGGCAAAGTGCGCAAAAACCAAAGGCCGCGTAAAGGTGCCGAGGGTTCGTCGCAAATAAAGCGATCGCCACATATATATTTAAGTGTATTTAATCGTATGTATTATTCAAATGCCCTTCTGACTAGTTTAATAATTTAGAATCGATAGTTTTCCTAAAAACTTTATGAAATATTTACACGCAATAAAACATTAATGGATTAACAAGGCGGCGTGCTCTGGTCGGAGCTGTGCTGAAGTCCCGGGATCTGCACGGCTCTGCTGCTGGGAGAGATCCCTGACACCGTGTGAATGGAGATCCTCCGACGGCGGCGTTTATAAAATCGCTCATTAATGGGCTTGGATTGAGTCCCTCCATCCATCCACATCATCAGATATAATAATAGTAACGAATCAGACAGGGAGATCCTGGCTAAACCGTTGGCATTTTTTTTCCAGAAGTGTCGAAGTCCCAAATCCCCAATTCTGCCAACTTTGCGGCCATTGATCCGCGGGAGTTCGGAGTTCGACATCAAAGGTAAGAACAGAACATTCTGCGATTATTCGATACCCAGGGAAAAACGTAACTTCCCCGTGCGCCCTACGGCACAGCGGTGTGAGATTAAAAAAAAAAAAAAAAAGGGGGGGGGGGGGGGGTAGGTCGGGTTTTTCAAAAAGAAAAGCGGCACTTCTCCCAACTACGGGGCTGCTTCGCGAAGGGGGAGGAGGGGCCCCGCAGGATGCCGAGAGCCGCTCCCGCAGCTTCGCTCCATCCCGGCCTGGGGCAGCGACACCACGGCGGTCCCCTGCTCTGCCCTGCCCTGCCCGGGGGGTACAGCCGCGAGAGCTCCAGCCGCGGCGGCGGAGCCGCTTTTCGGGGCTGGGGCGGGAGTCGCGGGGCCGAGCGGTGTCTCTTACCCTGCCGCGGTCCGCCGCTTCTCTGGCATCGTTCCCGGCACCGCGCCGGGACAACTGAGCGCTCACCGGGGCCGTCCCCACCGCTCGGAGCCGAGCCCGGGGCAGCACAGCGGGGTCCGCCGGTGCTGATTTTTCCCCCACCCCCCCGCAGCCCCCTCTCTCTCTCTCTTTTTTTTTTTTTTTGACCCTCCGGCGCCACCGTAAAAGGCACAGCTCTTAAGGGGGCTCGGTGAGGAGGGCGGCGTGGCGGTCGGTACTCGCAAAGCAGAGAGCGGAGCGGCGGACGGCCGGGGGAGAAGTGCGGCGGGCACCGGAGCTGTCCGCCGCTTTTCTCCCCCGGCCGTCCGCCCAACCCCGCCGGCGGTGATTTCTGCGCTCCACCTTAACGCGGGGCTCGTTCCGCCGGTGGCGGGCGGGGAGAGCTTGGGGCGCGGGGCTTCGGCGGCCCCGGGCCGGGCAGGGGGCGCTGCGAGCCCTCGGGGCGCGCCTGCGGGCACGGCCCCGCCGGGCAGAGCTGCACCTTGCACCGGGCCCGCACCGCGCCCCGCCGGAGCCCCGCCCGCTCATCCCCGCGCGTCTTGCGCTGCCCGCGGTTCCGCTGTTCAATAATTCAGCGGCGGCAGCAGCCGCTCCCGGCCGCCTCTCACCTCCTCCCGGCCCCGCCATCAATTATTCAGGGATTGCTCGGTAACCGCCTGCAGCCGGGCGCCGGCGGGGCCCTACGTGGGCCGGGCCACCCGCTCCCGGCTCCTGGCAGAGGGGCGGCGGAGGCTGCGTGGGACCGAGCGTGCGTCGGGGCTGGATGCCGGTGGCAGCTCCGTTCCTGCCCGGTCGGTCCCCGCTCCTCAACTCCGGCTTATCCTCCTCTTCTCTCTCTCTCTCTTTTTTTTTTTTCTCCCCCTTTCTTCTCCTTCTTCTCCCGGCTCCTCCTCCACCCCTGCCCCTCGGCCCTCCCCCCGCCCCGCTGCCCCGTCCCCGCGCCCTCCTGCCCCGCTCGCCTGCCGGCACCCCATCCCGCCGCTCTGCCCTTTCCCCGCTTCCTCCTTGCCCCCGCCCGGCTCCGCTCCGTTCGCTGTCCCCGCGCGCGCCGCTCCATGCCCAGGCGCTCCGCTCCCCGCCAGGTGGGTCTCTGCTTCCCACCGGCGGCCGCGCCGCCGCCCGGGCCCGAACGAGCCCCGCGGCGCAGTTTTTGCGGGGGGGCGGGCAGGGGGAGGGCTGTGGGGGCGAGGCGGGGTGGCGGTGTTTGGGATGCACAGCCCTGGGACGGCCGCGCCGCGCACACACACGGGCAGGCACACGCACACGCGCGCACACGCACCAAATCCGAACGCGAGGACGGCCCCGAGCGGGACTCGCTTCGCCTCGATGATTCAACACCGCCGATAATCGCTCCTCCGCTCGCCGCGGCGAGTCCCTCCCGCCGCTGCCGTCGCCGGCAGAGGAGGGAGAGATTGAAAGTGACACCGCAGGGTCGCCGCTTCCCGTGCCGCTCGGGAGCGGCTCTGCGGGGCGCCGCGCGCCTCCCGCCCTCGGCACGCGTTGCGCCCGGCGCGGGCGCGGATCCGCCTCTCTCAGCCCTCCGCTCCGCACCGCGGCGGGAGCCCCGCGCCTCCCCGCCCCGCGCCCCCGCCCGCTTCGCTCCGCTCCGCTCCGCTCCGCTCCGTTCCGTCCGCCGCCCGGGAGCCGCCGGGAGGGGGCTCCGGCCCCGCAGCCCGGGGCGAGGGCGAGAAGGGGGCTAGGGGTGGGGGGAGCGGGAGAAGGGAAGAAAGCGGCGTGCGAGGAGGAACCGAGAAAACTTTCCACCCTGGATTCTCTACTTTTGATCCATGGACAGAGCCCAACTCAGCCAACTTACAGCCAGGCTTTAAGCAGTAAGTACGGCGGCGGCTCCCGGCGGTCCGCGGCGGGCGGCGCGCGGGGGGGGCTGTTTCTCCCCTCCCCTCCTCCGCGGCACCTGCCCGCGGGGGCTGCCCGGAGCCCGCCCGGCCCAGTCCCGCCGGGAGCCGCGGGGTCCCGGGCGGAGGCGGCGGCTGAAGCCCCCTCGTTTCTTTCGCTCTAGGTCCGTGCTCCTTCTACTGCGACCTGCGAACGGGAGCCGCGTCTCCGAGCATGGAGCGGAGGAGCGAGAGCCCCTGCCTGCGGGACAGCCCCGACAGAGGCAGCGGCAGCCCCGATGTCAAAGGGCCTCCCCCCGGGAAGGTGGCCAGGCTGGAGCAGAACGGCAGTCCTATGGGCACCCGCGGGAGGCCCAACGGCGCCGTCACCAAGCCCGTGGGAGGTATAACCGTGCGGCGCGGCGCGGGAATGCGGGCGGGTCCTGCGGGAAAGCCTCGGCCCGGCCGCGCAGCGCCTGGCTCTGTTCCGAGCCCCGGGAAGCAGCGGCCGGGCCCGAGCGGGGCGGGCGGCTCCGGGAGCGGCTCTGCAAGGCGGGCAAGCGGCGCTCGTGGCTGGGAGAGCCCTGGCGCTGTCGGCGGCGCTTGGCAGCGCTCGGCGGGGTGTTAGGGGGACAGGGACGCGCGTGCGAGGGTCGGATCTGACAGCAAAACTCTTCGGCGTTAGTTCTGCAGCGATCCCTCAGTTCTCTGAAGTGCCGTAACTTTCATACTTTGCTATCTGGCTGCTGGTCGATTTCGCGTTCAGAGCGTGCTTAGGGCAAACCTGAATAACGCACGGGGTTGCCTTGCTTTCTTTTTTTCCGAGCGGCCCAACTCTTTAAAACGCCCCCCTTTCCCGACCGACCTCTGATGCCGTTGTATTTAATGCGGCGTAGCCTTGTGTTTGGAAAATCGTATTTGAAAGTCCCGAAATTACCCATGTATTGCGACCCGGGCGGGCCACCCGTAACTTTACCTTTCTTCTAAAGCTTATCTCCGTATTTGTATTTAAAACCGTGCGGAGAGGGAATACACAAACGCGGTTGTTTATACACAAAGAGTTTGTGTAAATGACATTGCGAGTGATACTTCGGGCTGGCCGTCACATGACTCCCTGCTACGTGAGATTTATTTAGCGATTTTCCATTAGATGCTGATTTAGACCTCTTTGGCTCAATAGGCGATCTAATTGCTGAGTTTGCTAAGGGGCTGCAGATCTTATTTTCTTTTATTTTAGAAAAGTAGGATTCATTTCTGTACCTAATGAAGGGTAAGAGACCTCTCCGGTTTTCTCTGTTTCTTGGATCACTGTTGTCTGCTTTTAAACCTCTTAACTGTTTTCTTCTAACCTAGAGGGGAAGAAAGCTTTGCAATGAGAGACTTGTAGCACTAATCCACTTATGAATTGATGGAAAAATAATTATTGAATAATTATAAAAATCAACGAGTTAATCATATACAAAGTGCTGAAGTAGTAATGCATGGAGTTTTGGATGCCTTTGGGAGACCGAGGCATTACTGCTGCTCAATTTTACAGGGAATTTTAGAGCTGAATCGTTTCGCTCATGAGCCTTATTGAAGTACGCTTTCAAGGAACGTTTTTAAATGTTTTGGAATATGTATACTGCTTTCTAATTGCTGCTGTGTTCGCTAAGAAATTCTTAAGGTTTTACGTTGATATCGGTGGCTCAGATTGAATCTGGCCTGTTGGCTTAGGGAAGATTTCTCACACGACAAAGACTCAGTTCTGAAAGCAAACTTTTAAGAGCTTGCATTTTCATTCATTACTCTTTGGCTGATTTCTAACGTTGATTTAGAGTGGAGCATACAAGTGAGGGGCAGTAGGTAATGAATGAGGAAAATGTTTTTCCTCACTGGTGTTTTTTAAACAGTCGGAATCCCTTTGGTTTTAAGCGATTCATAATAAAGTTTATTCATTACTCCGTATCGATACTGAAAGCAAGAAGAAAATAATTCCTGTCTGAATACTTACCTAGGTTCTATAATACTCAATACTAAATTAGTTAAGGAAGATTTCTTTAATAAGATAATGGTGCTGTTTAAAATTGATTTCATTTTTTTCCTCTCCTGGAAATGCTCTCAGGATAAATCGACACAGCTAATTTCCAGATATTTTTCCTCTGCTCTTTTTCAAGTTTGATCTCTAAGAACACGTGTGACCAAGCGATCTCTTTCTGGATGCAGATCACACTGTTTCAGTATGTCTGGAAATCTGCATCTTTGCAGTGAATGCTGCGGTGTTCATAATCCTTTTTTTCTGTCAAATTGTGAAATGTGACTGTAGGCATTAGCAGAAGGACATTTAATCTACTGACAAATTAGTATAAAACTTCTCTTCAAACAAATATTTATAAAGACCCTTTTAGTGATGTTCCTGGTTTTGAGAAAAAGGGAACTACTGAAGGATGTAGTGAAATGACATCCAGGGCTTCAATTGTCAATCTTTCAGTATGTTCTTACATTTCAATCTCAAAATAAGTACTAAAATTAATTGAACTTGAACTTCAGGAAAAAAAAAATGAAATACTTTACTGAAGTTAGAGGCCATTTTAGCTTGGATTTTATTTTATTTTTTATTCTGTAAAGTTTATCTAAAGATTTTGAAAGCAAGAACAGATGCTAATAGTTCTTTTGGGCCTTAGATGTGTAAATACTGACACTCCTTCCTCCCTGTCAAGTGTCTTGTTGGTCTGATACCGTGTGCTTCTCAACAAAATCCCTGAGAAGAGAAAAATAAGCTCTAACTGGTGCTCTGATGAGACCGATGACCTTTGGTAACAGGTTTTATAGTCACAGTTACATTTGCTACCATTTTCTTTTTACAGGGAACTTCCTGAGAAATAGAGAAATATTATATTGCCGTAGGTGTTTGTAGCTTTTCCTCTAGGTTTAAGAGTGGAGAAGTGTATAGACATCAGCTTTTGTAGCACAGACAAAGACAAAGACAAACAAGAGGAGTTGTTCTCATGAAAAATTTTGTCTTTATGACTCTTTTTTTTTTTTTTTCCCCTGTTCCTAAACTGAAGGTACTTAATTCAGAGGCCATAACACAGCCGTAATAAACTAGCAAAGGTCAGAAAAAAGATAAATGGGCTCTTAAAGGCCGCAGTTAATAGGGGCTTTAGAAGTTCCGGTGCTGTTTACAATATTGTTAGTGTCAGTCCTATGTGTTAGAGTCCAGTTCTTGTTTGCCCTAACTAGCTCAGTGCTCTGTAAAACATTTCAGCAGTTATCCAACCTGTCTGTTCTATAACTCGTATACAAGAAAGCACAAGTGCTCAGATGCTCAGGAGAGGCAGATTTATAAAGGTCCCTGGGAAGACAACAACAAAAAAGGCTAATATTGCTTTAAAAAACATATGAAGCCTGGGAGAGGGCTTAGAGCAAGTAAGAGCACCGTGGTGTTGACAGCTTTATGTCTCTGTTGGGTAACATTCACTTACAAGAACTGGCGTCTCCTTGCAGTTAGTAATTCACTCCATAAGGATTTACGGGGAAAAAAATATCATTAATGGCTAAGAAACTTATATTTGCAAAATTGTTGACCACAATTCACGAACCTGTCTGTGTGTAAGTGGATGTACGTACGCGTTTATGTGTTTGTTAGGAAGAGCCTAGAAAATGAGCATCTGCAGCCTCTGAGTGCAACTTACAGTGCCAGGGTACAGGCAGAGCTGTTGTGAAATTTGATTTGCTGAAGTACAAATGTAGAAGCAACATACTGCCAAGGAATGCATTCAGGTTTGGGGCAGGAAATGACTGCAAAAAATTTGCCGATTAGATTATTTTGATGTGGCCTGATAGTAATACATTGTGATTCACTTAACTGTTGTAATACGTGATTTAATTTACAAAATATTAATGGAGAAAAAAACTCACAGACAGTTCAAACTAAATGGTGTGATCAGGACGTTGATTTGCTGCATGATTCCCGTGCTTATGTGGGGTCGGCTGCATGGGTAGTATGGACGGCGACTCTCGCTGAGGTAAGCCCCTGGAGGCTCTGCTGTGTGAGAGCTGTGTCCGCTCAGGTACAGCGAGAAATCCGTTCCGATATCTCTCTGGGGCAACAAAAGTGCTGACCAAGGACGGTTAAAGAGTTGTTTGTCAAAATCCATTCTATTTCTGCAAAAATGTCATATGATCTTTGCTGTCTTTCTATATCCCTTAGAAGGATTTAACATACTTTAATGGAGAGCAAAACTCACTTATGCGCAGCTGGAAGAGTAGAGCTTGCTCAGCTCTGCTGTTCTGCTCTAAGCAGTCAGGTGGCATTAAGCTCTCAGTGGGATCCCGAAAGGAGCAAAGAAGCATGTTCCAGTTGATCTTACAAATTAAGCAAAAGGGTAGGTTAAGTTTCAGATGGTCTTCCGACCTAGATGAAGGGTATCTCCTTGCTGCCAGAAGGAAGCATATAGCTATTTGGAAGAATGGAATGTTTCAAGATACAGAAGCACGAGAGCTGCAGATCCTTGTTAGTTCCGGAATCAGCAGCGCGTGACTGTATTTTCTGTTGCAGAATAGTTGGAAAATGTTGCCTTTTGTTTCGGTATGATTCACTAGGAATTACGAGGAAATGTAAATGCGTTTCTAATATGTAACAAGGAAGAGACTTTTAGTTTAACATGAAGCTTAAGAAAAGCAAGGCTGTGATTTCTTTTTCACGACTGATGCTTAAAAATGGGTTTCTGATCTTTGTGCCGTTTTCCTCCTTCTTTTCCAATCAGCTTATGTCACGTAAATAGAATAAACAGAACAGTCGCTCCTGTAGGGTCATGTAGTGTATCAGCTGTATTTCTGCTGAGGTAGAAAAATAGCCTCTCTTTATGTGTTTTCAGTAGTCGGCCTGTTATTAAAATAAAGACACGGTCGGTTAAAGGATATGTGCAATTGAACATGCACATTAAACAGAATATAGGGTATCCACCCATTCGGTGACCTAGGCATAATTTGATGTTTAGAGTAATTTTGGAACTCTAAGTTGCATCTGCAGAAAGCCACTGGCAATTTTGAATTCAAGATTTAAGATTAGCTGTAGCAAGATTGTATTTTTTCCCACAACAGTTCCTAAGTATTTAGCATCGTCTCCCCGCTTCCTCCCCACCCCAGACACAGCCACATCAGTTAACTAGACGCATTGTCCTCATCATGAGCCAAAGGAAAGAAAAAACAACCATCTTTGAAGAAGTCACCATTAATTCTTGCTCCCCTCCCTGTGTAAGTCGTGTCCTGCCTTTCCTTTTTGTCGCTGGGATAGTCAGAGTAGATTCATTGTCGGTTATTTATAGGGCACTTGTTTGAAAACTCTTGCCAGAGCGATTCTGTCAGTGACTGCCCAGGATTCTCTTTCTGCCCGAGGAAGATGGCAAAATTATACTAAAATCCACCAAGATGCCAGTGAGGAAACATACTTTTGAGAAATTAAATTGCAATATCTTTCTCTCTCAGAATTTATACTAAGTATTTGAACATCAAAGGAAGAAAAACAGTTTTAAACTTTCGTTGTTATAAATAAATGCTTAATGATGAGGTTTAGAGATTTCTTTCCTAAATACTTAAGTTTTGGAGCCTTTAAATTCTATTTAATTTTTTTTTTCACTGCACTGAATATTTTGTCCAGATTAAAAATGGAAAAAGCTCAGCATAATGTAATTGTAATCAAACTGTCATTTCAACAGACTACAGTCGCCCTTGCAGTTTCTAGCTTGTAGTACAGGCTTTCAGATGGTATCAGGTTATACCTTAAAATACCTTAAGAAGTGTTTGAGTTTAATGCTCCTCATGGAGATGCTAGCCTGAATAGTTATATGGTTACTTTCCATTATTACTGTTTTCCTTAAAGCTGTCTGCCTGGAATGGGGAGGAAAGAGACCACAATAGAGACCGGGAGCTGAAGTAAGATGCTTGGACCAGACAGATTTTTGTCACTTGCAGGGGCACAGAAGGTGGTAATACGGTGGCATCCATGGTGGTGGGAGCTGAGGACAGCTTTACTGCAGGCATTTATTTATATTCACGAACCAGATGTGTGACCTGTTTAGGAAAACTCTTTTTTTGTGTGTGATCGAGCAGTCCCCAACCCGCTTTTAAATCCTATTTTTAAACTTCTTTAAATAGCTGAAAATCTGTAAAACTTAGGAAGATTTTTTTTTCTGAATCCCAAATTGCAAAGCATAGATAAGTTAGGCCTTTAATTACCGTCCTTCATCGTAATCTAGTTAAATTAGTAACTGCTGCCGTGTTTTAGGATTAAAGGGCCAATTGTCCAAGGTATGAAGCATTACCAACTCCCTTTGAATTGACAGGTCGGGATTTGTTGAAGATAACCCGTGCCTGCTGCTGGCCCCTATGACTGCCAGCCCAGTGTGGTCTTCCTGGAAGCACGTGGGATTTCGGGCCAGCCCAGCGTGCCAAATGAGGGATCGGGGCCCCATCTACCTCTGGAAAATTGTCCTGTGGTAATTGGTTCCTCCTGTATCAAGTGTGCTGGATCATGGATGTTGATCCGCATGGTGACATGTGTCACTAGTGCAGGTTTCAGGAGCAGTCACAGCAGACAAAAGGCACCTGAGCAGCCGATGGCTTTTGAGGAATATTTCCTAGCCTCTAGCCATACTAAACAAACAATTGCCTCCATCGAGCTTAATACTTGTTGCAGAACACTCATCAGTGGCATACCTGCTCTTGGGTTACATACAAATCTGTTAAAGTTGACGAGTGGTATGAAGCCCAGAAAATACACTTTGCCGTTTAATTCGGAAATAACCATTAGCCCATCTCAATGAGGCTGTTGTGGCCATTCGCAGCGAATTGATGGCTTTAATGTGCGCTGTGTTCTCTGCCAGCCAGTGATGTTGTCGATGCTGTTGCAGTTGTACCATTAAGTTGTTTTTTTTTTTTTTTTCTGAATTCCGTGTACAGAAGCATGTATTGCAGCTGTTATGTGTACTTCGTCTCCCGTCTTCATTCACTTTGATCCAAGTATTAGTATGGGAAAAAGATATCATTCCGTATTTCCAAGTTTATTGGCTTTATTTTACCTTTTTCTAAATGTAAACTATTATTTTAATTATTTTTGTTGTTATTTTTCCTTTTTAAATACCTGTTTTTCCTTTTTAAATACCCATACAAGCTCTGCTGATAGCGCCTGAAGATTTAAAAACATACCAAGATTTCAGCATTCCACTGTTAGCGATTATTTATCTTCAAGGCTGCTGACATTGTGAAACCCTTACAAACAAGATTTGAAGGTTGTGGTTTTTTTTTTAAATGTAATTCTTACTCTGATTTTTATAGATGTGAATACTGATGTTGCTAATGTTAGAGGACTTATTTAAAACCTTCCAGGAGCATTTTCTGCTTGGAATAAGACTGCACAAATGATTTACAGGGTGGCTTGAAAGACTGGGAAAGAGCCCTGCATTGCTAGTATCGTAATCCTATTGCCAGGGCAGAGACTGCACTTCTGAATTGAAGATATGTTTCGAATTCTCTATCAAATGCTAAATGCAGAGACGGAAGGAAAAAGATAAGGCTGTTGTAATTTGTAGTAGCTTTGTGAAGGGGACAGAGGGACCTTGAGAAAAGAGTCAGGTAGCTCTAGGTAAGAGTTTAAGGATATGACTTGTTTTCTATACACAGCATTTCCTGCCTGATAGTTTAAACCTTGTCAGTAATTTTGCTTTACCTGATGTCCTTGTATCAGTTGGGCATGCAATATTAAGCAGATGGGCATGCAATATTAAGCAGTCTAACTGTGTGTTGTTAGTAGCAATGCCAGCAAGGTAAAAAGGCTCAGAAAAAGCTTAATCAAAATAACCTGTCAGACTGCTTTATATGAAACTGAGGCATCTCATGAAGTAACCGTACACCCACTGCATTTTCATAGCTTGGGAGAAATGTCTCCCACTGAAATACGCTCCCTTCTTATTTATCTCCCAAAGACACACAATGAGATGGAAAGACGCTGTTGTGTACCTCTTTAACAGTGCTGAATCTGGCAAGAAATGTCCAGTGAGGGCGTGTTTCTTGTATCCGAACCATGATTTGTATCGATGCGTACAGCCGCAGTGTTACCTTCTTTCTCTCTCTTTTTAAGATGTCCTATTTCTACTTGTATTTTGTTGAGGTGCCGCAGGGTTAGCCTGCCTTTACTTATGTATCTCTGGCACTTCACTCTCTAGAAGTTGCGAACTTTGTCTACAATTGGACTGAAAGTTCAAAGAAGTGAGGAAACTTAAATATAACTATTTACCATCCTAGTAATCTAAACTCAGAGAGAGTGTTTTGTCATAAATTTTGTTGACAGGCATATACTGGAAATGAAGCTTGTCATTTTCAAAACTATAACCAAGCCATATTTTGAAAGTAATATAAATTCATATTTTGAGCATATTTTAGTTTATATGCATTTCCATTATTTATATATTAAAATTAGATGTGCACAATTTCCAATCTTATTATTTTGAGTGGTTATTAAGAAATGTAGTTATAAATTATGAGTTATACAATACTTTGGTGTAAAAGGTGATTTTCATAATGTCTTTTCCCAACTTACAAATAACTTTTTTGCCATAATACAAACGTGCTAGCAGAGCAACATGATAGATGTCTCTTTAAGTATCGTAGTAAAAGAAAATGACTTGTATTCTGAGGCTGTGGATAGTTTATGTTGTTTTGGACCCATTTCCCAAGCAGTGATCGAAAACAGATTACAATAACAATTATACAGTCAGAAGATGCAATATCCATTTCTGCTTTAATTGAGTGAAAGAATAATAAAAACATCATTAAGAAAAATGAGGTGGACCTGTCATACACTCTACCAATTTTTAGACTTGGAGAAAATGCAGAGTAACAGAAGTATGAGCTTTTTTTTTTTTTTTTTCCCTCTCTTTTTTGAGTTTGTAGCTCAAGCTCTGGATGGTAGATTTCATGCAAGCTGCTGTGAGCGAGGGTGCAGAAAGTAGCCTTGTTGCTTGACTGCTCTCGTTGGGCATTATCTGAAGGCCTGGGTTTGGCTCAACAAAGGTAATGCTTCTGTCATTGGTTTGAGCCTTCCTAATTATATCATCATGGTATCATACTGCCCTGCCAAACAGATGGGCTCAGAGAATGCCATGGAGAGAAGGAAAGTAGTAAAAAAGACTTCTTCAGAATAAAGTGCCATGCTACTTTGTGGGGGAAAAAAAGAATCTGCTGTATTTTTTTTTTTCTGTGGGTGCTATTTTTCTTTTCCACCCCCTCACCTAATTGTGAACCTGGTTTCCAGTAGAAGTACTGAGTCTTTTTAACCTTCACCAGCTGAGACAGGTTCTTGGGTGACCCTTTGGCTACCCCAGCGTCTCAGGCTGCAGCCCTGCACATGCGCTTTGCCAGGCAGCATGTGCAGCTGTGCTGCTTTTGAGATAGGACCCAGTTGTAGTTGAAGGCCCAAGGCTTAGGGAACCTGGCTCGCTGTTTTCTCCAAAGTTGAATGCTAGAGCTGTGAGCCCAGTGTCCATTCAGCTGTACTATGCGTGGAAAGAGATCCTCACAGCAGCAACCGTGTCTGTAGCCATGCACCGTGCAGCTTTGTAAGTCAGCATTTGGGGCGGCATCCAGAAGTGATCTGGGAGCCAACTCAGCCTTTGGGGAGCAGATGTAATCTGCTCCCTTTGGCTGACACCTCTGAGCAAGCACGTACGTTTGCACCAGCAGGAGTATCTGGTTCTCTAGTGTAGCTTAGCATCTCCACAATGTTGTAGGAATTTAGCCTGCGGTGCCCTAAAAGCTTGGATTGCTGGCTCTCAGCCAGTGAATCCACACATAGTGGGTTGGCCTGACCAGGTCCTTTGCACTTTCTCCCCAAAATATACTGTGCTGGCTGAACAGAGTAAGTGTACTGTGTACTTAAGAAAGGGGATATATTTGTTGACTCTCATTCCTTGACCTCACGACTTGTTTGGTGAAGATGTAGCTTTTAAAATCTGTTATACTGCTGGCTGATAAAAGTAAAAATTCCTGAAAGTAGAATCTTTCAAAGGAAGAGTTGTCAAATGTGTGGTATCTTATTTGTGAAAACCTGAAGTGTTTCCCCCACAGCTCATTATCTTCGCTTCTTAAAAAAGAAGGAATTTGGGGATGTCACTCAAAAAAAAATACTCTCTCCACAGGGCTTTGGGATGTGGACAATGAAGTTGTAATTTAAGGCCGAGCCCCAGATCCTGTTCTTGCTCCATGGTACGGTAGACCATAGGTGCAGGCTCAGTGAAGACGTGCAGCATGTTGAGCAGGGAAAGGGGAGGCTGTGGAGGATGCTATTTGCTTCCCGAAGCAGGGAATAGTAGCGTGGCTTCTACACCTTCTTTAGTTAAGGGTTCTCTCTTCCATTCACTCTCCCTCTGAAGGCCTGACAGAAGCTTCTGAGGTCCCCTTGTACTAAACAACTACCATCTAATAATGATGATGCTGTAGCATTAGCTGAACCCTTGCTGAAAGCATAGCAGGATGAAGGGCTCTGTCAGTAACCACTCAGTTTGGTGGCAGTTACTCTTAGACAGTGTGTAATGTGGCTTATCCTACCTTCTGCTTTCTTCTGACTTTTGTCCAAAAACAGTTCTGCTGTATGTAGCTTAAAAATGAGCTTTTCTAATGCTGCCAGTGTCTGAAAGACATAGGAGAAAGAGGTGATGATTACAGATCCACTGAGCTCGTCTAACAGCAGGAGCAGCCTGTAATAGGACTTGAGGAGGGAGATGTAGCTGCAGTCTCGGTAAGCTATTCATCTGGTAATGTGAAGGAGGATGATACTATTTCTTCTTGTCAGAGGTTGCTCACAGAGGAATGGATGTGAAGGGGAAAAGAGCTTGCTGATGGGTCCCAATGGAGATCCTGTAGCAGGCCCGAGCATGCTGCGCGGCTCTTCTCCAGAAACAAAACCTCAAACCAGCTCCAAAAGCTTTTCTGTTACATTCCGTGGGACTTATCCTGGTACCAGGAGACTAGTTAATAAAACCTTCATTAAAATGCTTTTGCTCAAAGATTTTTTTTTTTTTTGCTTTAAAAATTATATAATATGGTGACATCTGCTAGCTCTACCAGTTAAGGGCTTATTAGTGGTTTCAGTTTTCAGGGTTTTAAAATGTTGGTCATTAAAATTAATTCTGGGTGGAACTCGGCTTAGAAAGTCTTATCCCCCTTGACTTTTTTTTTTTTACATGGTTGAGAGAAAAACAAGAAAAAGCTGCCCCTCAAACAAAGCAAAAAAAACCCTCCTGAACCCTAAACTTGTTTTTATGTTACATAAACCAAAACCTAAAACTTATAGAAAATTAATGGCTTAAGATGACTAAAAAAAAAAAAAAAAAAAGCCAGCTTAATTTGAAAGGGTTTCCTTCACTTGTTTTGAGTGAAATCAGTATATTTTCCATTAGCTCATATTATAAATTACCGTTGTAGGGTATTTTTTCTTCTTATTTTAAGTGGGAGAGACATAGAAACATCTGAGCTGTTTTATTTAGGAAAAATGTAGCAGTAGTCTTTGCCTTTCTTTGCCTTTCAATGTGAACTGGAAAATCTGTGCATGGTTCTCGGTGAGCACACGGGCCTGGTGCTGGCATAAGTGCTTTTGTTTGTGTTTGGGGCTGGCTGGCAGGGAACTTTAAGCTAGAACAACGGGATGGTTGGCTGTGCCTTCTTCTGTCTCGAGCTTCTGTAAAACAGTGTTTTGACTTCTGCATTCTCATTTTGGTGGCCGAGCGGAGGGCTGGCAGTGCTTTGTTCTCCTGTTTAATTGCTTCTGTCTCCTGACTGCCCTGCTGCAGCCTTGCCTGGCTTAACCAGGCTGCCTCGGAGAGACTGCGCTCGAAGCTCAAGCAGCCCCTCTCCTTCACTTAGTCCCAGGGAGGGCGGCAGGTCAGAGCTGACAAGTTACTGTAACTAGTTCAGCAGAGGCAGGTAGCCGCCAGGAGCAGCTGAGCTGCTGTCGCTAGCGGAAGGCCTCATCTCCCTTGAGTACTGATTCTGTCCCAGGCACACAGCCGGAGAGGCTGTGCTAGAGCTAAATATTCCATATCCCTCTTTATTTCTCATTTCTCGTTAGTCTAAACACATGCTCTCAATACTGCTTTTTTTTTGTTGTTGTTTGTTTTTTGAGAAATTTGAGTATTATCAAATCAACGTACGAGTTTCATAATATGTTTCTGTGGTGGGATAGTGGCCTAAAATATTTTGTGTTAAACAGTAAAGCTGTTATTTCAGCTCGGAGAAGGATTCTTTGGCTAGTTAAACCGTCAGAAGCAGGGGACATCTGCAGAGATGTTGGTAACTTCTTTACAAAATTTCCTGAGAGCTGGGGTACTTGTGATGGTTGGGTGACTGAAGCCACAGAAAGGACTGGAAGCTGAAGAAGGATGTAAATAATATCTTGTGGTTTGCATTCACCATTGGCTAAAATATAATACGTAGAAATGCATTTCCTGCCTGCAGATTTATTGAATGTTTAAAGCCAGAAAAAATAACAGAGGAGGAGGAGAAAGATATTGTCCTTAGTTTATTTCCTCTGGCCCTCCTCAGAAGAAAACTTCTACAATGTAATACTATTTAACATGATTTTTTATTTGTTTGTTTCTTTGACAAACGTTGTATTAAAATCATCTGTGGACTGAGTTCTTCTTTACCAAATTGCATCCTGGAACAAATTATTTAGAACAGTCTTATAAACCCTCAAAGAGTAGGAGTTTAACAGCATCGCATTACTGCTTGTGTACAAAATCAGATATCTCATGTTTTGTCTAGAACACACTGAAGAATGGAGGATTAGCAAAATGTAAAGTTCTTTTCGCTAAACAAAACTTTTTCTTATTATAATGAGATGCTTGGCACTTTTTTTTTTTTGTATAGGATTGTACATCTGTGAAGATGCTGGTGCAGTCTGATATCTGACATACAGATTTCCCACTGGCCTCCTGTCAGTGTGCACACTGATCTTTCTTCATGTGTTTCCAAGTGGTTAGTGACAAACAACTGCAAAGTAACTCCTCCAGTCCCCAGTAAAAAAGATTTACAGTGGAAGAATTCCCGGCCTTGTAATGAGACTGTTGTAAGATGGTGCTTGATACATAGAAGGCTGAAATATGGTCCATTTACCCAAACCATGCATTTATTGTAAGTTAAGTGCCGACAGCATATATTTTGTCCAAGTTAATTATATTTAAGATTTATAGAGTGGCTTGAAAGTGAGCCTTAATGGACGTGACTGACCCTCGCTGAAATGTGTAAGCTCCGTCTCGTCTAATTCTTTGCTGAACTGCACGGACACAAGCTGTACCTGGGATCTGCTTCAAGCCTGATCCTTCCCGAGTGTGAACAGTCATATGTGCATGTGGGAATGGCACAGACGTGCCTATTCAGCCAGCCTGTCATCGCGCATCCTGTATCTGCAGGCCTTATTTGGACTCTGCAGGATTTTCTGGGTTATATCTCACATTACCACCAGCTAGAGCTGTGCTGTGATTTAAATAAAAGCGGTGTTGAGATCAGAACAACATAACTGTTTTTTCAAATACTTTTTGGTTTCCTTTCTCTTGGGGAAAAAAAAAAAAGGAATGCAGTTGATCTTTTCTCATTATAACTTTTTCTTCTCTCATTATACATTTGTTCATCTAGGCAGGCCTTGAATGGATACCTCCTGATTTCTGGTGTACACACTAGATTTTCATCTCTGTAAGCTGCAAACCCTGATCCCTGTTCTGAAAAAAGTGGCACCCTGAAGCTTCCTTTTTTTTGTTCTTTGTGATGGTGTTCAGTTTTTCAGAATAGAAGTAATAATAATAGAAATATTTGTGTTGTACTTGGATGTCGGATGGACATCTTTCATGCAGAAATGGAGGTATTTCTGAATAACCAAAAGCTGTCAAACTCATCTGTTTTTTGCCTTTTCAGTTAGAGGTGCAGGATGCTGGGAGGAGAACTGGCAGGGCTTTCCTGTGTCAGGTGGATACTGATTTCTCTCTTTAAAGCTGCTTTCTCAATTTAGGTTCATTTTTCAAATTTGTTTAAAAGAAAGGGAAAGAGAGCTGAGTACCAAATCAGTGTACTTAAGGTCAGCTCTATAACCGTGCAAACAGATATAAATAAACAGACTGTTTTCCCGCCACTGCGTTTGCTGAATGAAGTGTTCTTGCCTGAAGAGAAAACAGAAGCAAATTAGGTTCGGGGACTTCTGTAGTTTGATTGCTTCCTGTGGTTACTGTCAGTTGTGTAAGCATATTTCATTGTTAAATGTGTGGAATCTTCACCCAGATAATTTCCTCAAGATGACCCATGCTTTAGTAGCAGAGCCACAGAGTCTCTGTTGCAGGGAAGGGCTCTTATATGTGGAAGCCCAGTGGCGGTTGTTAGTAATTTAGTGTTTTGAAGGCATTCAGGATTGAGTCTCGTTGTAGATCAAGTGCAAACTTAAGATGCGTTGGGCAGTCGGAGATGGGGAACAACCTGCTTTTAGCATGTAGATGAGTTTTTTAGTCATCTTAGTGTCCCTCAGAGTTTTTATTTTTCCTTTTTTATCTCTGGACTTGGAGGTATGCATGTAAATAAACATTTGTGGATGCTGCTTGCTTTTTCCTAGGTTTGATTTTTTTTTCCCCCTGTTGGAATGATTAGCTTAGAGGATGACCTATGGTACAGTCTCTGTCTGCAAGGTCCTGGTTTCCCAACCATATAAATTTTGCTTTGTCTTGGAGGGAGATTGCTCTCTGTGTGTGTCTCTGTTCTGTTTAAAAAAAAAAAAACAAACAACAATCAAAAACCCCAAGCGCAATGGCAACAACAAAAACTTTATTTTCCACTTTCTTCATTTGATAAAAATCTCTCCACTCTAGAATGATTTCCTTTGGGTTTGACACCACCATTTGATCTCAGTTTTTAATAATTTTGGTGGGTTTCACTCCCAGAAGAAAACATGCTTGTGCTATGAAGTATTCCCACTAGAAATCTGGGAAGTCTTAAAACCTCATGTTACTCAGGGCTAAGAACTGGCTTCTTTATTAATTCTCTGCTAGACAACCCCTGTACAGTAAATCTTTCCATAACACCATACTGCTGAAATTAATCAAGCTGATGTTTGGAAATTGTTCAAATTAGATTAAATTAAATAACACCTAGATGGGGCTCAAAACTTGTGCTGATGGAAACAAATTTTAATCTAAAAAGACACAAATTTTATTGGTGCCTCTTCTTATTGGTTGATCTTCATATTATGCTTATTAGGACAAGCAAGCACTGCTTCTGATTTAATGGGCAGCAGAGGTGGGTGGCTGTAATAGTTTAACCTTCCCTGCAGGTTTTTCGTAGCCTTTTCTCCTTTGGTTTAGGTGCCAAGCCTGGGGTGGTCATGTGGAAGTTGGTGATGCATAGAAGTTTGACTGCTGGTAGTGTCACCTTTATTTCTCACTCTGAAGCATGCACTGGATGAAGTATATTATTTGAAAATGAACAAAAAATAATAGTGCGGGACTTCTTGAGGTCTTCCCTGTCTTGTCCTTTAGTTGGCCATTAGAAATTAACAGCTTGCACTTGCAAATCTTGCAGCCAAAAACGTTTTCCAGGGAGCTGCTTGACTTCAGTTTGATAATATTTTTAACTGGCTTCAAGCTTTTGTTGAATGAGTATTTTGTGTGGTGGACTGTCCAGGGTTTTCATTTCTCAGACAGTGTAACTGTTTCCTTTTTTCTTCATTTTTAGAATGAATTACTCCATGGGAAAATAAAACTATGGAGTGAAACTAACAAATAGGCAAAAATGTGCATTTGGGCTCAGGTCTCTTTGGGGAATGTTTAATTGCTTCTTGATTCCTCTGCTGCTTAGACTAGTCTCGACAAAAAGAAATGCAACCAAATTTACAAAGTCTTCTCTGTATATCTCAAGTTCTCCATGAAAGCAACTGCAGAGCTTAACTCCCATTTCTGATGTGTTTTAAAAGTATTTGGTGTACAGAGGTACCAATCATTACCAACCATTCTGTTCTTCTGGAAACACTTTGTGTTCTCTTCCATGGAATAGAGGAAATTCTTGTGTATAGGTGTTCTTTTAAAAGGGTTTATGTGGTCTTATTTTATGTTCCTCTAACACTTAATGCTATCTGCATGGGGTCAAAGCACTGAGAGAAGCACTGAAGAGCTGTTTCTAAGTCCGCTAAATGAAATAATATCAAGTAGGAAAAGTCTTTTGGATAATTTGTGATTGTTATTGATGTTTTGTGTGCAATTCAGCATTGTGCTCCTCCTTTGAGAAAACAAAATGTTTTCTTTTTAGCCCTCAGATTACCCCTTGTTTTCTCCATGTGTGAAAATCAGTGCCGTATGTTATCCACCATGAGTTATACCACATCATTCACTAAAGCATCTCTCTAAAGCTGGGAGAGCAAGCATACAAGAGTTTTGCTCAAAAGGGATCTCAGCCTTTTTTGTGTGTATGCGTGGAGAGGGAGGATGACTAGTTCTGGCTGCTCAGGCACTAAAGAAAAGATCTGAGGGCTTTCAGTATTTATAAGTCAGGCTTTTCTTACTGCATGCTTCATTCTAGATGCCTGGTCTCCTGCTCTCTTGAGTATCACTGTAAATTGTTCAACTGGAATGATGATGAGGACAGACTGGCTTGCATCCCTCTTCTGTAAGGGCCTGTGATGAGGTGGAGGTTCCATTTATATACCTAGGAGCAAGATGTCATGTGTATCGGTGTATAAAGAATGTGCTGGTTTTAGCTGCAGGTGGTTTTTCTTCAGATTTTCATGTACTGGAAGTATGTTAGTTTATATTCAGATAATACCAGGAAACAAAGAAGTTCAAGGTAGTAAATCCATTTGAGATGTTATAGCTTAACTCTTTCCGGTGCAAAATAGAGGGCAGAGCAGATGGAATTTCCTTGGAGTGAGGTTTACTTGGAAAGAATTTGGATGATTGTTGTTTTCTAGGAAAGCAAGATTGGTTTAAAGACTCTAGCCACAACAGTGAGAGGCATCATAACATGTTAGCAGTGGCAGATGTGGTAACCTGCCCTTTGCTCTCTGTTTTTAAGGTACTAATGGCAGCTTATCGTCAGTTATGCTGGGTCACTGACCTTAGAGGTATTTTTGCAAAAGCTGTTTCTGTAGTAAGGCTTCTGCAAGCCTGGACGGCCCAAATGGGCCATTTAGAAAATAATCATGGGCAAGCTTCCTGCGAGTCTATCATGCCATCCATATAGTAGTGTTGTGACAGCAACAGTTCTACCATTTGAAGTCCTGTTTGTGTTAAGACAGTAAACTATGGGCATAAATTGTGTGGAGAGTAGGTGCAGCTTCTGCACTGAAAAGGTGGAAAGACAGTCCTGTGATGAGGAAAACATGCTGCAGGAGGATGGAAGATGTAGCAGCATCCCTCTCATCAGTTTGCATTCATGCACTTACTCTGTCTTGCCAAAATGTAATCTACACAACCAACATTGCAGCCTTAGCATTTGGTCAGTTATCTTATTCTTTTGTTGAGACATTAATAGCCCCATCAAAAGTGCTGTGACAGACTGTACGTTTGATGGGAGGGCATGTTTGTTGCTTACAGGGGTTAAATTTCTTTTTAACTAGTTAAATGATTTATGGACAAACAATTCAGCTTTTAACCTTGGAAAGGAATAACAATTTTGTCATTGACTTCAGCGGGAACAGAATCAGCCATGCTCTGTCTTTCCAGAAAAGCATCCAGAGATATTTTTCACTGTATGTTCCCGAGTGAGTGTGTTAAAATTTGTTTACTTGAATTTGCAAAATACATTAGTTTATCTCAGAATCAGTGGTAAAGAGGGAGCAGCATCAATATGATGCTGTAACCTACTTACCCAATATTAAAGGATGTGTTTTAAAACAGAGTGCTAAAACATATGAACTGGATATCCAGGCTTGTAGTTACTGCTGCTGGTCTGCAGTTAGAATGTCCAACTGGGAGCTACTCTCTGCCAGCTATGGCAGTAAATGATAAATGTGTATCTAAAATACATTTTAAGTAAATCTCATCTCTGCAAATTCAAGCCAGGAGGATTTAAGTCCCTTAGCAGGTGTTACTGCTATGACTATATCTATTTCAGGGCAGAGTGGCTCCCCTTGAAGGGATATTTAACCACTGGTTTGCAGATATTAGAACTGCTGGTAGATGATCTTAAAGTTAATTAACTAGTTTTGCATAAAAGGAGAACCAGAATTTGGCTTTCTCCTCTCTTTCCCTTAAAGGAGTGCCCAGTCCAGGAACGCAGTGATCTGTATCTATCCTTTCATGAATATTTTCATAATAATTATTTTCATATTTATTATCTACATGAAATGGTCATATTTGTTTCTGAAAAACAGGAATGAAAAGTAAACTAGTAAACTTTCAGGCGAGCCCTAGATAGCACATTTTGGGAATGGCTTTAGGCTAAGATTTGTCTTTCCCTGAATATTTCATAGCTTATCTAGAGGCTAACAAATTATATGTACCCAATTAATAAATTTATGTTGCTGATGGTAATGATTTTTTCCTTTGCCACGCGCTGCATGGCCTATATCAAGTGATGGAAATAGATGTTCCAGCTCAGTAAGTTTTCTGTGTTTTCCTTACATGCTTTTCCCTCCATGCACAGGCATGCAGTGCTAAAAAGCCATGTTCTGCAAATTGGCTTGTTTCTGGCCTGTCTGTAGTACTGGATCCCTTTAAGTTCATGCCCTACAATATATTACTAGAGATGACTTGATCTCATTACCACAAAAGTAAATTTGCAATAAAAGAGAACGAAATTGAATCCAGAACACTCCCTGAGTTTTTTACTTTTGTGATTCACCCTCATCCTTGATCCTCTTTCTAAGAGAGCTGTACTCACTCTCTTCATACGTTAAGGGGGAGAACACTGCTGGCTTCCCCAGGGCTGCCTGACCATTAGCTGCCAACACCACAAAATTATCATTTTCAGCAAAATCTGTGCAAGGGTGTTTACCTTGCACAATGAGTAGGATGGCCGTGGTCTGGAAATGTGTGAATTAACCTAGCCAATCCAAGAAGTGCGTATGGAACTAGCCCCAGACAATATCTCCATGACATTTGCTGTGTGGAGAGAAGCAGGAGAGTGGTGTTTACATGTCAGGTTTTCAGATGACTGAGTGTGGAGAAGCCCTGACCTGCAAGAATAGGACGTTCAAGGAACTGTAGAAAATTTCTTCAGTATTAAAAAAGTCTTAGCAGAAAAATCTCATTTGTCCTCATGCTGACTGTTATTTTGCTCCTAAATTGTATTCTCTGGAGCTTTTAGTGTGGTTTGTAAATGAGTCAAGTGATGAGACTTCAGTATTTCCCTTGGAAAGAAAACAAAAGCTATCCCCTGGGGACGAAAGGCTGATATCCAGTTATGATGAGCTTTCTAGGAGGTGTTTTAAATTAAAGCTTTTATCAGAGATGTATGATACATTTCTTGTTCCTCTCTCACAGACTTCTTTTTTCCATCTAGGTTTGATGATTCCAGTCTTTTGTGTGGTGGAGCAGTCGGATGCCTCTCTTGAATATGATAATCGAGAAGAGCATGCTGAGTTCGTTCTGGTTCGCAAAGATGTGCTCTTTAGCCAGCTGGTGGAGACAGCGCTCCTGGCTCTGGGGTATTCCCACAGCTCTGCGGCTCAGGCACAAGGTATTCAGTAAAGTTCTTTTTCCTCTTCTCTGCGCTGACAGAAGAGTGCACCTGCGGTTGTTCAGTGCAAGGAGAAAGCAAGAAAATCGGTGGCAAATCTTGGAAGTGTTTTAATCAGTTGTATTGATTACTTAATCTTAAACTAGGTGTAGAACAGCACCTACCTTGTTAGCCTGCCTAGAAAGCATTAGCTGGATCTTGCTGAAGGGTGAAATATGGTGATAATCAGTCAGATCAGTCAGCGTATTCATGACACATTTGTTCTGTATCTCAAGGCAGATTTCTGCTTTGAGGAAGTCAGCGCAGAAGAGCTGGGTAGAATCTCTAGGTGTAGGGCTGGATGGTATCTGGTATTTCTCTTTGTATCAGGACCATTTTGAACAGCGTGCTATAAAGTTTCATTTTTGAAACAGTGTATTGTATATAATAGGGTTATACAGACATGTTCTCTTTATGGCCAATAGTTGAACTGCTAAATGTGCAAACTGATTTCTGTTTCTGCTTGTCTACAATACTGCTGCAAAGCGCAGAGTAAATCTCTACTGTTCCTTCTATTTGAAGATGATTCTCCTGAAGGAGTAAAATCTTAAAATTAACAAAGATTTCCTCTTTATGTCCAATCAGCATGAAAACTAAAATTCTATTAATGAGGGAGACGGGGAGGAGGTAGGGGAGCAGGAAAAGTCTTTCCAAAATGAATATCACATTTCAAGAAACTTTTATACTGAGGAGATTATTGCAGTGTTTTCTCTTTTGGATGAGAAGCCTGTAACTTTGTTTCATCCTCGTGTCATCCATAGGACGCCTGCAGTTTAGGGTAGTTTAACAGTAGCTTTGCCTGGGGATTTGGATTTTATCTGTTGGTTTTAGTCACTTTGTATAGCTAGGAATTTGAATGTGCAAACAGAGGGAGCAGTGGTAGTGCTGAATGCAGGAGTTCCAGGCAGCGGTTAATAGCGCAGCACTCTTTGTACAAACTTCTCTCCAAGCAGGGTGATAATGATTCATTTCCTCTGTCAGCCTTTCTGCTCTGTGAGAGAGGCTCAGGATCTGCTTACGGGCAGAGCTCATGCACAGCTCTAATGTATTTATTTATTTACGCAGTACAGCAATAAAAACTATATGAGAAGGTAGTTGTTTTGTTTTTTAACAGGAAACATTTCATATCGTTTTAGGGACACTTTTTTTTTTTTTCCCCAACAAATATAAAAGGTCAGTGTATCCCACTTTTTCCGTGCTGGTGAGCCAGCTTCCTGTTTGACAGCACTATCCATCTCAGTTAACACAGTTGCTCAACATGTAGTGAACTAACATGTGGAACACACTGCATTCAGTGGCCAAGATTTCAATCTTGGCACTTATGAAGGGGAATGGGCTTTGCAGGAAACCTGCTCTGAGGAGGCATGCCACTCAGTGCAGTGATCCACACTGACTGAGCATCTCACATGGGGAACCTTGCATTTGCAGCATATCTCTGCTGTGAGAATACCAAGGAGTAGAGACAGATTGAATCACAAAGGAAATTAGTCACTGTGCAGGGAAGAAATGGCCACTGCGTTTTTAAACTACAGACTTCAACAGGGATCAGGTTCAGCTAGTAATCTGTCATTTGGTAATGTGCTCAAATAACTCGGCTATAAAATCAAAGTCGAACCTCTAATTGTTTCAGTTAGTCTAAAAGAAAAGACTTTGCCATTTTTGTCTTTAAGAGATTAATTACCTTCCACTAGAAAACATCAGGTGGTATAGTGTTTAGAAATGACAGAAATTACTTTAAAGATCTGTCAGGAACTAAATCTCTCCCTTGGTCAGCATATTTACCTTCACACCAAAGGACCAGTTCTCTGAAGTTCTTTATACTTCCTGGGCAAATACTGTAGGACATGCTGATTTTAACACACAAAACTGAAGTGTGCAGCATGTTCTGAAATAGCTTGCTTCTGTGCTGCTGTCTGTAAGCAGAGAGATGAGGTCCAGGCAGACAAAGTGCTGGTATAGGTATCTGAGGCTGGTTAGTTTTGTGAGAAAAATTCTGGAATGTTGAGTATAATCTGCTAACCAGTGTTTACAGAAACATGCTGCTAAACTCTTTAATAAAAGATTTATTTGGGAGCACTGTTTTCTGATACGAAAAAGAGGAAAAGATATAAAGCTATTTGCTCTGTTCATCCTGGTTATAGGAAGAGTCTTCTTCTGTTCCAGTAGTTGGGGTTGATTTCATTTAGCAATATACGTTGATAAACAGCCACTTAGTTCTTCTCTATGCTTTGTGATCAGCTGAATTACAGGATCTGGATGAGAAGCTGAAGATCCTCAGGTGCATTCCTCAAAATGGTGAAACTTTGAGTTGTTCAAGGCATTGTCATGAGTAGGTGTCCTCATATCGTCTAGGACAAAGTAAACACGTGCTTGTCAAGGCTTTGTTTTGTAAGGGCTGCTTATGCAGTAAAGTTAATCTAGCATGTAATAGTTGTCACCTATTGAGTTAGGAAAATATATAATTTTTTCCTTTCTCTTTGGTTGACTCTCAAGAGGAGTACCAATGTTCACTTCATCTCACAGGACACTTCTGGTGTTTGTGCATTCCCTTCAGAACAGAGTGTCAGATAAGAGCTACTTGTGGTGGGAAAAATGGAGTTGTGGCAGGAGAGAGAACTGCTGTGCAATTTCACACCGCCTTCGCTGCAGTTCACCACAGCATTCGCACAACCCTGCTGAGTGTCAAGCAGGCGGTGTGTGATTTGTGTGTGAGGCCCCATCTCACATCGCCTACTGTACTGCAGAGTCTGTGTGCCAGGAAGACGTGGCGTGGAGGGAAACATGTGTCCAAGGAGGCCCTGCCGTGGGCCTGCCCAGAGCTGCCGAGCTCCCCAAGGAGTTGAGGAGTCTTAGCATACATATCTTGAAACAAATATTTATTGGGGGATATACATGAAGATGGCCCCATGCCTTGCTGGAAGAATCTCTTTACTCCCCCACAGTTTGGGCAGGACACAGTTATTACACAAACAGCTGGTTGCAAACATTTTTTGTTGATGGTGGCAAGAGCAGAAACTTTTCCAGAGAGCGCTGCCCTCGTGAAAATTCCCTTTTCTGACAGGAGCTGTGAAAAGTCTTCTGGAACAGAATGGGAATTTGTTAACAGCTTGGCACTGGGGTGTGAAAGTTGGTGGTGTGAATGGCAACAAAGGTTTAATCAACATTTATGTATTTTTCTTTCATCACTTGAGTCTACACCTGACACTAGGGAACCTGCTACATGTGCCTTCTGGAGAGGAAAAGAGTCATGCTTTAAAAGGGCACTTGTTCCGTGTGTAATTTAATAAAAATTACATACACTGGTGCCTTTTTATAAGTTATTTTCTGTTCTTTCTTTTTTATTATTGGGTGTGGCACTCTAAATGAGCAGTGCAGGAGGGGGGAGCTGCTAGGGACTGAGTGCTGAGACCAAAGCAGTATGAAGGTAGCTGCAATCTGAAGTACTTTGTGAGCGGTCTGAAGCTTTGGGACCTGCTGTGAAAGCTGACTCCCTCCCTCTGCAGAGTGGAGGAAGAGCAGTGCAAGTCTGACAATTCTAGCAAGTTCTTAGAATTTCTTAGACTCCATATGAAATTTCTTAGAATCCGTATGAAAAATAAAGCAGTGTTTTGACTAGTTCCCTGCTGGCAGTTGTGAGCACACACAAAACTGGTGTACATTGTCTACAGAGCCTCACAAAGCTGAATAGGCCATCGAAGTAGACTTTGCCTTTGGCTCCAAGGTTTTTCTGCTGGATGTGTCTGCAGGACAAAGGAGTACCTGCCCTGACTGTGTTTGTGGGTAGCTTAAGTGGGGCATAGGTAGAACAGTTGCCTGGGATGCACATCTTGAATGTTGTTGCTGTGTGGTGTTACAGGCTGCTGTCTGCTTCTCAAGAGCAAGGCTCAGGAAGGACCCAAATAGATAGTTAATAGGAAAAGATCCTGTGAAATATTCCCATCTGTGCTGCCTCTGGGACCACAGTAGGTGTGTCAGGTGAAGACAGAACTTACCAGCTGGGTGCTGTGTTGAACACATGCAAGCTGATTTTATATTTCTGTATCAAGAAAGGTACAGTAAAGATGTAACAAAATCCTGCAAAACTTGTGCTGCTTGTATAGAGCTAAGTTTGCTGCAATTGGGAAGATAAGTTGCTTTTTAATACAGGTGCAACATGGCAGTGTGGGCTGGATGAGAAGAAACCTGGGTTCAGGTATTTCCTGTGCAATAAATTGCAAGGGTGCTATAATCCAGGATCTTCTGCCTCCTCAGCCAAGTGCCCAGTGCCATTTGTAGGTGTGAGCTGTGACTCCCTGTTTGTATAATCAAACACCTCCTAGTCTAGGGTTTAATAAGTGGGAGAGAAACCAACCCAGCCCTCTTCAGAGCTCTGTTCACCAGAGCAGTCTTGCCCCATCCTTAACAGCTCTTTATTTAGCAATCCCCTTTTGCCCGTCTTGCCTGGGGATGCTTCGTATGGGTAAAAGCTCATCTTTCTTCCTTCCAGCTTTGCAGGTGAAATTGTGAAAGGCTCCAATCTAATCATTTAGGAGTAACAAGCATGTGAGGTACAACTCTAATGGACATCCTGTAGTAAACTCAGACATGACATTTAGTGAGAAATTTGTCTGGGATTGCTGAGCAGACTGAATTTCTTGCAGCAATACTCAGCCATTCAGATCAAAGCGGTCCTTGTAAAAGCAGCTCCTTCTTGAATTGTGCATTGCTTGAGTTGTGTTCTTTGTCTTTCTTCCTGATGTTTGAAGAAAGTGGACTGAGTACTGCTCAAATATTTATTTATTTCCCTATATACAGACATTTACCAGCAAATCACTCTTTTGTCTACCCTACAAAACTTCATGACAACTGAAGGTGAAACTTAATTACAGGAGCCGAGAGAGAAAGTCAGACTTCGGTGAGAATGCTGAAAGCCTCTTCCTTCTTTGTTTTTCAGTAGGTGTTACACTGCATAATGGACATAGGATTTGAAAGACACTGTTGTTAAAGGTTCAGCTTCTCATGGCATTTCAATTATAGTCCAAGTGTTCCCTCTGAATACCACATGGAACTATTAAGAAATCTTACGTGAAGTATTGAAGGAGAGATTTTTATTTTTTATTGAAAGAGAGACCCATGCCACTTATATTCATAGGGTTTGCTTAAACCGTATTTTTTTGTGACAGAAAAGGAAATATTATGATATCATATTTAAATATATAATCAATTGAATAGATTTCATGTTTTATATATAAGAAATATACATTTGTAATTTAGATCTATAATATAAGTACATATGTATTATTTTATACATGTAAGTTATACAGATATATATTTCTGTGCATATATAGAAACAGAAGATCAGAACCCAATAATAGACAGCTGACTTTTCAGGTTGCCACCCTCCTTGTCCATCCGTAGCATTACGTGTGAACTACAGTGAATTGTCATTCTTTGATAAGCTCATGATGGAAGTTCTTAACTTTTCAGTAGTGGTCAGAGAACTGTCTCTTTCCTTTTTTTCCCCATCACCAGCCCAGTACTGATGTGTGCCATGTGGTATTGGCTTTCTGATCCCAATATATTATTTACAGGATTCTTGTGATGGAACAAAGCTTTCCACAAATAATAATCTATTTTTCTAGATGGCAAACATCTGGGTAGTATAAGTAAATGGATAACTTATTAGTGTTTGAACAGCTTAGAGGCAAGTACCCAAACGCAGCCCCGACCAGTTCAGCACTTCTGACGCTGCTCTCCGTCTCATTTGTGGTTCGTGCCTGAGCAGAGCCTGGCTGGGAAGCGGGAAACAGGGACAGGGAGAGGAGACAGAGGGGACAGAACGAGCCTGGGCTGTCACAGGGAGGCCCCATACCTTTGTGTCCTGCCTGCCCGAGGCTTCTTGCGCCTGTGAGGAGCGTTCTAAGCCAAGTACTTTGCAATGCATCACATCTGGGTGCTGTCTTTGGGCTATGATGAGATCGTGGCAGCTGAGTGCCTGTAGTTTGTTTGTTCCACGCTCATAATCGATAAGCCTCAGATTGTGTTGCAGATAGAGAGGAACAAAATGTTTAATGATTCCTCTCTCCCTTTGTTTTTGAGAAACATTGCTGAGGCCATAGCAGCAAATCCATGAATCTGTTTTATGAGGGCCATGGTCTCTCGTGCTTCCCACTTGCTGTGCGCTGCAGGCTCTGTGCAAGGATAACTGGGCAACACTGGAGTTTCTTCACGCGTCACACTCTTTGAGGACATATTTTCACATGTTCTGCTAGTTTTATAAACCAGTAAAGAAATGCTGGGGAAACTGAGCCACAGACTTCTTTTTAAATTCTTTTTATTTATTTATTTATTTGCCCTGTCACAGCAACCCTTACAATAATTTGGCACAAAATAAAAATTGCACTCTCTCCGAAAGGCCTCTGTGTACTCAATTAAAAACTCAGACCAGCTTATAATAAATTCTGATTTTTCTTGGCCCCTTCTCAACATCTCAGCTAAGCCCGACAGGCACACGAACCACTGGTATTTTTGAGAAAAATTGGGAACTGATGTTTATTCATTTTAACTTAAAACAAAATAATTGTCTTTCTTACATGAATTTGATAAAGTGCTGTATTTAAAAATGGGAATAAATTAGGTTAGCCTAGATCTTTCCCTGTTGAGAGAAGGAAAATGAAGTGCGTTTAGCAGCCTGGTAGCTGAAACGCTAAATATATTTCAAACATTCAGTAGCATATGAGGAGAGCAGAGCCTGGTGGTGCTTCACGCAAGTTAGGGGAGCTTTTTTTATATTTGTTTTTTTTTTTTAAGATATTCTTGTCTGCTGAGACACTGCTGCCCTTATCTAGAGCAGGGCCTTGAAAACATTTTAGCTCTGTGGCATGAAGAGGATGCTTTTTGCACAGCTGTAAATGGCCTTGCTCCCCCGTTCTCCTTGTGGGCTCGGCTCCAGCTGCTGCTTTCCTTGCCCTAGTAGGGGCAGGTCTCGTGCCCTACATCCACTTTTGCTCTTTTTGGGGGTCCGTTTCTAGTTGCTTACCACCACATTTAAGCACCATGGAAGAGATATCCAACTTCGGTCATCCAGGCCCTACCCACAATGTAAATGAACTCAATGATAGATAGCTATCTTTACATTTGCTTTTTTTTTTGCCTGTAGAATTTTATATAGGGGCAATCTGTCCTCCTGTATTGTTTGTCATCAGGAGTCTATAGGAGATGAAATGGCTGTACATTGCATGGAAAATGATAAGCAGCCTGTTCACTAGGAACTCATTCCTATTAGGATGATTAAGGCTCCAATTAATGCTCGCATTCCAGCTTGGGCTGAGAGAAGCTGGTGTGTATGCCCTCGTCTGCCTACTGAGATGCGTGGCTGTTTGAGGTAAGACTCTTCCCTTCCCTACTGCAGCACTTACGGAGGATCGCTCACACTCTGTCTTTCTGTCCGTCGCTGACTACCTTTGGTTTATCCAGGGGAAAAAAACAAATACTAGGATGAAGTAGCTGTCAATTCAAATATAAAGCTATAGTAGTGCTGGGATCTGAGGTCTGTGTTTTAATCTGTTTTCACTCTTCAGTTGTGTACATGCAGCATTCTTAACTTCACCTGTCTGTTTCTGCAGTTACCAATAAAGAGTTAAATTCAAACAAGGAAGCTAGGAAGAAAATGTGTGTGCCAGTCAGGATTCTTAGCTAAATTGCTTTCATACTTTGTTTTTATAATATATTTGCTGCTTAGCCACATTTTGGCCTTTTTCCTTTTTCTAACAAAAATCATTATGTGGGATAACGAGTAGATAGTTCCTACTTCCACAGTGACAGCTTTATACTAAAAATGTCCCTTGGCATAGGGATTGTTAACTGATGGCAATTTGTCTGCCTTTCTGAATAGATTTTTTTTTCAGCATGAGCTATAGAATCTATGAAATAGTCTGTGGGTGAAAAAGTGTTTATTTTGCATTGAAACTGCGAATGGACAAAATGCTTGAGGAAAGGAACACATCAAATAATGAGCTATAGATAACACCGGATCTTTTCAACGTTCTGGAAGGAGATGTTTAGGCAGAACTGTACAGCACTCAACATGAGAAAATGAGCATTTTATTTTATATTCCATAGAGTATGTTTCAAACATCACTATTTATGTATCCGCTTATACTGACAGCATCTATTACGTATATTTAAATGTTGCTGATGGGTCTAAAAACTGCGTGTATTACGAACAGAAAACTTTCTTTTTCTGTGGCTTGAGTGTGGTGAACACATATTTTTCTGTATCTGAAAGCTGTATTTGTTTGCTTAAAAGAACAGTGAATGGTATTCTTTTCGTAATATTCACAAAGATTTATTAATATATTGTCATGGAGCTTTTAAATAGAGGGCTGCACATGCTAGTAACTTTTTTTTTCAGAGGTCTCTGCTAAAACAGCATAGCAACACCATGCATTTGCATTTTCTGATCACTAAAAATCCCCCCTACCATAAATGGTATGTGAAATTGAGAACCTAATTAAAAGATTAGCAGCATGTACAGTGCTTTACCCAAAAGGCAAGTGTTAATTTGTTAAAACACTAAAGATTTTTATGTTTTTTTGACATGATCAAAATATTTTCGGTGAAACTGATTGAACCTGGTCTGTTTATTATAAATTCTTCTGCAGAGTAAGATGACTTAATTTCATATCCAATTGCATAAGAAATTATAAATTATCTTTTCTAAGAGACCTATGACACTAAAATGCAGAATGAACAAATAAAACTGATTTGTTCCAGTACAAATGAAGATATGTGGCAGTATTTTTATTACAGACACCATTTGTTTGGGTTGAGCGTCTGAATATTTTCCAATAAGATACAAAGTGCTCTTTGTAGAGCAGTCATTCTAGCAATGCATCTTGAGGTGTTTTACAACTAATTGCCATGAAATGAAGAAACCCAACTCAACAAGAAACAGCCACTTCCATAAAATAAAACCCTGTGCTGAATGGGATAAATCTGTTCAAAGGGAAATATGCTGTATGTGCATTCATGGAAACAGTGAAATCTTCTTGAATCAAGCAGAGAATTTTTATTTTGTATTTTGAGGAAAGACTTGTTGCTCTCAGAAGTGCTTTATCTCTGGCAAAGATGACTAACTGCATCAAAAGCAGTAGTTTCCAGCTAAGTAAAAGATACCACAGTCTAGAGCACAGAGGTGAATCATTAAAAGTCTGTTTTTTAGTGGGAAAGCGTGACTGATGTGTAGGATGGTGTAGTGGAGGTGGGCATTTCTGTGATGAAAAAGGAAACAAAGGTCCTGCCATAGCCATGTTAGTGCTACATAGCCCGCTTGGATGCTGCGATGCTGCAGTAAGGTTTTCCTTCCTTCCTGAAGGCTTCTGTAGGAATCTGCCGCAGTTCCCATTTTTACGCTCTCCTCGGGTGCTCCTGCCCATGAAATACAATCAGGGTGTATTTTTCTGAAACAACTGGATATTTATCAGCAATAATAATAATAATAATAATAATAATAATAATAATAATAATAAATGGATAATGGTAATTTAATATTACCCTTCTGGTAGAATTTAGTAGAAGCTGGCAGTTGTTAAAATTTGTCTTTTGTGACAATTCTCCACAGAATTTTATTCTGTCACTAAAAGTTTAAAATGTTTTATACTAAATTTACCATTTTGTACTGAAATGTATCGGTGTTTGTGCCAAGGCCATTAGAACGTTACTGAAGTTCTAGTTAACTAGATTCGCTTAAACCCCACTAAATTCTTAAGATCTGGAACGAGTATACTACTCATAACAGAAAAAAAAATCACATTCTACTGCCCTTTTAAGGGTTAAATTAATACATTTGTTACAGGGATTAATTTAATATTCTATAATTAGAGGTATTCTTTTATTTGTCCAGAATTGCTTGTATCATGAAGTTTACTGATAGAAAGCTGCTTCTGTTGAGCTGATTGTGATTCTCAGATTCTAAAATACTGATGCCAAATTGTCGAAATCCCGATGTGTGTTTATGAATTTTTTTAGAAGGGGGCCAAAGGGGTAGTGTGTGACTTTATAAAAGCAAGTAGCAAAGGAATGTAACAACTTTTAACTAGAGAGCTTCCACAGTCTAGCTTGGACAGTTGGAGAGAAAACTGCAGCATTTATGATGAACAGTGGACCACACTTAAACATATATATATACATGCATATATATATATGTCTTTATTTATGCCTTACAATCAAAATTTATTTGAATATCAAGGATAAGACATATTTATATTACTATAAAAACATTAGATTTTTTTTCTTTACCCTTCTATAGCTGTGTAGGAAAATTTCCATTCTGCAATGAATTTCTTTGCTGTGCAAGTGTCTTATCTGTATGGTGAAGTGGGAAAGGAAAGAGTTAGAAAGAGACAGCCAAGAGACCAAGTGTTCCCAAGCTGTTTGTGACCACGATGTCATTGCTCTGGGAGTGGCTTAGTTTCATATTTGATGCCCTGGTAAGCACCTGTGCCATCCCAATGGGGTGGAGCAACCCCTGCCTGCTGCTTTCCTTCCCCCTCTGTGTGAAGCACAGTTGAGATAGAGGCTCAGGCTCCGCTGTAGTGCTAAGTGTCACAGTGGTGCTGGTGGTAGCAGTGTGGATTTTGAAGGAGCGGCTGTTATACAATGGAATTACCATCACGCATCTTCACGGCTTCTCCTGAACCCTTCTCTTTTCATGTGCATCTCTTATGCCTTAATTCTGGTTTTGCATATAAATGTGTCAGAAATGGAGAAATCTTAGCTGCAGATGGAAAAGAAAAAAACCACTGTCTTGATATTTAAAAAAATCTAGAATTAGAAGGAGATACATTTACGTAGCCTTTGCACCATAGTAATGTGGAAAGACCTGACACAAAGCCATAAGGCTTTTTTCACAGATTCAGTTGTCTGGAAATTGTGCAATGTTGTTTAAATAGAATGACTTTTAACAGATCGCAATAAATTTGGAAGAAAAAAAAAAGTCATGTTTTCACCAAGGATTACACGATGGCAGTGCTAACTCCCATGCAATTAGTAGACACTGTGTACTTTGTTTTCCTCTGAGTGCTTTGCATTTTCTCTAGATTTTATTTAGCCATGTATCCAGGAACTGGCTACGGATGCAAGCTGCTCCTAACTGAACTGCATTCAGGATCATTATACCACCCCTGGGCTATGTGGCAAGATCTCTAGTTAAATTAGAATTGTAATCATTTAGATGTCGCACACGTATCCTCCAGGAGATAAGCAGCCCCTTGTCCACATGTGCACCCTGTCCATGGTGGGGAGGTTAGAACTAGATGATGCTTAAGGACCCTTCCAACCTAAGCCATTCTGCGATTCTAATTGACTTATGACAAAAATAATTTATCTCCATAGTATTTGTCTCTTACAAAACAAGCAGTTACTTTTCTGCAGCAGTTGTGAGATGCAGTTTGTGACTTCACAGGTCAATAGGTGGAATACCTAATTTTGGCTCAGGTCATTGGCCCATTGAATCAGGTCTTGAGTTGCAAGTGTTCCTTGTAGCTCCTTGTAGAAGGCTGGTCACTGGTCTCAGGTGCCTACTGACTGTCATTTTACATGTCTCATTTCGTGGTGTAGTGTTGAGGGGGACAAAAATGCTGTCTGATGTGAGAAGCCATGAGTTTAAATCTAGAAGCAAAGTACTCCACTATTTCCATATTTGCTGGATTTAAGCCTTTTATATAACATGCTTTTTAGAAAAAGGGCTACGTTTGTACAAGAGGAGGTGCAAAAACACTAGTAGAAGTGCAATAACTCATCTGGCGTGTAGATCAGACTTCTACATGCTATTCTGGAATAAAATTAACCCTGTGTGGAAGTATAATACCTAGTACTGTTAATTCTTGACATTTCCATTTTCTTCTCCATACTTCTGGGGGTCTTGATGAGATCAGCTTCATCTTTTCTTTAAAAAAGTAATCTGTAAAGATAAGAAAATGTTAGAGGATTCCATTGGAAGGTTGTGAGCATGACACAGTCTTTGGCATAAGAACATGGAAAGGAAAAGAAAGCAAGTATTTTAATTGGCTGGGAACAAAATGAGAAGCTGTTTGGTAACTTTAGGATATTGTATTGCTATCTGAAGCACATTACTTTGTGGGTGTGCAGGCATTTGATGGTGTGATCGTGCATGGGTATGTGTTGGTTTCAAACATGCCTGGGGCCTTCTGTGACTCTTTCATTATTTTTGAGCCTTTGGCACCGAGTATCAGTGGGGGATGTGCAGAGATGGGGAAAGCAAGAGAAGCTATATATTAGAACCTAGTAGCAGGTTTAAATTAAGCAGAAACCTCAGTATGTTATAAACTCGTGAGGCTATATATGCACTATGGCATGTGGCTGGACCATAGTCATGCTCAGCAAACCACTGAATATTATAGGACAATTCGTATGTTTTCTAATTCTTCCCAGAAAAAAAAGAGAATCTCAGAATGGAGCAACATCTTATTATTCCATTTCTACTATCAGCAGCACAGTAATTTGAACTTGCAAAAATAGCAGATTAGATATTTGCCTGAAACTACATACACTGTTTTGCATCTTGCTGATGTTCTGGCAGGACATCAGAGGGCTAGACGGAAACTGGGGCTGAAAGAGACTTAGGGGAGCTATCATAGTGTAGCAAAGGTTATGGAAAAGTAGAGCTTGTCATTAAATGTCCTATGAAGCACTGGCTATTTAGGCAGTGCGGAGATGGGAAAGGAAGAGAGATGCCAAAGCGGGAAGTGCAGACCATAAGCACGTCTTTTTTTTACTGAGAGGAGTCAAGGCTGACAATTCCTTTGGGAATTCGCTTCTTAAGGAGAAAGAACTAAGAACAGAAGTGAAATGGCTAGTAGTGGTAGGTAATGTCCTGGCCTCTTAAAACTTAACGAGGTGCCTACCTCAGGGTTGACTAGTCCTTCCAGTGGTGGAAACTTAAATACAGTTTTATGTTACTGCTATAGTAAGGTCAAAAAGGGAGCTGGAAAGCTTTGTCTTGGTGTCAAATGCAAAAATTAAACAGGCATCCAACTGTGTTATGTAAATCAGTTTGCACAGTGCTGCTAGTGTTAATAATTTTTCATGCTGTACTTCAACAAGGGATTGTTTACAAAAAAAAGTGAAATCTTGTTTTAAGTTACAGCAGTGTAAATAAGTCTGAATGATTCTGAAGTCAGTGGAATTTTCATTTACCACTGATGCAGTTGAGGGTGGAGGTTGAAACATGATTTTTATTTCTAGGCGTAGCTCAAGCTGCATTTCAAATGTTGTTTTATGTGAAGAAGTAACTAACCTGTTGAGAAGCAGGCTGATTACAGAGTAGGTAACACAACCTCAGATATGTGTATGTATAGGATTAGTAGCCACTGATGATACTTTCCGGAGATCTTGTTTGGGGTGTTCTGTCCACATAATTTTTCAGCTGTGTCCTAATACAGAAAAAAAACCAAAACCAAAAAACACCCTAATTATAGCTATTCTGAGGAGAGTTACTTAGCTACATGAGGGACTGGCCAAAGCCATTTAACACAGAACATTTTTCCTTATATGAAAGTAATCAGTCCACAGGATATTTTTGTCTAATGGTCTTCAGATCGTCTTGGTTGTTTCTTTTGTAATACATCATACAAGCTTGAGATTCAGTTCTTGCTTGATTATGTGAATACCCATGTGGATGTAAATACACTTAGGCTGGGACAGCAAAATAGACATTACTCTGGAATCCTCCTACCTCTGTAGTGTCACAGAGAAAGATTACCTGTGTCCTCAGAGTGTGGGAGTGCTGAGGTTGAAAGTTGGGAGGCATGTTTTTTTTTGGTAAATAGAAGGCTTGACCTGGTTTAAAGCACTTTTCTTGAGAGGAGGAGGGAGAAAGCTACAGAGAGGAGGGAGAAAGCTACAAAGAGTAGGGAGATGCATGAAACCGGAGGCTGGGAATCTTACAGCAGGCTTACAGAGTTACTTCATTTGAGTGTGTCTGACTGATGGTGAGGGTAGCAAACAGCCACCTTTTTGGCAATGACTGAGAAGTTGGTCTTTAGCTTGACTGATACGTATGTGTATGTAGCAAAGCTTTAAAAGAAGAGAAAAATATTTGTTGTGTTTTTGCACTATTTATGGTTGAAATATCATAAATACTTGGTTGAAATAAAGGAAATACAGGAGCTACTCTGGAAGCAATGCGTCCTATTTTATTATGTCAGCCCATGACTTCAGAGGTGGATGTTGATGGGATGGCAGTAAAGGCTGAACCTTCCCACCAATATTCCATTACATTTAGTTGCAACAGGTGGCAGCAGAGGGGCAGTCTGACAGAAGTCTGACATGGAGGGGCCTATGAAGCAAAGGTGTGTCACTGAATTCCGCCATGTAGAAAAAAATGGCACCCACTGATGTTCACTGATGCTTGCTGAATGTTTCTGGAGACCAAACAATCGATGTGAGCACAGTGAGGCGGTGGGTGGCATGTTTCAGCAGTGGTAACAGCGATGTGAAAGGCAAGCTACATTCCAAATGGCCATGCAGATTTTTACGAGAGCAGCATGCAGGCTTTTGTTCATTGCTAGTGAAAAAGCATAGCTGATGGTGGTGACTGTGTTGAAAAATAATGTTTTGTAGCTGAAAATTTGCTATATTAAATAGTGTTATTGTACTCTTGGTAGTTGTAGTTTCCATGGAAGTAAATAGGAGGCATTACTTTCAGAGCAACCTATGTGCAGTACTTTTTTTTTTTCCAGAGACCATGTTAGAAATATTACTTGAAATTAAGTAAGTTCATAGATTTTTGTGAAGGAGGATTTTTGTGAGTTTTCCATGTAAAAATTTCAGTTCCCTATGTAACAGCATCCATAAATCAAGACAGTGCTTTCATTTCTTTGGAAATGAAGGTAAAAGTGTTTTGTTTGTAACGCTTCGGGTGGTTAGTACTTGTCTGTAGACCTCTAAATGGTGTATAAATGCACAAGATTTTTCTTTGATTAACTATTTTTTTTCCATTTATTAACAAGGTGGTTATGTGAGACCATTCATCAGAGGCTTTAGAAATCATGGGAGATTTATGATGTCATATGATGTCATTACAGCAGTGTGCTGCACTGTAAAACTTGAGAGCGACCACTGTGTACCACAGGGTGAATAATGGACCATTCATTCACTCCTACCAAATCCCAGCATAAAATATTCCACAGGCTCTCTTAAAACAGAAACTGTGCCCATAGGAGCACGTAGGGCGAAGTTAGGCCCCGGAGGGTGCAACCTGAGTAGGGCGCAGGCAGTCGTAGATGCTTGAGTTCCCAGCAGTTCCGGTGCTAAGGCTGCCCAAACGCTAGAGCCTCTCTGAGGTAAAATCCCTTCAGAATGAAGTGGCTGAAAAAATCTTGGCTGGCTCATGAGGAGTTTGTGAGAACAAGTACTAGAGGCCAATTTCTGCCCTGTTACACCATCCCAAGTCTGGAGCAGTGCCAGGGATGAGTGCTTTCCCTGCTGCGACTGGGCTGGAGGGAGCACAGCTCGGAGGGGTCCAAGCAACCAGTGACTCTACTCTAAACCACACATAAAATGAGTTTAGCAATCCTGGACTGTTGAACAATGATTCATTTTATAATATGACCACAAAATGTAGCTGACTTGGTAATGATTGCTTCAAACAGCTCGAGAAACTGAATGAGCAAGGAGTCAATATTACCCTTAGCCCTACTCGGTGTCCTTGTCGGGCTGGAGGTCAAGGCTTCCCGGCACAGCTTCTGCCCGGACAGGCAAGGGTGAGCTCTGCCTGTATTACAGGCAGACAAAGGTCTCATTCTCCAGTGGTAAGCATGCTTTAGCAGCCACCGCTGCATGATGACACCTAGAGCTAAGTGAAAGGAAATGTTAAGTCTGCTGTGTGTTTCTTGTTCAGGATGTTAACAGCTGTATGGCAAATCCTTCTATAGTATAAGATGAAGAGCCAGAAAGGTACAAGCAAACTTCTGCAGTCATCCTTTCATATCTGTAATCACATCCAGACTTAACAGCACTGTCATTTCATTTTGCCAAGGAGTGTGGCAGCCCTTGAAGTGGGATTTCTTGGTGTTCTGTTCCATCTCACGGGGTAGAAAAGGTCCATTGCACCCTGTCCTGTTTTAAAACAAACCACACCAAAGTGTGCAGACATGCTCAGAGCCCCTCTTTTTATAGACTACTGCCATTTGTTGTAGGGGTTGCCATGGCAAACAAGGGCAGAAAATCCTATCTTGCTGTTCAAGTGAAATACTTAGAAATTGTAAGGAGACAGATTTTGAGAATGTAAATTAATTAAATGGCAGTAATTGCATTATTGCACTATCTTGCCAGGGAAATAGCTATTCCTGTGAGAGTCTATTACTGTGCTAGGTCTTGGAGCAGAGTGTATTTTTTTTTAAGTGTTTTAGATTTTTCAAATATGTCTTTATGATTTTATTCTAACTACTGGTAGACAACTGCTTAACCCAGCAAAGGTGGTCATCATCCTGTATGCTTGAGTTATTAAGGTTGTAGGAAGTACTTACAGTTTGGGCTTAAAATGTCAGAAGTAAATAACTGTAACCTCACCAAGCTGGCCACTGTAACTGCTTTGTAGCTTGCCTTGTTGGGATCAGTGTCTTTGGACTGGGACAGGAAACATTAGGCTTCTTCCAGATATCAGCCCTGCAGCTGTCTAGTGTGTGTTTTGTTCATCGACTGCTGGAGGTGCAAAGTGTCAGGGAGGCAGCAAACGTCTATGATAAGTTTCTTCTTTTACAAGAAAAAGAAAAAACCTAAAGCTCCTTTATTTTGCTTGCCTTATTTTTTCCCTATGTCCTTACTAAATACTTAACATTTCTGACCTTACTGTGATAATGTTGTCCTTCAAATTCCCAATGAAAAGATGAAGAGTATGCTTCAGAAAAGTAACTAAAAAAGTGGATGCTGCCTAGCATATTTTTAGTCTGATTTAACAAGCTGCTCAGAAATATTTTTTGCTTTTAGTTCCGAAAACGTGCAGTTCTATATCTTACATAAATAATAGCTATTCATTAGAGTATTTCCTTGCGTTTTTAAGTGGGACTATGTTATGTCCCTTTGATTAAAGTCTGGGAAGAAATGAAGACTAAAATGCCTACTTTGCCAGTCTGAAAGAGAAATTTGTACATTAAATGAGAAAGAGATCAAAATAATACTACGTATAAAAAGAAAGAAAAGATGGATTTAGTAAATATGTTATGTGGAGCCTTACTCAGTTGGCTCAGTGAGCGATGTCTTTCCTTGAGGTGGGGCAGATGCTTGGTGTTCTTTGAGCATCCTTGATCTTTGCTCACTTCATCTGGGCCATGGTAAAGCCAACTTCTGGCTGGTTGAATGTGTGCATGGGTCATTGGCTCTACACTCATTATGCCAATATTAGCGGTCCTAGGAATTGCCTACCTGCTGTTCACTTTTGTTTGTTCACATAAGAACTGGGCAGCAAGAGCCCAGGTTTAATGCCTACATCAAAGTTCAGGAGCTCTTGAATCTTCTCAGTTTTGCCACTGCCTGTTTGTCTTTGTGAATTCATCTTTGGCTGGTGCTAGTAGTACAAGTTGATTAAGTTGGTTGCACTGGTGAGAAAAATTAAATATGTACTCTGTTAAACTTCCAGAGTTCATTTTAGTGCACTGAGAGTGTCATCTTGTACATTCTACTTATGTTCCTGTGTAGGCAGTAGGCTGTTCCGTGAATTCAAAGAATGTAATGTAACAAAGCTTTTATGTTGCTCGTTGACTTGATATCTTTGGGAGGGGAAACAGCAACATCCCAAATGTTTATAAATAGCTCAAGTCAGCATCCTCATCTGGAACTGGAGAAGTCTGTTTCAGGATGCTTCTAATGTGCCGCAGTTGCCAGCTACCTCTTAGACAGAGGTATTTGTAGTGATACAAGAGTTCAACTCTGTCTTACAAAATGAAAGATGCCTCTTCTGGAATCTCATGAAAGGCTGAGCCAAGTTTTTCCTCATTTAATATTACTTGAATCGACTGGTTTTCCTGATATTTTGTGTAGAATTATTCTTTCTTATTATGTTTATCATTATTCAGGTGAGAGGTTTTTCACTGTATTATCCATATTAAAATAATTTCATGTTCAAGGCTAAAATTCAGGAGTTTTGAATGCCATGGTATTCTGATTGATAGTAGTACAGAGATTAGATATAGATAACTGAGTGTTTTGAAAAATAGGTTTGTATCCACTTATAAGCTTTTATTACTTTCATAAAAATAACAAAGAATACAATTTTTTTGAAGTATGAAAAGCGTTAATTCAAACCTACTTTTCTATAAATGTTGCAGTCATTCTTTATGGGTAAACATATGCATAAAACACTATAACTGCACCCACAACATTCATTCTTATTAGATGAATACACTACTTTGTACTAACTCTGCATGGTAAGTGAATAATTTCTATCTTAAATTCTACATTTTTTCTCTCTGGTTACAACCAAAATTATACAGATTCCCTGTGTGGAATTATATCCTCAACTACTCTACCTCAAGGTATTTTTAAACTTTTCTCCTAAATGATGTACGTTATTTTAATTACAGAACATAACAATTATCTGGAAGCTATTGGTTGTTTTGTCAGTTCAAGGTGCCACTTAAGTCCTTTTCTTATCACAGTTAACAAAATAATAATTGTTTCAAAGGTGGGCTATGATATGAACCCCAATCAAATCCAAGCAGGCATGTCATTACCATGGCAGGAGAAAGCAAAGGAGCAGGTCTCTCCATGGGTGAAAGCATCAGGAAGAAATGGGTAGTTGTATTTCTTTTGGCAGGCGGAATCTGTCATGAACCCAAAGACCCAGACAAAACCGAGTGAGATTTGAGTTGACTCGAGCCCTTTATCAAATGTTTTTGTGAATGCTTGCTTTTTTTTCCATATTGTTTTAATTGTGCTTCTCAGTGTCGTGAGAGACACACTAGACCTATTCTGTTTCAGGCTTATTTGTGAAAGGATTTCTCATCAGCTAGTAGCCTTAATTTCAAAAAAATCTTCATTGTTTGGGTTAAGATCTGAGCTCAGATGTGTGATCACATAAGGGAAAATTCCATGGAGACTTGAAGTGGAATGAAGCCCCCTCCTTAATACTTTTGTCTAACATATGTCACTGTATTAAAAATAATTACTTTGGTTCCTTAGAGGGGAAGTAGAAGGTGTTGCTTTTTTTTTTTTTTAAAAAAAAAACAACAACTTGGAATTCTATATTGAGACAAACAAACTCCTGAGACTGCTTTCATTTGAAAAGGATATTTTAAATGGTACCTTTTACTTGAACGTTGGCCAGTTTAATTTAGATTATTGCTTCTGACAATTAACCTCATGTTGGGCTGCGCTTGTCTCATTAGCAATGTGGCTAGTGATGAACTTGGATCCATGAAGGCTCACCCCTCACCTGGGAAGCTCACCCACCAGGGCTGTGCTGTGGCTCTGACAAGTAACAAATCCACTGAAAGGCAGCCTGGGAAGAGCTGGCCTTGGGGGATGAGCAAATACAGGAATAGCTGTATCAGATTTATTTAATACTTTTGCTGAGAGAGAAAGTTAGGCAGCAGAGGAGGCATGGGCCATGGAATTGAAAAATATGTTGTTTCGGATTGATCTGGTCTTGATTTTTTTTCCTGTATCAGATTTTTCCTGTTTGAGATAGATACATTTCAAAGGAGGAATTCTACTTTAAAAACACGGTTTTTAAGATAAAAAGAGAATAAAATAATAGGAAGTAAGGATGGAGCTAAGTAATTAAAGAAGAAAATTCTTTCATTCGCTTTGACCGTAATGCTTCATCTGCCAGGAAATTATCAGTTGATTTGTTTTTCTTGTAAGCAAAAACAGTTATGCAAGTTGTGGTTTCATGAACTGACCGCCCCCTCTTTCTCTCTTGGATTTTCGTCCACTGAATATCCATTATTTCCAGAGGCCACTGACCCGTGTTACACAGGAAATATTCAGAAAAAGCATTGTCTTTGGGAGTGGTTTTAAGAGCAAAAGGATTGTAGGTAATTTTTGCAATAGAAATAATTACTTTACCAACTTTGTGTGTCTGAAGATTTGTTGTTTAAATATTGTCAGAGCATGGCTACTTAGGTTCAAGCCCGACATAAAATACAAAGAATTTTCTGGCATTACTTGGAGAAAAAAAAATGAAGAAAAGAAAATCTAACTTAATTTTTTAAATATCTTTTTTCCTTTAAATTTACTTTGTGTTTTATTGTATCAGCTCCCTACAAGTACTTTACTGCTTCTGCTATGAAAATCAGTAAAAGGAACATGATTTAAACAGACTGCTTTGTTCTCTCCCAATATATGGGTATGTATATAATATTTGCAGCCACTTAAAAGGTATTATGCGTGTTCTATAGGAATAGTTATTCCATCAAGTGTTTAATAACGTATATGTAAAACTGATCCATAAGAGACTATCTGAAGAAAGATTTGCCATGGCAGTTAAGTGGGTTATTTTAGTGGAAAAAATGAAATGTTTTTTCTCCTTGGCTCCAGGGAGAGATGGGTCTGTGCAGCCAGCCTGTGAAATGTGTAGCCCATATGTGTGTGGACAGCTAACATTGAGGTGCAAATGTGACTGGCAGGCACCGCCAGGGCTGCCTGTGGTGTTCCTTGGGATACCCTAGAGAAGCTGGGCCTTGCCCCTTTGTGCCCTGGCATAAGTTGACAGGGCCTGGTGGCAGGGACCTGGGCATGTCAGGAAGGGATTTGAGGGGGCAAGCATCCCTTGCTCATCCCAGCAGACAAAAATCATTGCCATCTTTAGTGATGCCCTCTTCCTCTTGTGTTTTTTTTTTCTTTGTTTGTTTGTTTTGTTTTTTGATTTGGGTAACATGCATGGGAACGTAGATGGGAAGAGAAGTCATGACTCAGGCTGAACTGAGAGTAAGTTGTTGTCTTCGGGTAGGAAGAGGGGATGTTAGAGGTTTGTGGTCTGGAGATTTATTCCTGTAGAGCTCGGAGGTAGCTGACCATTGTTCCAAGACGAAGCAGAGTGGCATGGGTGGGAGGATGGAGGCAGCAGGGATGTGGCCCCAGGGTGGGTGGCAGCAGGAACTGACTGGCCAAGCTGCTGCCACGAGGGAGTCTCGTCTGGGGTTCAAAGCATCTCAAAGTCTGAGACAAATCTGATCTGTTTTAGTGGGAGAGAGCACCTATTAATGTATTTGTAAGCTAAAAATGAAAACTATTCACTTCTTACAAGAGGCCTAAAGCACTGGCAACAAGACAGAGACAATTTTCTAGCTGAGGAAGTGAACGGCGACTTTTTCTATCTCCTGTGACCTAGGAAGAGTGTGCATCCGATCAGCCTGGCACATCTACCTATTTCTTGTGAGATTTTGGTTCTGAGAATTCCGTTTCTCCCTCTGGCAGAAAACAGCTGAGCCGTGATAATAACATAACTTTGTAATTCTAACAAGATCTTCCTGAAGTTTGAGTGGTGACATCTTGTTATATCTGCTAATATTGTCCTTCACTATAAAATTTACACAAAAGATGATCTGAGATTCCTCTTACTTAAATATGACATGAGACACAGCTAATACACTATGATGCCTTTTGTATTCTCTGTACCTGGATGAAAGATGGTTAAGTCCTTTGTGTCTTCATTTTGATATCTCTGATTTGTGACTGTTAAGAACTTGTGTTACCACAAGAAGAAGATAGAGTATCTCCATTGCAAACTGTTATAGTTTGTATCAATTAACAGTGTTCTTTAGATGTTCCCAGGTGCAGGACCTCCAGATCTTCAGTTTTCTTCTTCAGATATGCAGCAAAAATGTTTTACCTTAGAATAGGTAGAGGGGGTTACAGTGAGGCCAATGTTTTGGACCACCAGCAACAGAATCACTCTTCTCTGGGAAGATTGGGTAGAACTTCATTTACAGCAAGATTTGATTGAACAACTTCAGAAATTCTTTGTAAGCAACCTGTTAAGTCTAGCAAAGTGTATCTAAAGAAGCCATTTCCCACAAAATCTTATAGATTCATCCATTGCTTACCAATTTTATTAAATATTTAAAATAATTTTCTCCTATATTATGATTTTCACAGTGTGACACCATTATATTTTATATCTAGACTGCGGTGTAGCCAGGTGACACTGACTGGGACCCTTATTGCAAGAGCTTTGCAAATTAGTTATTCTGTGATAAACTGTAAACCAAGGCCATCATCTGGAGAACATGAAAGCCATTTTAATGATGATAGGCTCTCTGAATTTTCATGCCCAATAAACTCAAATGTGAAATGGAAAAAGGAGAGTATTTTTGAGGCAGCAGATTTTTCTATGTGGACAAGATTTGGTGACAAGCAACGCAGTGGTCTTGACCCACAATGCTGCTGATCAAGAAAGCATGCAGAAAAGCTCAAATTAACAAAGAAAGGCCTGTTCTCAGAGAGGTGCAGACCGGAAGTGCTGGAGCAACCTCTTCACTCCACATATACTTCTCTCCCCCCCCACCCCCTCCCCCACTAATTAGAAACAAGTTTCAACTTGTTTTGATGTCTGAATTATTTTAATATTTTAGGCATCCCAGAATTTCTGGATAATTCTTTAGTAACAAGGCTTCTACTTGCTCAGAAAATCTCCAGTTCTTCGTAGTTTATACCTGTCTTGAGATGCACAGTAGGGAACAACTGATAATATTTAATCTCTAAATGAACAACAGGCTTTGGGGGAGCAAAATAGACTTTCATTAAGATGCAGATACCCACTCTACAACCCACAGCCCACCACCTGAGTGATGCCAAGGGCAGGGAATAGATACTGGCTGCGGGAAATGACTGTGTCGGCAGAAACCAGATTGAGGCTTTTCCTCCAGGGTGACCTTTGAAATCAATCAGATTGTGAAAACGATAAACCTCCCAAACCTTCTTCTTCATTTTGTGTTTGCTGTGCCTGTAGTGCTCCCTCAGTGCTGAAATTTACTCTGGTTTCTTGTATGCAAGAGGAAAGGGAATACGTTTGGGTTATTGGAGAGTTGTTCTGCTGTGCATTCTGGAGTACATGTGCATGCAGCGTTTTCTTCTTTCCATATAAGACTTTGGGAAGTATTTATTTGTCTAATTATGTCCTTTATCCGTGGTGTTATTAGCTGAAGTCTTCAGTCAGTTACTGTGTATTTTTGAGTTGGAATGAACTGGCAGCAACATTATGGCTGTACATTATGGTAGAATGGCATATTTGGCAGATTCTCCATTATTGGTACCAGTTTTGGAATAAGGCATCATCCCACTGTATCTGTATTTAATGATATTCCCCAGGACTGTGATCAGTCCTCTGGATTCCCCTTGTACTTAGAAATGTAGCAGCTGTATATATGTGGGCCCGAGACACCCGGAACTCTGGGAAAGGACTAGAAGTGACAGTCTTTTTGCCTTTTTCATTTGAAGTATCTCCATGGCAGATTTTTAGCCCTTCCCGTTTGAACATAAGATGTAGTCCAGAAGAGAGAAAGAAGTGGTGAGAGCACTGAGCTCTGGAGGAATAGGATTCTGGTAATGAAGTTGGTTTAGTACAGGAGTTTTGGTGTTAATCAACAGTTTATTTCTCCAGAATACCCATCACTGTGGCTGTTGTGATAACCTGTGTGTTAAGGTATCTGCAGTGCCACAGAAAAAGAGGCCTGAGGGTGCTGGTGTGTTGCCTTCCAGCATGGCAGGCTTGAAGCACTGACAGCTCCTTCCTAGAGGATGAGTCCCAGGAGATAACTACAGCTCTTCACTCTCGTGTGGGTGTTAGCAGTGCCACCAGCGCTTGAGACTTTATTGAGTCTTGCACTGTCAGTTAAAGTCTTTTAAACTCCACAGCTTTTAAATCCTGTGATTACTTGGTAATCTTAGCTGCTGCATAAAGAAGCACTAAACTGGAAATATTTTAAAGTATGATTTGCCTGTGCTTCAAGTTTTGAGATACAAAGTGTGAATAACTCTTTCTAGACTTTTCCAAGTGCAATGAATTTATATTTAAAATTTAAAAACTTCTTTTAAGTCTTTTACTCACAAATTAATGTGAGGGTGAAAATGCTAATAGGATCCAATAAGGATCTTGTGGCTTTGTAAGGAAATAGATTCAGTTCTAGGAAGATGTGGGCTAACAAAACAAATCTGGGTTCATCTCAGTATGATGTGGGCTCGTCTATGGTATAAGAGGAAACTGTTCTTTTCAAGTCTGGTAACAGTTCCTGCTCACTCTGAGTCATCTCCTCTAGTGGTGAAGGACAGTCTTTTTTTTTTTTTTTTTTTTTTTGTTTTGTTTTGTTTTCTTTTGTTTTCTGCTGATAGGAAATTTAGCGTAGTTTGGTAACCAGCATAGCTTTATTTAAACTTATCAGAAATGCAGAGTTGTTTTGCTCTTCACTGGAATAAAAGAGGGAGATGAGGAACTTCAGAATCAGGTTATGGAGTGAAATGGATGTCAGTAATGGAAGAATTTGTATTGAGTTTAATGCTATATACCTGAACTTACAATGCTGCCCCAATTAGAGACTAGGACTTTGAAATGAAAGATTACAACCTTAAATATAATATTCTTTGTCTTTCTCTAGTAGATCAGTTTGTAATGGAAGGGTAAAATTTGATCCTTTGCTTTTTACTCCTTTGTGAGCTCGGAAGAAAGCCTTGTCCTAAAGATGAACAAACCTTCAATCTCTGGTATACTGCACATTTAAAATTTACGTATGCATGCGTGTTTACGTATAGATAATCTTGCTTCCATGTATTTTATTTTTTTAATATAAAAAGTACTGAAATACAACACTTGTCTCTCTTTATAACCTCCTTCATGGTGAATCCATTTCTTAGCCAAATGTTGTTAGAGAAGCTAGAATTAAGCCTATGGACATTGATCTGGATATGCTCTAACTCAGAATAATACAACTCCAGAGAGGAAAAGAGTTCTGAGTCAAATTGCAGAGGTAACAGAGACCAAATCTTCACATGTGGCATTTATGTTAAATTAGTGGAGGCAACTGTTCCTTGGGGTTTCCAGTTGAAATCCTCCGTCCTTCTTTTTCCTCAGCATTTCATGTTTTCTCACCCCGCTTGTTAGATTCTGTCCTACCAGTTCTTCTGTTTTTTTTGTTGTTGTTGTTTGTGGAATTCAAGAACTGAATGTGTAGTGGGAGGAAAGAAAAGACAAGGCAAGCCAAAAGTAGTAATTTTGTGAAAAGCCATTCTGGTAATTCTGTATACAGTGTAAAGAAAACCCCTCAAAACCACAAATTTTGAACTAAGGAGATTAAGCTGTTAAACTGTACGGGCCAAAATATGAATCTGCATTTAGTTTAGGGGTTTGTCTGTGCAGCATAGCACACTGTGTGTCCTTATTTTTTTCTTTGGACTTGAGACCCATGAATTTTCAAATCTACTTGTAGTTGACTCAACGCAAAAATGGTTGGCTACTGTATTTCTACGGTCTGAGCCAGATTTCTGTGCTTTCTGTAGTTGTGTTACTGTGAGTAGGCAGGATATTCAGATTCATACAAGGCCAAACAATGTCCATAGGCTTAATTCTTAGCCTCTTAGCTACTACGATGTCCTATTAGCAATGTTTTTGTATAACCTTTAAAATGTGTTTTATGAATTCAATTCCAGTGCCATGTTATTGTGCTTTTTTCCTACTCAGTGGGCTGCCTTGCCACGTGGGGGTTATAGGCGAGCAACGAAGCTGGCTGAATTGAAGGAGTCTGGGGGCACTTGCATCTTTTTAAAAACAGATACAGGTTTTCCATAAAGAAGGAAAATGTTTTCTGGCTCTTCCTCTCTTCTCCATTTGAAAGTAGCACAATATACAATCCAAGAAAGGTTTCTGGAGGGGAAGGACTAAAGATGATCTCAGAGGTTGTCTGCACAGATGCCTTGTTCTCCTCAGCGTGAGGCATGTTTGTGGTGGTTGTGTTATGCTGGCAGGAGGATATTAAGAAGGTTAGTTAGAAAGCAGACCTTTTGTGTGAAGTTCTAATCTTTTTACACATGTTCTGCCTCTTGTAGGTCAGGAGGTGGCTACACAGTACCAGTGCACCGAGTCCAGAATTTTGGGCTAGATCAACCAGGCATCATTTGTTGCTGTTAAAGAGGCATATTGTGCAGCAGAGAAAAGCATCAACTATTGAGTACGCTGGCATTCATGTTTCTTAGTAACTGAGGCAAATATGTTAAAGTTCCAGTTTTCAGCCTGCACGGCTGAAGCGGTAAACATTGCAGGTCCCCAGCAGCCTGCGTTGGCGCTCTGGGAGACACTGAAACATACACAGGGCCTGTGGCCTTGGTGCCAGGCAGGGTGGCAGAGAAGCAGCCAGTGTTTGTCCTGGGAGGCTGGGACTCAGTGGGAGGCAGCTGTTCTCAAAAGTGAAAGGAGGAGTGATGGTTTTGAGATAGCAAAGCAAACTTTCATGCATGGGAACAGCTGAAGAGAGCTCTTTGACCAGGGAATTGCCTGAGTTGTGTTGCTCGTGGTCTGGATCTTGCAGGCATTCAGCAGCCACTGGTCCCTGCCAGGAGGCCTTTGCTCCTGTGGAGCTGAGCAGGCTCAAGTGTTCCCAGGTTTGAGCTGGGAATAGTCTTGCTGTAAGAGTAGAGGTAGCCCAAAAGACAAAAATTTAATGCAAAAATGGACATGTGCCATGTGTTGGGCTTTGTGTGGGGATGACCTTAGTGAAGGAGTGGGTGCTGCAACCCTACAGGCACTGGGGCTATTGAATAATACTACTGAGAAAGTAGCACTGTCGTGACGATGGAGGGCAAAGCTGAACTCTGGAGGGACAGCGTTATGAAACTCATCTGCTAAAAGCTGCTTAATATCCTGGACACAGTAGCCTTTCTGTCATGAGTTTTGATGACCAAAAATACTTTTTTCTTTTATACTATGGAAGTGATGCTTAGAGGAGTTGTTCTCTTTCTCAGAAACAAACAAACAAAAAAAGAGAGTTGAGGTATTCCTTCTCTTTATATCTGTATTACTTCCTGCTGTCCAAGGTAAGTACAGACTGATCCCCAAAACAGCAAAAGAGAAATGTTATTATGCATGGCTAAATGCTTTTCCTCAATGGAGATAACAGTTTTAAAAATAATGTAAGAAAGACTTAAAAAAAAAATACTGTTTGGTAATATTTTGTACCTCTTTTTATTCATTGCCCTCCTGTATATTTGTAGTGTTTATGATCAATTACATAATTTTAAAAAAGGTTTTTTGCTTTGTTTTTCCTGTTTCCTTACCAATTATTGGCTGTTTTTCAAACAGAATAGGGAGATGGAAAATTAAATAAAGACTTCCAAAATAACACGCTTCAGAAACATTTATTTAGTTTGTGAGTTCATTCTGTTCTCTCTCCCCCTACCTCCCTCCACTTTTTTTTTAAAGAAGATCTTTATTAATTTAGTTTAGTAACTTAGTCCCTATATTAAATTAATCTAATAAAAGTCAGTCCTCACATAACATTTCCCAAATGTGAAGCAGCATCTATTACATGAGGCACAATCTTTATACAGTAAAATGTAAACCTGATATGTAAAATTACAACCCTGTTTGGTATATGTTATTTAAGTCAAATACTTTAGTATAGTCAATCTGGAGGAAAGGAATGGGCAACGCTACCATTCAAAACATTAAAAACTCAAACCAAGCTTCACATATCAAAGCAGTCTGTATTTGTGAAAGTATCCTAAAGTTCAGCAATTAAACCTTGAAACACTAGCAATCTTTCTGTTGACAGTTACTCATACCCATGTTTCTATAAACATTTCAATATACAATCATAGGAGTATATAATCTATATTAAAATCTGCATATTACTACAGATCTGCAAGCCGGAAAGGCTAGATGAGAGTATTTGAATTGACCAACCCATTGCATTGTTGTGCCACAAAATTTCATTCAGTAAGACCCCTTTTGTACACATGGTTTATGATAGTGTTTCAAAAACAGCAATAGAAAACATCTCCATGCAAGTGGCCTTGTGCTGCCAGATCTTCAAGTGGCTCGGCCATGCCTTTCCCTTGGGTGAAGGTCATCCTTTTGTGTAGAGCCCTAAAGTTGCACAAGCTGGGATGGAGTGTTAGTTGCTCATGGAGTGTGCGTGTTCCCGCTGATTTGTGTATGTGTACATCGCAGTGTAATCACATAGTTTATTCCTGTTCTCTCACTAAATTATTTCCTATGGTCTGAAATGAGGAGAAGGGGGTTTATTTTGTATTGGCATAAACATAGGATTATGCTCGCTGTGTGCTTTCAATCACTAAATCACCGATATGTCAATTGACATAATACAGTCTACCTCACAGGGATGTTGCAAGGCTTAATTAATTAATGTTTTTAGAGTGCTTCAGGATTCTGTGATGAAAGGCGCTTTAGAAGTGCAGAGGAGGATTATGCTGATTATTTTTCCCATCTATTACCCCGATATGTCACTGATTGAAATTCAACAGAAGAATATGGGCACCCCTATAATGGCAGGCAAAGGCAGTATAATATTTTAAAAATTACCGTAAGAGCTAGAAAAGGCAACTCAATAATACAATTTTGTAATACAAAAATTACCGTGGTCTATTTTTTTATCTGCTCCTGTTGCTTTTTTTCCACCTTTCTGCTTGAAAATTCATTCCTTTTGCTGGATTAACAGTAATAAGTACAAATTATGTCTTTATGTTGTTCCAGTTTGATGATATATTGCAGCCAGGGCACAGGTTAGAAACACAGGCTGAGTTATTATGTACTGCACGGTAGTGATTTCCTGCAAACTGATTTATGGATAAATAATTTGATGTACTTATTACATGGGATAGGCAGTTTTAAATTTCTGTAACAAAGCGCAGCTGAACAAAGGAAAATCACTTGCTACAGCATAGAGACAAGACAAATCTGAAGAGGATAAACAGATCTAATCAATGTCAGGTATGTACCGGTCTTGCAGGGGTCTCTGTCAGCAGTGGTTGACAGGTACACAACTTAGTTATCCAGGGGCAGGGGTCTTGCTGAGTGTTTCATCAAGGTCTTTTGTTTGGAGCTGTAAATTAGTAAGAAGTGTTTGGGTACTAATGCCAAACTGTAGTTTCTGCTGAGTTCTAGCTGATTTTATAAGAGCTCTCTTAAAAAGTAAGAAGTTTAACTAAGACTATTTGATTGAACTTGTGGCATGGCAGCAGACGGCGGTTGTGTTCTTCACCCAGCCTTGTGTTTGCAGTCAAATGCTTTCAGGTTGTGATCCTGTAACACGGGAAATTGAACTTTGGGATAGCCGTAGCATCATGGGGCACAGCTCTGGTCTGGTATAACATTGCCAAGTCAAATTTTCTCACAACATTTTGAAGTGGTAAATATAGCCCAGGAGACCACATGCTGGCTTGGGCACTGCCTATTCCCTCAGCCTTTTGGCACAGTGCTGGCCCACGGTCAATGAACATGGAGCTGGAGTGTCAGAAAAGAGCTTTGCAGTTCACAGTTTACAACCTGAGTGTGCCCATCAATCCACAAAGAGACCAATTACCTGCTTTAACACTTCATCCCTTATGAGTCTCAGCAGGTTACATTTGCTTATGCTTTAATAAATGACAATTTTTGGTACTGTGCATCAGGGATTCAAATGGTTTGTCAGCTTAGCATTGATAAGTGCATTTCTTAATCATGCTTGGTAAAGAATTGGTATTCTTTGCAATCCCTCTTTTCTGCGTTAGCCAAAGAACACAAAATTTCTTCTTTTTCACTCTCTGTACATACTTAGGCAAGCATCATCTATGATTCATTTTGTAGCTGTCTCCAGAAAACTGAGGTAGTGGTTGTGATGCTGGTATAAAATGTCCAGTTGTTGTGGATGAATTTGAGAGTTGAGCTCACAGAAGTGTGCCACTAGTCTGTTATGGCACGGCTGCGGGGAAAGGGAATTGCAGAAATTTAAAATTAGACTCTCTGTCTTATTTTTCGTGTCTGCATTTTGATAAAACAAATAAGTATATCTTCAGTGCCAGGTGAACACATTGCTGAGGTTTAAGCTTAATGAAAGATCTATCTTTGGCAGGACATGCCGTTAAAGAACCAGCAGCCAACATGAATAGAAAATCTCTTCTAAAGTATGCTCTGACAAAAGTTTCTTTTGAGAAAGCTGTTTGGTCTGCTTTTTGTCTCCAGTTGGCTAGCTGACCTGGGCAATGGTCAAGCATTTCTAGTGAGTTTTTGAGAGCTGTTTTCTTGTATAACATTTCTTTACCATGTAATCTTTGAAATCTGTAGAACTTTCCTTCCAAAGAACTTGCTACAAGATAAGAGTCCCAAGGGATCGTTGATACAAGAAAGAGAGTGAGACTCGTTAAGAAAACAGTTATGTGGATTCATGAAGGATGTGCTTTCAGATTTCCTGAGCAAGCTGATCTGCTTCTGGAACAGTAGCAGTTCACTGAAACAGACAGTGACCTTGGCTCACTCTTGTCCTCACTCCAGCGTTTCAGGTCATGGCAGAACAAAGCTTAGTCCCACCAGCTGAAGTGATTACATTAAAGCTCTGAGCTGTGCTGTATGGAGTCAATGAGCAAAGCCGTAAACAAATGCATGTGGAAGGTATGCCTTGCTGCTGGGCTGTTCTCATCTGTGGGTCACTGTTGCAGTAGAAGTCCAGGAGTCCTGGATGAGAAAGGACCTTCTTAGAGGGAAAGTTTTGGTCCACAGGTTTTAAATTCAGAGACATGGCTTTTAGCTTTCTGAGAATGGGTTTGCTCAACAAACTGGCATCATCTTCCCAAATGCAGCCCAAGAGTTCCCTTAAATACAGTGTTGGAGCCATGAAATAAACCACCTGCAAAGTCTGCCGAAGAGCTGGATGGAAACCATGGCTTCTGGCTATCATTTGGACCAGCTTAATGTGTTCTGGAAAAAAAATAATTCACACGTCGTATTACAGCGGCTGAAAAAATAGCGTACATCAGCAGTGCTGTAACATAGAGTAAAGGACTTGCAGCAGGTGTTAACATGCAGCGGCACAGAGCATTTTGGTAACACCTGTGTTTGTCTAAATCCAGCCAAAACAATTTCCTCTCCAGTTGTAGAGGAGGATTAGGAAAAAAAAGAAAGCCTACCTAACTTCCAGTAGTAGCAGACATTTGCTGTGAAGCAATTTGCATAGTAGTTTCCATGATGCACTGTGGGTATGCTTTAGTTTTTTTTTTCCTTGAGCTTTTCAGTTTGGGGACACCTTTGATAACTTCAGTGCCCCTCTACTGTCTCTTTGTCTCTCATCAGCATTGCCAGGGCCGAGCAGTTGCAGATGGAATGCTCTCCAAGTGCTTTCCTTAATTGAATGAAAAATAAATATTACCAATTTGGATGTGACTTATGGGGTGCATATGATGCTTATTTTTTCAATTACATGAAAACTTGGCATGGTTAAACATAGGAAGCCAAGTGTTCTGTGAAGCTGGTATAGATTTCTGGGTTTTTAGGTGATTTTGCTTTAAATTATTATATAGCAGAAGGGGGTGAAGGAAGTCAGCTGCTAAACTGTGTTTTCCCAGCATGTATTTCACTTGGTGGACCCTTGATGCTCATTTCGTGACTAATATATGCTGTACTATATGCATTTCTTGTTGTCACTAGAGATAACATTAAGTAAACTATCCCCTTAAGAAAAACAGCTTTTCTTGGCAAGTGGAGTATGACTCAAGGAGCCAGCACTGGAGACATACGGTGCTGTGAATGAGTGCTGTGTGTTACTCTACTGGATCGGAGTCCAGGCACTATTTATACTACAGCATATTCAGCACCAGATTGTTAAATCTTAATAGTGAAACAGTGCATCATTTAAATGTTTTTGTTCTGTTTATGTCCCATTTTCATGCATTGGATATCAAGCAATACTAGCTAACTTTTTGTTGCATTTGGACAAGATCTCCAGGCGCCAAGTTTTCTGTTCTGCTCTTCAAACATTAGCCTGTCTGTACCAGCCTGTTACATTGAAACTTTGTACCACTGAAGATAAATTAGGTCTCTTCTACCTTCTCTCAAGACGTGATGATAGAATACCTTGCAAATCACTATATCAATGGTAAATGCAAGCAATCAGGTGCTACAGAAAGGGAGTTTTTCTCTAATTATTTTCTCCTTTATGTGCGTGAAAGAGGAAAAAAACTACTCCATATCAGGTATTTAAAGGTCTCAGGAGCGTGGTATCCTCTTGTATCTGTGCAAGAAGTTTTGTATCACTGTTTCAGATGTGCTACTTATTTTACAATTGTGTTTTAAAGATCAGAATAAAAGATCTTTGCCATTTATTTTAGCTTGATTAATTCCAGAGCTGGTAAAGAACCAGTAGAAAGTAAGGAGATGGCTGGTGTTTCTTGGCTTCATAGCATCCTTCAAGAGAATAAATAGGCAGACCTCATCAGTTTAAATGGGAGAAAAGGTGATGAGCATCTTGTGGGGCTGAGCTAAAAGGAGTTATGTGGGCAGAGCAGTGGGGCAATGGCAACATGGTAAAAGAGGGAATGAAAGTAATAGTTGTGATGTGTTATATAGTACAGAACAAGGCTGAGCTGCTTTGTTTTCATGTAAGGTGCCACTGTGGCTTTTTTGTTTATTTGTTTGCCTTCTTCCTGGAAGTAATTCCTGGGTATTAGTCATTGTTTTTGGTGTGGGCAGGCCCTCTGCAGTTGTCTAAACAGAAATAATACCTCTACGCCAAATGGTTTACCATCAAAGTTTATAGTCTTTGTGACAAGCCCATCCAGAAGAGGTGATGATCCCTATTAAAGAATGAACGCAAGTAGAAACAGGATTTACAACATCCCCATTCTCCCCATGCTATTTTGGATTTGTGGTCAGCAGCTTACAGTTGTGTTTTGCTAAGAAAAGCAACTATCTGCATAGTGTGACTTGCAGCCAGGAGTGAATTCCTACTTCATGGATTTCCAGTGCTATCCATCTGCACTGAGGGTAACACCATGATTAGATTTTAACTGTGCTGAAAGCTCACATGAAGGTATTTTCCTGTTCAAGTCAAAACCAATGCATTTATTTGCTGAAAGGTTTTGGAGGCTACGAAGTGTGGACCGTAGAGTATTTAAAGTTTCTTCTAACTTAGAAAGGCAGTCTTTAGTGAGATGATGAAAGATGTGAAGGTGGGAAGCATTCTGTGCTTCCTTGAAGTAATTTAAGAGACAGGAACCTGTCAGCAACTCTCCACTAAGAATTTGAAGTCTATTCCTACTGTTTCCCATAGTTTGCTTCAGGAGTCAGTACAAAAAATCTTTTTTGAAAAAGACTGCAATAAGCCTCAAGGCACATATCGAATCTCCTGAATGAACCAGCTTATCAAAAGGTTTAGTAAACAGACAGTAAAATGCAAAGTATGAATGTTTTGTTTTCTTTCAGGAATAATCAAGCTTGGGAGGTGGAATCCCCTCCCTCTCAGTTATGTGACTGATGCACCAGATGCGACAGTAGCCGACATGCTACAAGATGTCTATCATGTTGTGACATTGAAAATCCAATTACAAAGGTGGGTGTTTCTAAACATCTGTCCTTTTCTGTTCTCTGAGCTGTTTTGCCAATTACAGCATTACTACAGAGATCAGCACATCCTGTCTTCATTAATTTCTAGTCTTTTGATGAAAGGGCGGGAAAAATGAAGAGAAGGGTAGGTCATCTGACAGCTATTTGGTGCATGTTCTGATTTTTTTGTTTTCTGAAGTAGCAGTATGGTAGCAGAGAGAGGAAGGGCAGAAGCTCGACTAAGTAAAGGTATGAGGTCTCTAAGGGGAGACTTTTCCACAGTCCCTGATTTGATGGGTTCTCAAGGCTGTAACGAGCACAAAAATTAAACACCTTGCATTTTTCCGGGGGTTGCATTGTGAAACCCAGGTCTTCTACTGCCAGTTGTCGAGATGGGGGAGGAGAGGAGCTTGCTGACTTTCCTTTTTCTCCAGTTGTCAGCCCAGGGGAAAGGCAAGAAGATGAGGAAGGGATCTGTTACTGCAGCTCCGTTTGGCCTTTGGAAAACATTTTCCTTTCCTGAATGCTAGTTCTGACTAGCAAAGCAAAACCTCCTGGTTCTTTTACACTTAGTTGCCCTCCTTTCCCCACTCCTACATTCTTTCCCCTTTTTCTCTATTGCCTTCAAAAGAGTTCTCAAACAGCAACTGGTGCCTGTGAAAGGGGTTGTGGCAGGGCATGCATGGCACTCTGTAGAAGTGGTGGTAAGCCTACATTGCACAGTCATTTGTAGTTTTATGGACAGGAGACATCAGAGGACAGAGGCAAAAATAACAGATACACTGGAATAATTTGTGCAAAGCTCATCAAATCTCACTCTGAACAAAATAAGAGTCCATTGATGGTGTGCACATACCTACCAACTGTTCAGTTTAGTTTGAAATTTGGAAGTAGTTGGTTCTTCACTAACGTTAAACTCTTAACATCCAGCATTTCCTTCCTGTTATCTCAGAGGTTGGTTGAGGTTTCCAGTTCCCCTTACAGACCTTTCCTTTAGTTTTCTATACTGTTACCATCTCTTGCCTCAGCTGCATCTCTTCTACACAGCTGTGAAAGCATCTAGAGTCTGTGCTTACTATAAAAGGAGTGCAGTAACTCACCCCTCCAGCAGTATGAGCTACCAGGAGTCCATCTAGCCTATTGTTCTGTCAGTGTTACCAGTGAGTATCAACCCAAGATCAAGGTCTCACTTTCTATCTTCAAAGTGCCTGAAGGCCTGGATGCAGTGTAAATAGAAGATAGTCCATGACTTTGAGATAAAGATGGTCATTGACTACTTGAACTCCTCAAACACAGCTGAACTTTCAACTCTTAGGGTAAAGCCTGCCAATGTAGGCAGAAAGCAGAACTACCTCAGAGTCTGATTGGAGAGTGTGCACTAAGTTTCTCAGGCGTGAATGGCAATGACAAGTCTCCCCTACTTTTTGATGTGCTTCTTAGGTCTCTCCCCATGTATGTAGACACAGACCATGAGCTTGTTAAACTAGAAGAGGCACAAATCACATGAAGCAAAAAGCTTTACTACATGCGCAATTCTTGTAAAATGAAAGTGGAATGAGCTACATGTGACAGATGTTGGGCATATGGCTTAGTGTGTTTCTGAAAGGCTCTCAGATACTTCAGCAATGAGGGCAGTCTAAGAACCTGTATTCAATGAAATTCATTCTTCAGACTTGCTGCTCAAAGCCTTGTTTCCACACAGTGAGGACCCTTACTGTTCACTGATTTTGTTAGTGACATTGTGGCATATATGTTTATTTTTCTAGCCCAGCAGGAATATCTTTGTTTGGAGAGCATGGCTCTATCCAGCCAATTCTGTGGCTTGGTCTACACAGAGTTTTTTTGCTCTCTATCAGGCCCCAGAGGAAATGGTTATGCCACACATATAATATCATAGTAGAATTAGCTGCTTTTCCTGCCACATACTGTCATGATTTTGGTTGAACTATGCATCTTCTGGGAGCTGGGCATGATGGGGAGAGGTGAGAGGAGAGAAACACCTTGATGGACTGGCTTAGCAAGAAACTCTCATTTGTGCTCACTGCTTAAAGATCTATGGCTCTTGTACACAAAGTGCAAGCATCTGTGAAGGTGATGTTTCTATCTACTTTCTGCTTTCTGTTTTGACAGTTGTTCCAAGTTGGAAGACTTGCCAGCAGAGCAGTGGAACCACGCCACAGTTCGCAATGCCTTAAAGGAACTGCTCAAAGAGATGAATCAGAGCACGTTAGCCAAAGAATGCCCTCTTTCACAGGTTAGTGTTTTTAGAAGGCTTAGGGAAACCCAGATTCCCAAGATCCAAAGTTCATGTTTGTTCAGTAAAGCGTTTAAGCTAAACAGTTCCTTAAGTACTGAATCATTTTCTTCTTTTCTTTAGAAAGGAAAAATTCTAATTAATATGAAATAGAGTGTTTTTTATACCATATTTTATTATTGGGTCATCAGGTGGAAATTATGAATGAATTTGTTGTTTTTTTTACTCTGCAGTTCAGAGAGTCTTCATCTAGACCTTTATCTGAATGTTTCGCCATAGAACTGATGATTATCAAATGCAAGATTTGAGTGGCTTCTTTCCACTAGCAGAGGCCTGCCTCCACCACTTAATAGATGAGTAGATCTCATCAGCCTCCAACTATGATAAAAAGTATACCTTCTTAACAGTTTTGCCCAAATTTCTAGAGAACAGTAATAAAAACTTATGTAATTATGTTTTAAGAAGAACAATAATTTATTGTCTCATTCTCCACGACTGCTTTATAGTCGTATATATACAGTACTGTCATGTCTAAGATACAGGTTCCTACAGATATCGTGAGCTCTATTTGTATTTGGATTGTCGTAACAAGAAATTCAAAAAACCATTTGTGACTGAGACCTCGTGGGTCTCAAAAAAAAACCCCAAAAAAACCCACAGAAAAACACTTCAGCACCCAGACAAGCATCTTTGCTAGGAACAAAAAAATACACTGCCCTCTAAAAACTTCATTAAAATCTTATTTGTCTATTGCATCTTTAAAAAGTCAAAAATCAGTAATTCCTGCTTGCTAAAAGATCAGTTGCATTTGCTAGCCGTTATCTGAATTTTTTTCTCCTGTGGTTGTCTGTCTTGCATCACACTGTATGCTCATCCTGCAATTCATGGTCCAAAGCCTTTGTGAACCAAGAGAATTCTTTCTGTGTGTAACCAGCACAAATTTTCCTCACTGTCTTATGATTACAACTCTAGGAAAAGCACAGGGTTACAGAAATGAGATACAGAGCAGAATTTGGATCTTTGCAATTGGTAGGAATTGCTTTACAGCAAAAAATATCTTCCTTAGTTGTGTTGGGTCTGCAGAACTAGAAGGAATGAGAAGGCTGCAAGGAAAAGCTGTGTAACTTGTCTTATTTACTAAAGGAGTCGCAGTGACTCTAGACATGCACAGAGCTTAAGTGTGTCGAATACGGAAGTATTTTTCTTTCACACAGTTTAAGTGTAATTTCTTTAAATAGAATTATCGGTGGAATCTGGTCAGCTAATGATGATTGCAGCATATGGTTGTCTCTGCCCAGTCTTCTTCAATATGCAGTATAACTAAACCATGCATCATCTTATATGCAGAATTCATTTGTTGTCTAGGTCTTGTTCCTCCCACTTCAGTTCCAAAGCCTACCAGATGGAAATGCTGCAGTTGGTTTACTCTCTCTATAACCTCAGTCTGAAAAATATTAATAAGACTGTTGATGTCAGGCCTGTAGCTGCAAGAATCCTTGCCCCAGCAGTTATTTAGTGGTCAAAGCTAAATGGAGAAAGAAAATTGAACTGGTTTACTTTTCAGGATAGATGTAAGTGACCTTGAGTAGTGACTGACCTCTGAAGTGGGACTGCAAGAATGCAGCATTTATTATTATTATTGCCATAACATTTCGATCTCTTTTGTTTTGGCTCGCAAAATACAAAAGATACAATGGAAGGTTGTATAGGAGCTGTCTATTACTATCGTCTGAATATGCCTGTAATACAATTCCTTCTCCCAAATCAGTTTTAAAAAAATATCGTGCCAAATGTGAAATGTCATTACAACCCCCTTGTGGTTAATATATTATTGACAGCAGCAAATTGCAGAGTGGTCTCTTAGGAATCGAACTGCAGAGTAAATGCTGCTGTTTATTAATGTGTTTGCAGTGCCTCAAGTATAGAAGCGGAGAGGGGCAACATGGGGAGCTCTCTCTCCCACCCGCAATGGGGCTCCGTCTCTGGTTCTCAGTGCACAAGCTCTCCATGCAACCCAGATGGGGATTCTGGTTGCCACTAATGGGAAATGTAATCATTGACTTTGATTTAAAATTGTTCTGTTTTTTTTTCTGCAAGGTGTATTAAGTGGCTGCAGCTTAGCTACCCTTAGCATAAGGCTGCTGTTCAAACAAATAAATCCCAGTTAACCAAGCTGGGAGGAAGGAGGGTAGGTAGGGGGAGTGTGTGTGGAAGAAGGAAATCCAATTACTTCAGCATTTCCATCTTTGCATAGAGACTTCTGTCTTTCCTGTACATTGTATAACTCATTTCAAAACTGACCATGTGTTTTGTCTCCTTACTGGACCAAGGTTTCTTGGCATGTAAGCATGTCCCATGTTTTTCTCCTTGAACTTACTGCACCAAATTTTCTTTATGAGAATATTTCTCAGGTTTTAGTCCAGTAAATTTTCATTTCACTTGGCTGTCATGGCCACGCCCATCCCAAACACATCAGTTACTTCCTATATCTATTCTTTTCTTAAGGATTTTCCCAGGAAAGATATTCATTATTTAGAAATTTGCGATTAGTCAGTGGGTTTCTTTTCTTTTTTTTTTTTTTTTGCCACTCTCTTCTGAATAGATATTCCCTTTCTGCAAACTCATCAAGATTCCTGGCAGAAATAGTCATAGAATCCCTTTCAGCTTCATAGTGATGAGGGTATTTTTCTTTGTAGTTTGAAAGTTATGATTCTTTCCACTGCTATATTGTCAAGTTGCTGAACAGAATCTGTCCTGGGATTTTCTGCCAATGGTTGATATACTATTTAAGTTTCCTATTTACCTTAAGCCGTGCTTTCTCAAATAAAGGTTAATAGGTTAATATATTCCGTGATATTTAATAGTCCTTCAATTTTTGCAGTGTTGGTTTATTATAGAGCTAGAGGATTTGCAGAAATAAAACAGAAAGTGAAATCACTGTGTAGGCAGAGCTAAACAGTTGTCCCACCATCCCTAAGTGACTGAAAATTTAACTGAAGTGGCACTAAAAAAATGGAAGTTAGCTCCAGTTTGTTCAAAATCCTTCCTTAGCAGAGACTGTCACTGTGTCATGCTTTCAAAATACTATTGCCTGTTAAACTGATTCAGAACAAGGGAGGATTTATGGGAAAGGAATTGTTGCTGGCTACTACAATGCTAGGTTTATGTCTCAAAATATTGATTTTAATTAGAAAATTGAATCTCAGTTTTAGAAATCGAAGCTGCCACTTTAAAAGGGTCTTATTTTATAGCCTTCCAACTCTACTGCAGTGCACCATAGTAGCTCTCTAGTGGAAAAGTTAAAGTGCAAAGGCAGAAGATCCTGTTTACTGAAAGTGAAATTACGTGCTGAGGACTGAAACCAATCTGCACCATCCAGTACTCTCAAGTCTTGATTTTACTCACATTGGTTTTTAAGTCCCCTAAACTCAAGGTTCGGGAGTAACTAGAGTTGCTGGAATGAATTTGTTAGAAGGCTGGATGAATCTGGCAGAGGGAGGGAGGGGATGTTTTTTGTTTCAAAACAATTGTTAAAATTGAGTAAGGCCACGTGTAAGCCTTATGGCTTTACAGAGATGGCTTAGATGCCGTTTTGCACAAGAGCTTCCAGGAGCCTGTGAGTAAGAGCTTGAACTTCTGTTAAATAGCTTGCTCTAGCCTAAGGTCGTAGTAATTCTCTCATCCCTTTGCAGAAAGGTTGTGCAACTTGCCAGTGTTTTTCTAGGCTTTCACATTAAGTAAGGAAAAAGGGCAGAAGAAAACTGCAGTTTCTGGAGAAGGCACATTGACTCCCATGTGTTAGTGGTGGTAGATTGCATTTCCTTGAGTTTGCACACATGCTGAGAGTGAGTAACCCTGATAGAGTTAAGAGAGGAAAAGCAAACTGTTATTTCTAAAAAGTTGCCTCCTCTCTAGAATGGATGAAGCAACCTGAAAAATGAAAAAGGAAAAACTACCAGTAACCAGATTTTTTCCCGCTTTATATGCAGAAGCATCCCAGATAGGAAGTATCATTTTTATGGGCATCAGGTGCTACAAAACAGCGCTGCTCCTCTCTGCTTCCAGTTGGCTTGCAATAAGAGTCACTAAGAGAGAACTCACAAAGAGCAGAGTGGTAGTGGTTAAACAAGTGGTACTTCAGTTTGCTGATCTTTGCTGTGGTTTTCGGCTGTTCTGTATTGCAGTATGCATAGTTCCCTTCACTGTGAATATCACTCTTAATTTCTCTTTTGGGTGATTTTTCACACGAGGGCTAATCACACGTTTCTATAAATTACATTAATTTAACTTATTTGCCTAACTGTTGTTCTGTAGCGAGTAGCACGAATGTTCTCTCATTCTTGGCTGGGTGGCCTCACTGCATTTGGAAGCAGAACAGAGACAGCTGAAAAGCATTATTTGGATTCTGCATGCTGGTGCATCTAATCTTACCTTTAGGATCTGGTTCCTAAATCGTAATTGCTCTCACTTGGATGCAGCAGGCACGTGCTCCCCAGCATGGCACCACCTTTTGTTATGCAACTAAATTTATGTATTGTAATGTCACAAATACAAATGAAAGTAGAACTACTCCCATCTTCAGCCTGTGCTGCAGGTTTCAGTCTGGGTTTGACCAGCATCTTTTTTTCTTTATTAGTGAACCAGAGTAATTAGGTTTGGGAATGTACAATGGAGAATAAAACCAATTTTGTGTTCTCAACAAACACTGCTTTTTGGTTTTAAAGGCAAAAATGGATGATCACTCTGCATTTACGTGTCATTCACTTTCCCTAGAAAATTTTCAAATTATGCAAGATATTTTAAGGTCTTTTTTGTCTTTTTTTCTTGTACTTCCAGAGTATGATTTCATCCATTGTAAATAGCACATACTATGCCAATGTGTCAGCAACCAAGTGCCAGGAGTTTGGGAGATGGTACAAAAAGTACAAGAAGATTAAAGGTAAATTGATTTTTTTTCTGACTTTCCAAATTCATGAACTTCTGTTGATGGTTTGCGATTATTTACTTTAAGTAAAAGTGATGGTAAGCTTTAATAATATTAGGCTTAATTAAGCTTTCATAATAACATTATTCTCTCTACAAAGAGGGAACGGTCATAGCGTATTTGAAATTTGATCTGATACTTTACAAACAAGGCTGGCACAAAAACACAAGCCACTCAAAACATGCTTATAATATCCCATTTAGTTGTACTGAAAGGACTGTGTTTTGAATTATGCTAAAATGTTTTGGAAAAGAAGTGTTCTGGTAGCTCAGAATTTAAAAGTTAAATTACTTTGTAAATTACCTTAGTTGCATTATAATCGTGAAACCTGAAAAACTTGCCTAAGTAACAAGTGCCTTTGCTCTTTGTTTTAAATCCTGCAAAATACACTGACATTCCTGCCACGTTTTGTCATGTGGAATCTGGATACCAGTGGAGCGTTTAGTACCTGGTCATTAGGAGGCATTGCTAAATAACATATATTTTTAATTTTTTTTCTCTCTGTTGCACCACTGAAGGGAAGATTCGTTGTCTGAAGGAGGGTATAGGCTATTTTTGTTGTTTCTGTCTGTGATCCTTTCAGTGACCAGGAAATTCATAACAGGATTCACAGGTGTTATGTAGAACTATAGCAATATCCTGTCCTAATTGAGAAGCTATTGTATTTTCAGCCACACAAAGATTAGCATCTTTCAAAAAGTCTGCAGTCTTTTTTTCTTAAAAAAAACTGGCATACATGACCTATGAAAGGTTTCTTGTTTAGTTTCCATAGGACAGACTAGAAATTTGCATAATACCATCAAGAATCTGCTTTTTGAATTAGGAGCACACAAAACAAAATTGCTTAAAATATCAGAACAAGTTCTGAGGCAAGTGGATTTTCTCTGATGCACGTCTGGCTTACACAGCACATACCTGTAGGACTCTCAGCTGTGTGGTGATCAGTTTTTCACTAGGCAGAAATAAAAAGGAATGTTTTATAGGAAAATGATCTGTGAGTAGAAGGAAGGTTGTTCAGGCAGATGTGGATAACAGTGTGGATGTGGAAATGCAGGTGTTGCTTTTCACCTGTTAAAATAATTAAGTCTTGAAGTAAAAATGTTGATGCCAAATAAACTTGGTAGTTTCTTCTCTCTTTAAATTACCATTGCGTTACGCAGAAGTGTTTCTGTTCTCTAAATGGTATCTCTTAATAAAAGAACTTTATTTGAAGTGCTCTAACATATCATGTTGGTTAAAAACAATCAAAGGACTCAAATAGCTTCAAGGTCATCATCGTTTGCTTTTACTTGCCATTCTTAGAGATGGGCTTTTTCTTTTTCTTTTTTTTCCCCCAAACTGGGCAAGGGTGTAATGCCAGTTGCAGAAGCACTGGAAGCCCTTAACTGTAGTGTTCTTAGCGGTAGAGATGCCACTACAGCTTCTGAGTGTTTCTAGCACACTGCTGCCTTCCACTTTCTTCCATTCTTAGAGCATTGAATTCTTCAAGCTCTTACTTTTTTTTTTTTTTATTTTTACTTAATAAGTGCACAGTTAAATTGTTAAGTGCCATAAAAGCAGAATGAGACCTCAGTCAAGAGGTCAAGGATCCAAACCTGAAGAGTTTGCCAGATAACTCTGCATACGTGCTATTCAAAGAGACACAGCCGGTCGCTGCTGTTTGGAAGTGTATGTGTATGCTAGTAGGAGGAGAAAAAGGAAGGTTAAGGTATGTGTGAAGTAAACACAAGCTGCTATAAAGCAGTTCAAGTCGTGTTGATTCATCAGCCATATGAGTGGGAGAGAAAACAAAGAATCTATGGCAGGTACTTTGGTGCATGAAGAAAAAGCAGCCATGGAACAAGGCAGGAATCTAGGCCCCCTGGAAACAGGAAGGGCACTTCTTTGGGCAGTTTCATTTTCTCATTATTTCTGTTTTCATGACGTTTTGTTTCTTCTCCATAGACAGATATTTTTACAGGACACCTCAATTAACACTCAAACTCAGTGACTTACTTGCTTCAGTCATCACATGTTCCTTAAAATAAAGGTAGATGTATGACACAGCAGTTCACTTTTGGGGTTGTAACCTGGATAGTTTAGGTAAAACTCATTTGGAGTCACTGAGACAAAAACCCTATCCATACGTAAGTCTAGAGCTGGTTATTAGAAAGTAAAAACAAAAAACAATTCACATGAGCTGTGGTAAATGCAAAATATGAAGGAGCTTCAGAATAACTTTATTGACGTTGCAAACTAAATGCAGCCTACAGTGTTAAATGTGTTTCCTATTATCTGCTAATGTCTGTTTTAATAAAACAGTGGGAACTAAATGGCTGCTTCTTAATCAAAACCATGGTTTCCTAAACATAAGCTTTATGATTCTGTTACAAATTGCCACATATAGATCTCCTAGGTCAAACTTTTTTCCTTGCTCATAGAAATAAATAAACAGTAAAACAATTATACACTCCGGAAGATCAAAGAAATTACAGCTGAGGCCACGCAAAAGTAAAAAGTTCTTTGGAAAAAAGAAAGCATCAAGTTTCAGAGTATGGACTAATGTTTAAATAAATATAAGAAAGTGAGCAATCAATGATTTGATATCATTAGCAACAGATGTAAGAGCTGTATACAAGTGAATTGTATGTAATCTCAACCGTTCTCAGTGTGCATTCTCTTGAATTCACCAAAAAGACAGCTAACTTATTTTTGCTTGTAATTTAAAAAAAGTTTTCAGTTTGTTCAGCTCAGCATGGTAATTTTCTCTTGTGTCAAGACCATGCTAGAGTAAATTTCTGATTGATTTTTTTTTTTCCCCAGCCACCCCACCCCCTTTAGGTTTTAAGACATTCACAGTTTACTCAGAGGCATGAGAGTTAGCACACAGACAGATTCTGGAGTCGCTGGTGTGAGGATGGAGACTTTTTTTGCCATCCTTTTGTTCTGAGCCTTCCACTGCATACATGTGCAAGGACATGAGTGAGTTTCTCACAGGATTTCTGCTCTTCCAGTCTCCTTGGGATACACATGCATATTTTAAGGATAGCTTATATTAGCACAGTCCTAATAGAAAATGTGCAGTAGCTGGGAAGCAAGAAGCTTACAGTTCTGTGAACTTTCTCTTCCTTCTGTGGACCTGTGTAATCATTTGGGGTGGCAATTAAACTATTTAGTTTGTATTGTCATTTTGTCCAGAATACGTACCACGAGCGATTGTAATATTATTGTGCAAAACCTCTTTTTAACTCTGTTTTTCTGGTGTTTTTTTAATATTTTGAAAAATGCACACCCTTTTGGTTCACCGTTATGTACATGCCAGGGTTTAGGTATGATTAAATGGCTAGAATCAAGAACTACACTTTCCCATTTTTAATAAAGGCTACATACTAGTGACTGCAGTGATAATTGTACAACATGAAGAGTTTCAGAACTTCACCATGCAACTAATGTCATTGTCAAAGGATAAAATTTGCACCAGTTACCTACTCATTGCCCGATATTTTGGGTTCATAGCATTTCAAATATTTTTTAGTTCTATTTTTCAATAGATGTTTCACTTCCCAAGTGTCATGCTTTCTATTTTTATCAGAAGGACTATCGCCGTATCAGGATCCTTTCACAACTGAAACTCTTAACTGGTGTGAATCTTTTCTTTTTTTGCCTGATGACACAGCTTGGCTTGGTGGGAGGAAGTTAGGACGGCAGAGGGGAGAAATAAAAATATTGTGAACTTAAAAATAAAGAGACATAGTTTCTTTGTCTGTGTATTAGGAACATCTTATTTTTTTGCTCCTGCCATCAGTGGCTGTCAAAATATAGCTTTCTGTGGATGTGAGTTTTAAGACTGTGGCTGTCTCAAAGTTTTTGTGGAATGATGAGTCTCCTCTGTTTAAAGGAGGAGGTTCCAGTAATTTCTATTTCAATAGATCAGGAACCAGCTTCCATAAGAAGGAGCTTTTATTGCTTCCTTAAACTGAGAATCTGCTTTGGCTGCATTTTGTTTTTTCCAGTATTAATGATGTGATGTTGTCTCCTATTTTGTTCTTGAGTATATGTTTGCTTACTTCCCATAAGGGATTGTCAGACCAATCTGTTTTTCTGATGCTGTGTTCTAGAGGCTGTTCTAGGTTAAGAGAAGTTAGAAACAGGATTCAGAGGGGTTCCCAGCTTTGTTAATTCCAGACTGAAGGAGGTTTGGATTGCAGCATGGTCATAATACCAGTGTGACTTAGTGAGAATTTTAATTATGCGCTTTGTTGAATAGTTTTGAATTGTTCCTCTGTAGCAGATGTTGCAGAAGCCTAATGAAAAGGAATGACAGAACATTCTTAATCAGTGTTTCTGACTTTTAACAATACCCCATTTATTGATGCATATTTGTGTATGCGTAAGTAGAAGGTCACGGATATGTCTATATAAATATATGTATGTATGTAAGTACACGTACATACAGATCTTGACCTTTAGCCTTTTTAACTAGGTGGTTGAAGCAAAAATGTTAAGGTTTTTTGAGAGGAGATCATTTCATGTGTTGGATATTAGTTGCGGCTCTGACACTAAGCCAGATAAGGTCACTTAAGTTATCAGTGTGGCTCTGGACCTTACTGTAATTTTTTCTTTGCTTCCTTTTACGCTCCTGACTATGTTTTTATTCTACTAAAAATAAGACTCACTTTTTAAAAGAAAAAGGTAAGAAAATAAAATCATTTACAGGCAAACTTTTCAGCATCTAGATCATCTCTGTCTTGAACACATCTTCACAGTACGTAGACAGCTGTGCTGTACTGTTTTATGAGGAGAGAAGTTCATCTGTTTGCATTAGGTCATGAAGAAAAAGTGGAATCTCTCTTTTTAAATGTAAGCTGAAGTTGGCACATTTTGGTAAGATTTAGAGACCCCTTGACTACTGTTTTCCCCACCCATATTAGAATATTGTATTTCATCATTGTTGCTGATGTTAAGTAGCAGTCTGGGGGAGTTGTGTGTGCGTATTGTTAAGAGACATTTTACATTTTTGCAGTGGAGTGTGTTCTGGGAGCCTTATGAATTGTGGCCCTCTTGGCTATTCCTCTGTATAAAGAGAATTAAAATGGACACTTTTTCTTTTTAAATTCTTTAGCTTAACTTTTATCTAAAGTAAATACATGTATGAATTTCAGCTTTGCAGTATGTCTTTCATTTTTTTGGCTCTTCTGGAGCAGTGGCTCTCATGCTTAATAGCACTTGTGGCATGACAGGAGGGGAGGATATGTCCATTAGCTGAACCACGTTGTGCGCATGCATGTGCCTGAATCTGCAACCATTGCTGCTGTAGGGAGCGTATGTCAGTTCAGTAGAGGTTGGAAGCCTTTCTGTAGAGAAGCTGTCTAGCCCTTTCTCCCTTCTATCTTGTCCCTGCCATGCAGAAGTTTTTTTATGACTACTTGCTTTCACCCTCCCCCCCCCTTTTTTTTTTTAATCTAGGGATGCTGACTGAGTCTGCTCAGATGATCTCACTGTCTCAACTTTATGGTTTTAAAATGTATTCAGTTCCGAGTACAGTGCTTTTTCTCAGTGAGGACCAGTTGTGCACTGAGGCTGGGACTTCTGTCCAGCCACTTTTGATTTCATAGTGACTATGGAATGGTCTTCATCATGGAAATACTTTTTTTAATCTCCAGAATTTCAAAATAAAATTTCCTTCATATGTAAAAAGCATATTCTTGTGTGCTGCCAAACACGCTAACTTTTGTTAGTTCAATAGGAAAGGAATTTTCAGAAAGTAAGCGCTATTGGAGGTTAGGTTGGAAAGAGAGGAAGACCTGAAGCTTAGACACAGACATCAGCTTTCGTGGTGTGAGAGCTGCAATATGACTGTCTCTGACTGTGTGGATTTCATAGAATACGTAATCCATTCTGTCACTGAGTTTTCAATTCAATTCTGTTCACTCCAAGGGATCTGAAGGTATCTGAAGGGCTTATATATCTTTCATAATGATGTTTGTATTCTGTCTCGTTCCTTTCATCATCTTTGCTGTTATGAGTCAGGAAGAGATGTGTACTTATCTCCCAGAGGGACTGCACAATTGTCTGGGTATTCTAGGCAATTTGCACCTCCCTCTTGAGGTGTCCACAAAAGGTTAGTACTTAAATAGCAGGACAGACTTCCATCACAGTACTCTGACAGGGAGCAAGATATTTTTATATCAGATGAGTCCATCTAACTGGTTTGCTATTTCTGTCAGTTCTGAGTAATGTTTGTCCTAATTCTCCTTTTCCATTTTGCATGACCAGTATTTATACATTAGATTATGTGGTCTCTAAAATACCTTCAATGTAATGTTTTTTTCTGCCATATGAGGAATGGAGCTCATACTGCTATGTGATCTCCTTAACCTGTACAGTAACCCAAAAATAATCTGGAATCAATACATGTCATATTATTCCTTTCTGAGAAGCAGCTTTGGAAGCAGTGCAGTTCAGGGACAGCCCATGAGAAGAATGACTTCCTATATTTAAGCAAAATTGACAGAAAACATGTTAGTGTTTGTGGGTCCCACAGGGTGACTTGGATCTAGTCTGTAGGACAAGAGGAAGGGAAAATCTGCTGTGTGGAAGTCAACAATGTTAGTTCGCTCCACTCACTTCCCCCAACACTGATGCTGATCAAAGGCCCACTTTTTTGATGGTTCTTTCAAGCACAAAAATAGTGACTTGTGCTTTGGGAACTGAGCGATTTGTAGTGCAACGGAGAACAGACAATGGCCTTTCCTGTCTGTTTTCCATTAGACTTGGATAAAGGCCTTTGCTACCCACAGCCAGCGGCCAAAAAATTTCTGTATGTGCTCCATAGCTATTTTGAGGTTATTTGCTATCCTGCAGGAGTAGAGGAAGGGAAAGATTTTAAAAGTTAAGATTTCTTACCAAGTGTGCTGCTCTGGTTAACTCACGTATTCTCCAATTCTGACTGGAAGAACAAACAGCCCAGCCAGAAGTCAAACAGTGAATGAAACCAGTAGATGACTTTGGATAAATACAAAAATTGAATGTTGAATGAAAATGAGACTCCCCAGACCAGTCCTTTGCACTGAAGTGGTTAAGTGGGCTGTGATTAAAACAAGTAACTAATTACGCTGATTACAGATGAAAAGACAGAGAATTACCACTTTAAAAGTACCTCCTGTGCTCTGGAGTGGCTTTGTTATATTTACAAAGAGGAAGTTGATAACCATAGGGTAAGCAAGAGGATACCCTGTTGGTGTAGTGCAGCAGCCCCAACTCCGCACTTCACTCTGAGCTGGAGGGTAGTATGGTGTCAGAGCTGCCTTGCCCAAACAGAGCTCCATGGTTCAGATCAGGTCCAGCTCCAGTGAGTAAGGTGGTGCCAAGCTAGGAGAAACTGTGGGAACCTTTCTATCTCGGGGTTAGTGCCTGTTGTACTGAAGCTCACAAACAGAGCTCTTTGCTGGCCCAGGCTAGCTCAGTTTGGCCTTTACCGCTGCTGGTAATGGCTTTTATGATCACCAGGTTTTAAGTAATAAATAAAACAAAGAAGCAAGCTCTGAAGCTGTTGCATTGCAGAACAACCCTGGGGTGGTGACATCCTGTCACAATTGAAGCATGGCAGTCCTGCTGACTAGTAACTTATTACAAAAAGTTTCTTTAGCAGCCTCTTCATGCTCTGTTTTGTGCAAAATGCCTGTATGCCAGTGGGACTATAAAGCTGGGGACTCACTGGGTCACGGGTGCTGCAGGGCCCTCTGTGTGACCGTGGCAGTGTGGTGCTGGGAGACATGTTAAGATCCTGCTCTCCCTGCTGCATCCATTATTGTGCATGCAAAGGAATTTGGTTTCCAGTGCCGTCCATCAGTACAGTGCTGTTCCTAAGCCCTAAATACCCCACAGGCTCTTTGTCAGAATGTTCCTATTAACAACTTTGTGAAAATAAAGGGTGAGGGGAAAGGAAGGTGGAGAAATAAATCTTATTTTAAATCTCTTGAGCTAGTTCCATTTCAAATGGAAAGTTGTATGCGGACCACCCCAAGCTATTGTGCTGTGGACTGTGTCAGCTGTTTGTGCAGGGAAGCAGATCTGGGTAGCGGATAAGAGCATCGCACAGGGGAAGGGTGCATTGGGTTGTTTTTGTGTTGTATCCAGGAAGTTTCTAGCTCAGTATGAAGTCAAAATACATTGACACACGTGGTAATCATTATGAGAAAAGAAAGGAACATTTAAATATGACAATTTGCTGCTTCCATTCTGGGGATTATGTTGGTCTCCAAGTGTTTTGCAGAGGTAGTGACATGTTGTGGTGGAGTATGGGCAAATGAAGGGCAGATATCATACTGGGGTACTCAGTGAGCTGCCTGCTAAGCTTGAACATGGTACTTGTGGCCCTGATACCTCGAACCTGCCTATGTAGTATATATGGTTTCTGGAGGCTGGGCTCTTAAATGTGGAGGTGGTGTTGGACTTGGAGCAAAATTGTATACCAGGCAGCATGATGCAGAGAGAAAAGGGAAAGCACTGCTGTAGTTTTTGTTGTGGTTGGACCACAAATAGGAGGCGGGTAACAGTCTCCTGGACCAGCTTTTGTTTAAGCAGCACAGGCACTGCTAGCAGAGGAGGTATGTCAGCAGTACTTGAACGTAGACTGCAGGCATCCACGGAGCCCCCTCCTTCACAGTTTAAGGTCCTGTTCTTCACTGTTTTGTAAGCCAGCGTGTTCAAGTACCAGCCAGCTCATAAAAGGACTACAAGAGCTGTAGATGTACCCCACAGTTTGAGTGAGGCTGTAGCAGATGAGGGAAGGACAAAGGAGAGGAATGTGGGGTAGAAACATGGGAAATGGAGAATGCAAGAGGAAAAAGCTTTGCCTCAAGAAAATCTGAAGCAGAACATCGGTGTCACAGAAGTGATGTGACTCCTGTATACCATTTTTTCTTAGAGCATTGCCGGGAAGCTGGCCTGCCTCCTGTGGCAGTGCTGACTTCCACCTCAGCATTGTGTCAGGCTTGCTCCTATCCAGGCCCACAGAGCCCCACCGGCTCATAGCCACCAGTGAGCAACAGGGAATCTGATACGCGAAATGTGCTGGAGAAGGAAAGAGTCTTGAGGAGTTGAGTAATGCACATTTTTTTCTGTCTAGCATAACTGTTAACGGTAACATTTTATTATTGAAGTGGTTGAAGTGACTAGAATCTGGTTGGTTTATTGGGAATGGATGTGTGGCAGTATAGGCTAATGTGATCGAGAAAGGAGACTGATAACAAGGGAAAAAAAAATACCTGTGGAAGCAAATCAAGAGATGTCTCTGTGTAATTGTGATTCCAAGTAGCACTGCAGAGATTAACAGCCTGGCAGCCTTTTCATCTTAAATTTTATTTTTATAGGGGTTTATGACTTGGCACTGAAGTCAAGAGTGGGTGGAAACTTGGCAAATGTGGTTCAGCCCAGAATGTGGATGTTATTTATATTTACTTCTCACCAGGATTTCAAAAACACTTGGTTAGTGTTTTTGAGTTCTAACATGTAGTAATTTATTGGTTTCAGTGGCTTATTCTCTGTATATTTCTTAAACAACAAAATAGTTGAGAAATTGTTTCAGCTCTCCTGAAGCTACTTGTGGAAGGACTTTAGATCTCCAAGGATGTAAATGAAAACTGAGAGTAGTTCTTGATGCATTTCCTTTTAGTAGAATGCTCCTATTTTTTCATGTACACTGAGCAACATCTTTATTGTATTTACATTAAATTCATTCCTGATTCTCAAGTAGATGCTGCACCTTTGGAATAATTACATTTGGTTTTCCTGGCAACAGTGTGTGTTTAATAGCATTGTTCGGGTACAGGCTCACCACAGAAAGGCTCAGGTGATTATACAGGCACATGTTTTCTGAGTGGGCCATGGCACAGGCTGGGGTCTTCTCCAGTGTGACAGAACAGCCCCTCTTCCCCATGACCCTGCATGCCTTCTGTGCCTAATTTTTGGGGACAGGTACTGAAATCAGTATTAAAATAGGGATTTTTAGTATTTTCAGTAAACTGAAATGTTGTGTTATGTGTTTAACAGGCTGTGAGTAATGTATAGAGATGATCAGTCATTTACAATAGTGTTTGTGTATTGCAAGTATTGTATAGCTTTTCATAGTTGAAACATCGTGCACAAATAAACGCTTAGTTATAAAATCAGTTGAGTTGAAACACTGGCTTTTGTCGAATGATGGAATTAAGAATTTTATTAGAAATGCTTAATTTTTTCTTATTTTTTTCATTAACAAGCATTTTATTGAAGGTTATAGGTTCTTTGGAATTTTTCTTTGAAAAAAAAGAAGGGAAAAGAGAGTTAAAATTTCCTTAAAATAAAATTCCTGGGTACTAATTCACCTAATTATAAAAATTAGTACTTGTGGTGTTCTGGAATGACGTATCTAAAGATAGAAGTGGCAAGTGTTGTGTGTTCTGGGCATGATTCCTTCCCTAGTGAGAATTCAACCCTCCCTGTCTGAGATTAACTCTGAAAGGTGAAAAGAGCTGTCTTTCTATTTAAAAGGAAAGAGAAAGTCATCAGTAAATTGTCACCTTGAGTACTGTGTAAAGAGTCAAAGCTTTATATGGATTAAGTTTTAAAAGAGTTCAAAAGCCTTGTACCATTGTTGATCATTACACAAGTTCTGATTGTGTTATGCTACTTATGAAACAAATCCTATTTTCTTATTTGGCAAGAACAACGTAAAAATGAGGTAGTAGTTTGCTAGCTGTATGGTAGCGGTCCCTGGATGCTTTTAGATCAATAGATAAATGACTGATTTTATGTAGTGAAGCTCGTGGAATCTTCAACTTAAATGACGTCTGATTTCTAAAAGTTTTCTAAGTAATAGTTTTACTTTTTTATTTTTATAAACTTTATTTCCGATTTCAAATATTACTTTTAGAGGAAATTCAGTTTTGTAATACGTGCACTTAATTTGGCACTTACAGGAAAAGATGCAGTATTACTGATGTAAGATACCTGAAAGAGGTGTAGCTGCATATATGATTACAATAAATGCATCTGGTTTGTAATGTTTCATTTTTTTTTGTAATATGATGTCACTTAAGAATAACAGGTCTTTGTTATAATAAAGATTTATTTCGAAGATGGTAAAGCCATAAAATAGCGCTATAAACTAGTAAAAGATTGCTGTCAGAATCTGTTTTCTGTAAGGGGAGCATTCATGCACAGTTCATTCAAGGTTTCCAGAGTGATGAGGCTTTGGTTACAAGAACCATTGCTCTGAATTTTTTCCATTTGTGAATCAAGGACGTGCATGGTTACATAGCATGCTTTCAGGCAAGCAACTTGATTCTGCTACAATGCATCTAGGTGAATTCACATTACCTGGTAACTTTATCCACGCATGATGCAAGGTAGAGTTTATGCTGGAAAAGATATAACTGCTGAGTTTGTAATGAGAAGTTGTTCCATGAGCTGCACAGGGAATCGTCTGGTTTTCATTGAATTGGTGTGGGTGGATACTAATTTGGGTTTCTTTCCTTCAGCTAGATGCCAGTGATTCTGAAATGTTTCCCCTCTTTTAAGAGTTATTCAATTTGATGACAGATTCAGAAGTTACTGACAGTGTGAGTGGAAATGTCTAATCTCATTTCTTTAGGAAATGAGGCTGGAATAGGCACCTGCTACCAGTTTTATAAGGAGGCTTCCTAAGCAGCAAGTGAAACTGAAGAAATGTGAAAGAGTCTTAATTATTGTTGCTCTTACTTTGTACTGCTTTTCTTATGTTTTTGCGAAGCTTTTATGCAGCAAGCACAGATTTGAAAACTAAAGTGGGTGCTATACACCTGAAGTAATCCTTACCCAAATGGTCCTCTTGTAAGTGCCAACTGAAATGACAGCAAAATAATTTTTCTCTTTTAACAGTGGAAAGAGTGGAAAGAGAAAACCTTTCAGACTATTGTGTTCTTGGTCAACGTCCCATGCACTTACCAAATATCAACCAACTGGCAACTTTGGGAAAAACTAACGAACAGTCTCCTCATGGCCAAATTCACCACAGTACTCCAATCCGAAACCAAGTGCCAACGATGCAGACAATGATAAACCCTGGGCTCCTGTCTCCTCAGCTCAGTCCACAACTGGTGAGGCAGCAGATAGCAATGGCCCATCTGATAAACCAACAGATTGCCGTCAGCCGGCTATTGGCTCACCAGCACCCACAAGCTATCAACCAGCAGTTCTTGAATCATCCACCCATCCCTAGAGCTGTCAAACCAGAGCCATCAAATTCATCGGTGGAAGTCTCTCCAGATATTTACCAGCAAGTCAGAGATGAGCTGAAGAGAGCCAGTGTATCTCAAGCTGTCTTTGCAAGAGTAGCATTCAACCGCACACAGGTATCCATTTCTGTTCTATAACCAAGAAGTACTGAGGGGTCAAAGTTGTGACTCTTGTTGGGGCTATGTGCTTGTTGCAGATCAAGGCAAGGTGTACCACAGAAACAGGTCAAACCATCCACCATTTTTCCCCAGTCTCATTGGCATGATTGAGCAAGACTGTTTCTTTGTAGAACAGCTGTTTTCTTGCAGTTGTTTACCCCAGTGCTGTTACCTGAGCTTTGTTCTCTAATTCTGATAATTCCAGTGGTGTGAGTTCTTCTCTGTGGTTATAAACTTCCACATCTGCTCCTGCCTGATGGCTGGGAAGAGGTAGCAAGAGACTATGGGAGTCAGCAGCATCTTTTAGTTTATGTCACTTTCTCAGTTCTTTCTTGTGGTAACTACTGTCGATGGCACAACTATTGCTAGAGGCTACTGACATAGAAATGAGTAAGACAAGTGTTCACAGGCCTAAAGACAGTCTTGGTGCTGACTGGCTGCGTAAGAGACAATTGATTGCTGGAAAGATGTCTGCCATTTGCAGCTGACATATCTGACACAGGTTTTCTCACTCAAATAGTGAAATTCAGATGTTGAAATAATTACATCATAGCTTAAGCCTAGCACCTGGAGTACCTTAGGTGAATGCATGTTCAGAAATGCAGGCTGTTTACATTTATCCTGCTGCCAGACAGCATTCGGGGCATACTGATCTCTAGTTAGTGATACTCCTCCGTAAGGATAAACAAATGGGAAGTGACATCATATTTAAATATCAGTACAATTTTCTTTTGTGCAGTCAGAGCTGATCTTTGAGATTAGCTTTACCAACAAGAGAAGACAAGGGCCACATATGTGTGTGTCTGCTGGAGGTCTGTCTGTAAAGACATACAGTGCCTTTGTACATTCTCCTGGCTTAATGATTTTCTTTGGCACTGCCATTTTGGAAATGCCATGTTATGAGGGAACTAATTAAAGTATGGAGCACATTTTTATGACTTCCCTTTTTCCATTAAATTCATAAGATGTCTGCACTCAAAAAAAAAAACAACAACAAAAAAACCACATTCATGTTCAATCAGCATGTCTTTGAGTTCTGGGGTTAGCCTTGAGGATATCGAATGAAAAGTACATAGGAATGTATGAGTGTTTCCTCTTTAAAATGCTGCTTTTAATTTGGAAAAGCTTTTCATCCCTCTGAGATCATAACCTGTTGTATATAAAGCCTTGTATAATCAAGGTAGATGGTATTGACAGAATGACACATTCTACACTTGAGTGAGAGGTCAGCATTAATGATGCTGGTGAGGGTTTTACTGTTGTCACTGAACATGATGTTTTGCTTTAGCCAGATTGGGACAGATGGGTAATACCCAAATCTGTCACTAGACCACAAGTTTGTCCCTAAATGAGAAAGCTGTCAAATGATTTGTGTGTTAAACTGGCCGTTCAGTTGCAGTATTTAAAAGGGGGCAGTGTTTTATTCTGTGTATCTAGGAAACCCCACACCTTGCCTGTCCCTGACTGAACACTGCTTTTGACTTTCGAAGACAGCAGTGAAGAAGCAGGCATTTCTGAGAGACCACTCTGCTCTTTTTCTAGCAATTGCACAATTTTTCATCCACCTATGGTGTTTAATAGCAGTCATTATAGAGATTGCACCACAGATTATCAGAAATACAGACTAAGGAAGCTGTAATATGTTTTTTGTTTGTTTGTTTATTTGGCGTATTTGTCCTGCACCAAGCCAGTGCAGGAACTGCAAGCTGTTATCCTGCACACCACAGTGGAGAAAGCACTGTGCTGCTGCTGGGAGCTAAGGCAGTGTCTCTTTGTGGTTCTGTACTTCACAAGTGTGTAACTGTTCAGACTGAGCTCACTTGCTGGGAGCACAGACCTGAGCAGCCCTGAGTTGACCTGCCAACGTAATGTAATTTGGGAAGGTACCAAAGCACCTCTCCTGGACAGGACTGCACCAGGAAATGGGATGTAATGCTCTGTCCTCCAGCCAGTTTACACTTGAGATTGGTATACAAAATAGTGTGTAATTCTACGTTATTAATATCACTGATTTTGTTTTCCTCCTGTCCTGCTGATATTTGTCTCAGATTGCACTAACTTCTCTAGCTTTTATTTAAGAAAAAAAAAAGATTGCTTCACTGCACATTATCAAACGCATTTAATTTTATATAAAAGGAAAGAAATTGTCTACTTTAGTCTTCCATCATACATAATATGATGTACTTATTATACAGCCCATGACAGTGATTCCAGAACAGGCTAGTCTCAAACATTCATAAAAGTGTTGCTCATCTCAGAGGTGTGCTTCATTAGTCTAAAAGACTAATGTTCTTAAATGACTAATGTTCTTAGTCTAAAAGACTAAGGTTCTAAAAGAACCTTATGTGCAGTGCCTCACATCCTTATGAACTACCACTGTAGCAAATTAGTGTAGTTGCATATTTATGCATTACTGTTCTCAGCTTTTACTTCCAACTCAAATCAGTCTCCCCTCAGGTCAGAGACTGTTGCCCCGAGTAGTAAGAAGAGGTGCTCAGGCAGTCAGCTTTGCACTACACGGTAGATGATGTGAGATGATCCCAATCCCCCCATGGTGAAGTGGAACTTCCTGATGTGGAAGTTCAGGTCTGCTTATACCTCCTTTCATTCCTCTTTCTGAGTCTTACCTTCAGGAGACACAGGGATCTGTGCATTTCTCTCTGGATTAAAAACTGGAGACCTGCTATTTCTCATGAAGATATCAAAGAATAGATGCTGTGTGCCAACCAGCTAATAATTGTATTAATCACTGCATTATGGGCCACTGCTTAATCCTTCTTCGTGGTAGCTCTGCAGCACACATTAGCCTATAATTAAGTATAGCTTCATGAAATATGTACTGTGAGACTTGCTTAATAGATAAACTATTCTCTAATTTATTTTCAAGTCCAATGACCTACATATTCAATGTTGAAAAAAACTCTCTTACGAACATCATTTCTCCCCTGAGACCTTCCATCTGAGCAGATCTGTTAAATGAAGTAGAGGAAGCTTTGATCCAAACTAGGCTAAATCCATTGGAACAAATGGCCGACACATGTATGTATGCGTGTGTGTGTGTGGGAAGGGAGGATGGTCAGAAGATGGAGAGGTGCAGTCGCATGATTTCTGAGACATCCAAATCTTCCTCTGAAAGTTGGAAAGTCATAGCTTCAGACAGAATATTTCCTTGTGCCTGTAGCCATGTTGTTGTCTGCACATGTGAAAATAAAGTGCTTCAGTTTCTGTCACAAGTGCTGTGCATTTCCCAGGGCGCAGGACTGCCACTGCAGTCCCACTGAGGTGGAAAGCTCAGTACTTGCCCTGTGCCCGGGAGAGCTGCACAGCGTGCTTGGCTAGGAATTGGCCCTGGCTGTTTTGACCATGAAGAGGGTTTCTTTCAAACAGAAAGTTCCAAAATGAACATTTTAAGATTATCTGAAACTGGGTATCAAAAACCCTCAAAGTTTGTATAATTGATGCTTGACTAAATGCCTTGGGCTAGCCTCTGTGCCTTCTTTTTACTTTATTACTAGAGAATCAATGCCACAATTTTAATTCACCCTGTTGCAGAATCTAAATGCTTATTTATTCAGCAGATGGGACAGTTGAAAGAGAGTTTTTCAATTCCCAGATACAAGTTAGTTATTGAAGGTGTTTTTAATGGCACTATTCCCAACAAAGGAGAAACTCCTACATAACCTTCAAAACATTTAAAATGATTGTGCTCACTAGCATGTTTTTGTTGCCTAAGAATGGTGCATGTTGGAAAGACATCCTCATATAGGCTTTATACATCCTCTCGGATGCCAGCAGCACTGTATTTCTGGACTACATGCATGGTCCTCCTGTGTGAAATGTAGTGAGGGGCTCTTTAAATTTGTCAGTATGGTTATGTAGCCTAAGGACTAGTACTGGGACTATTCTGCTGCAGATTAGGGCCCCACTGGAACATGTGGTGCATGATGCAGGCAGATAGGACAGAGCACAAAGGGTGTTTGTATTCCTGGCCTGCATTTAGCTGCCACCATTTCCTTCCCTCCAAGGTGGCCATGGGGATCCTTGGTCATACAGACAAGGAGGGAGGTGTGGATCGAGGCAGTAGAGGAAGATGGTCATGGTGAAGGTGTTCAGCAGCATTGCTGGGGCAAGAGATGCAGTTTCTTGCTCATGTAATTGCTCCTAAGACTACAGACTTGCTCCTGGAGGAGAATACGCACAGGAATTTTTGGCATCTTCTAGGCAGTCCTTGTACTATCTCCCTCTTGAGCTATAGTGTCTCCTAATGCAGTATCCAAGTTGCAACTGAAAGGGTGATATCACCAAAGCTTGTGGTATCACAAGTTGTAGTGTGTTGATAAGTAGGCAAGTGGTGATGGATACAGAGATAAGAGAGGACTTGTTTAAAGGAAGTGCACGAAAATGCTCTTTTGAGTTTACCTCATCCTTCTCTGAAACGTTTTTTGTTTTGTTTTTTAGTAAATCTGAAGTTACTGAAGTGATCTGTGCTCTTCGAAATCTGTAGTTTTACAGCAGGGGATTTGAATCCTGCTTTGCATGAGAAAAATGAACTTGTTTTCCTCTTCTGCCTGCTTTCTGGGCATCCCTCATTGCTGCAGGCGCGGACAGGGGCGGACAGTCAGGCTGTTTTTGGAAGAGTCCAGACACTCTAAATCACTGGATCAGGGAACCGCTTTTCTGCACTTTGGGAGTGCCCCATCGACTGAAAAGCCTATAGACGGAGTGTTTTCTGTTTATATCTTATTTTTTTTACGCATCTTTTTTTGCCAATGTTTTGACATAATAGCCCAAACTAGTAAAATGTTTGGGCGAATGGCCAGTGCTTGTTTTATTGAACAGCCTCACAAACTGGGAATATCCGTGAACCTGAGGCTTTTTGAATGAAATAGTTGTGGTGCCAGATAAAGAGAGCTGGAGGAACAGGCGTGTTTGGGATGCGTGTAAGTCTTTTTCCCAAAGAAAGTTGGCTGCATCTAACTCTCTTTTCCTTCCTCTCTAAGTCGTTAGGAATGAGGAAACTGGCTTTCTAGCATGTAGGTAGGAAGGCAGGTCAGCTCCTGTGCCTTAACAGGTGCTTTTTTGGGTAAAATCAAGTAACAGAAAAGGGAGGGGGGAACTCTACCAACTCAGATGTAGTGACATTTATAATGAAATAACCTGATTCACCTTGTTTGAGGGATTCTGCTGTACCTTGGCTGCAGGAGTGGGCTGAGGTGTAGACAAATGCAGGCTCAGTTCTGCCCCAGCTCCTGGTGTGACTGTGGGCAAGTACAGGCGCCGGCCACAAGGAAGGGGACAGTAGCACTGCTTGCCGTGGAAAGATGCAGCAAGTCAGGTGTGGAGGGGCTTGGAGGGCAAAGGGAGTGGTTGGTGAGGAGACTCCAAAGAAAATCTTCAGAGGCAAACAGAGAGGGAAGTGGGTGGCAACTCTTCATTTGTGCCTAATTCTGCTTTCTTTGGCAAAATTCCCCCAAACTGGAGTGGGAACAGAATTGGGTCCTTTAAGAGGTTTCTTAAGATTAGAAATATGCTCTGTTGAAATAGCTAACTCTTGCACCTCTGCTTGCTTGTGAGCCAAATCCTGGACAGAATGCCTCTTGCAAGTAATTCTCCCTCTGACTTATGTGAGAGAAAGATGAGCAGCTTTCATTCTCTGCCTACTATCTGGTGAGACATTCATGCTGCATTCATCGCTATGGTGTCTGTCTCATTGTGTGCAGACTTTCAATTAGTGAGGGTTCTGGTTTTGTTTTTTTGTGGGGGGATTTTTTGTTGTGTTTTTTTCCCCATAGAAAACTCTCTCTCATTGCATGAAACCGTTTCATACTGCCTGCTTGTTTTATTTTTCTGTGTAATGTGGCACAAGCAGCATTCTGTTGTACTCACAGGAAAGAAGGCAGTCTGTAAGGGAAGTGCTTAATTTAATAAATTGCAGATTTTTAGTACATGGGATATTTGTTCCAACAGTGGGTTTTGCGCTGCCCAAAATTTCAGTTTCAATTAAGTTAATTGTATTCAATAAGCTGAATGAAAAGATCTTAAGTAGCATGTGAGTCAGGCTTTCAGAATGTGTGCTTGTTGGAGGCGGCTGCTGCCTGCTCAGCTGATGCACAGGAGTCCTGAGCCTGGAAGCAAGCGCATGGCTGTACAGCCTGCCTGAGTGGTGCATCTTGCTCATTTTCCAGCATATTTCAATAGAGGTTTGACATGCATATTATAAATGGTGACACTTTGTGGCTGCAGGTGGTGAGTCCTTCTCTGCCTGCTTTTCTTCATGCATCCACATTCAGCTCCACGTGCACATCTTGTCTTCCCTAATAAAAAGAAATACTGTAATAAAAAAGAGACTTTATTAAACTAATGCAATAAAGACATTTTCTTTGAGGATTTAAACATTTCATTTTTAATAATAAAAATCAAATTGTCATAGTTGGGCCCTATATAAGTTTTATTCAAATCAGCCTCTAAATGCTGCGCACCTAAGCAGTTCTCTCCTGAGATGTATGTATTTTAGCATTAGTTAAATGAGTTTAGGAACGAGGCTCATACTTTGGCTGTAGGCAGTGAATATAAGGATCAGGAGATTTTTTTTAAATGAGAGACTGATGCAATGCATTCAACTGCACTGAGGGTGTTACGAGACAGCTGAATCCTGCTCACGCTGATGGAAAACCACACAAAATCCTTTGACTTCTGTAGTTCATGTAAATGGACAAGAGCATTGCACCAGATGCTCTGCACATTGAGACAGAAAGAGTTGGTCAGGAACAGGGTGCAAACTCAGTTTTGCATGACGGAAACTGCGACAGGATAGATCTGAAGGTGCTTGGTTTGGCTAACAGCTGGAAATTTTCCACTGATTATCTAAACTGGTTTTGCTGCACAAAGTTGGGCTGGACGCATTGCCAGGATAAGCATTTCTAAGTGACTTCCAGCACTTCTGCTTTATATCCTAGCTGAAGTTAGGAAGAGATGCAAGGTAATGGAAGCAAAGCAGTGTCTGAAAATGAGCTGGATTCCTAAGAAGTAAGTACTTAATATAGAGTTTCTTGTTGAGTCCTGCATACTTAGAGGCAAAGGGAAGTCTTTTAAAAAATGTTCAGTGCATCTTATTCAGCCCAGAAGAAAATACTGGAGGTTGAAGCTGGAACCTCTAGTTAAAGCCAAGAGGCAAAGAGATGTCATGGTAAAAGCTTGCCCTGGCACAGAAAAAACATGGCAGGTGGAATTGCTTTATTTCCTGTAAGGGTGATGAGAAGTTGATTCTTCTGCAGAGCTCTGCAGACTGACCTTCAACCTCAGCTTTCAGCTGCAATTAGCAGGCAACTTCAAATACAGTCATTCCAGCCTGGCCAGACCAAACTTCTCGTTGCGCGCTGAAGTGAGATTTTCTAGTGTAGGTCACTAGGAAGGAGTAGCTAACCAGTGGCTCCCCAGGTGCTGCCTTCCCATGCCGGAAACAGACCTTTCACGCCAAATGAGAATGCTGAGAGGGGACAGGCTTATTGTACTGATTGTGAAGATTCAGATTTTGATTTTGGTAAACATCTACATTTTCTGATCCTAATCACATCTACACCTGAAGGGAAGCAGAATAGCTTTTCTATTGAGATGGCTGGTTGCATGTCCTGTTTGGGCTTTGAGTACTACAGAAGCAAAATTTTTCTAGTTTTTCAGCATTTTCTCTGTTACTCTTGGCAGTAGCTGAAGTATGGAGAGGCACAAATAAACCAAAAGTATGAAAAAAGTGTTTATGCTATTTTAGTCCTTCATATGTATATAATATCCTTCTACAGAACACACAAATGGAGTTTTAGCACATTAGTTGGGTTTATTCAGGTTTTTGCCCTGGCCAGTGTTTCAATTGTCTCAAGCCTGTTCCGAACATTTTTAAAGTTGTGCCTGCTCTTGTGGCCACGTTACTGAGGTGTGGGTGAGGCAGATTGTGGCTCCCAGCAGAGGCACTGAACTTGACATGCATGAGGTCCTGCCCAGTGCTGTGAGTCCCCAGCTGCCTGATGGCCCTTACCCTCCTCTGTCCCGAGGACATCACTGTCTGGGCTATGCTACAGTATGACCTCCTCACCCTGATCCAGACTTTTGAAAAGCCTTGGTTGCAAAACTGCCCTTCCTTATGTCACTGGTAGTGAAGTCTGATGTCCCACTGAGACCTCATTTATGCCTTTACAAGCCTGAGCCAAAGCCCTTTGGGAAGAAGGCAGAAAGACTTCACTTGTCTTCCATGGGCTTTGGTCAAGCCTTTGTGTTGGCCTCAAAGGCTGCTTAGTCGGTCCTTTGGATCGAGGAGATTGTCTGAATAACATTCGCTCTCCATTGTAGTGCATTCTCTTTCAGGAGCTGCTTGAAAAAGATTACTTGTCTGTGAAGTTTGTGTTGTTTGTCCTGGAAATCCTGTCTCTAGTAAAAAAATAAATGAGTTCACAAATGGGGTTTCATAGGATGAGTGCAGAGCAAACCCTCGAGATAGTGACTTTGCTGAATTGTTTTTGAAAGATTAGATTTCAGCTTGTTTGAAAAAAAAAAAAACACTGTCAAAATTGCTCCTACCGTAAATAGCTCCAAATACTTTTATTTTGATAGGACATGTTCTCCTTTCTCCACCTCTGGCTATTACTTGTTTTTAAAGTCAATTAGGGATCCAGAATTTAATTTAAAAAATAGCATCAGTTCCAAGCATAAACCAAACTATGCCTGTGCAGAGTCCTTGTCTGGGGATGCTTGTATAGCACAGCTCAGCTGTGAGCAGAGCCCGTGCTACTGTTCAACTTTTCATCTGTTGCCTCTTCAGTAACTGGCTTAAAAATGATGCCCAGAAGTGGAAAAGCAAAGATTTTATCAAGCTACCTATCCTGAAGTGCATCCTGAAAGCTGTGTTTGGTAAAGGAGACCTTTTTGGTCACTTAAAATCAGTACGAGACTTTCTAGTCCCTGAGGAACTTCACTTAGGTTTGCAGAGTTGATTCCTCTGCAAACTGCCAATATTATTTATTTATTTACTTCTTTAACCATGTGAGATGTAAGTAGGTCGGAATGAGCTAATTTAGCCAATGGAATTTTATAACAAAAGTACGAATGCTGTGAGTTTCCCTCCTTCAGCCCCTCCAGCAGAAATATAATTTGCAGAAACGAAAACAGTCTCTGGCTGGCTTTAGGGTTTTCTCAAAAATAGAAACAGTAGGGTTTGTCTGGCTGGGCCAGTTTCCTCACCACACACCTGGTGTATATCACTTTAAAAAATAAATTATGCCTCATTAAATTACAATTAAATGAAATCATGATCATTTGTTTTTCTGGAAGGAAGATGTTTTGCATATTGAAAGCCTAATTTGTTGCAGGTGACAAAAAGGCTGAATGGATTATTTAATATCACTTTATTTTTATAATGTTGCTCTCTGGTTAGTTTGTGTATACTTCAGTAGCTCAGAATTATATTATTGTAAATGTTATTGCTCTCAAGACACTTAATTTTATTGTTCTACTCTACCGCTCAGCTATCTAACCATTGTTGTTTACCAGCACTGTTTATCTTTAGTTGCAGGAGGACTGGAGATTTTTCCCTCTGAGTTGGTTTTCTTATTGCTTGTCCTACGGTTGACATGGCTGCAGAGCTGTCAAAGTGCTTGGCCCACTACAGCCAAGCTGTAGACCCACTTGTTGCAGCCAGATTTCCTACCTGTGGGCCTGGAATGAACATCGGGGCAGGGGCCCAGTGGCCACTGGTGCAGTGTTGTAGAGTCTGATGACTGAGATGTGGTGTGCAATACTACTGTGTCAGTGACTGTAGAGGAGGAGATCTTCATAGAAGCACAAGGCACAAACTAAGGTTCAGAACCATTGAATCTCTCCCATGATGTGCCATTTCTGATGCAAGTTGGAGCTCCCAAGCCCAGAGCTGGTGTCTCAGGCAGTGAAATACCTTGCAAGTGCCATGACTGAGCCACACGTACCTGTGTGCCCCTGATTTACATAGGGAGTCGATGACTGCACTGAAAAGTAATTGCTGGCATGCTTTCACATATGTTTCTGCTCTCCATTTTTGAAATTGAACCATAAATTTAGCCAGGCTAGGATGAGGGGGAGAAAAAGCAGTCTTAGAGTCAGCTCCAGAAGCTTTCAGGTACCTTTCTTTCAACACATCCATTAATTTTTGGAAGCTGACCCAAAAGGGGAAAAAAAAAAGTTATGTATTCTTTAAGATCTAGAAAATTAAAAATTTAGAGAATCTGTGGAATTGGTATTTGTTTACTGCCTTTGGAGAATTTTCCACTGACTTTAAGGGGAAATTATAATAGGGACATGCTGTATTGATCTTAGAATGCTTCAAGTCATGGGCTCAGCCTTCTGAAATGTCCTGTTTCTGTTAATCTGCAGCACGTGAGTCTGGCAAACTTTGGAATTTTTTTACAGAACATCCCCAGTTTCCCTGAAGGGTGGTAAAGAAGGAATGTAGGTACAAGCTCGTGGCTGTGTCAGGGCTGCAGAGTGACAGAAGCAATGCCAGGGCCTGCCTGGCACTACACCACCTTTTCCCAGTGCAGGCCTGCTTCACCAGCTGGCCTCCCACTGGCCTCCTCCTCCCGTTCCTGATCTGAGGGTCCTGCCATGGCTCCAGGCCCAGTCTGGGCCGTCTGGGATCTGCAGGGAAATCATGAGGGGGAAGCTCTTCTCTTTATTTTGTAGGTCAGGAGCTGGAAAGGTGAGCTGTGTGCAGCCTACCTGCTGGTTGCCTATGGAGCTTATGTCAAGCACTTGAGGCATAAATGCTGCTGAAGCAGAGCTTGCACATACGTCTTTTGATGTAGATGTTCAATAGCAGATAACGGATAAAAGCAGATACAGACACTTGTTTGCCCGTCTGTTGATTTTGTCAGTAATTCTATTTGGTAAGATCAGTAAATAGCAAAAATATTGGCATTTGCACATTACTCAACTGTATGATCAGTGTTTTAGCAGGTCTTTTGCAGGGAGACTCTGTGGTATGGAAGAAAATAGGCTGAACGTTACAGGGTTTTGACTAGGTGGTTGTTTTCTGGTAATGTTTTCCTTGCAAGAAAGAAGTGCTTGTGAGGCAGCTTGCCTCAGTCACGGCTGTGCAGTAGTGGCAAAACATTCATGTCAGCAGCTGCGACTGAATCGTATTGGGGCCCTGTGTCCCCTCTGTGGCTGATTGCTGAAGGTTGCAGCTCCCGTGGTGGCCTCGGGCTTGCGGCACTGCTTCATTGTACACCAGTACCTGTGAGCACTTGACTCAGGAGGGGACTGTTATCACTTCTGGGAGTGAAATGGCCTCTTGTGAAGTGGAGATGTGGAGGGTGCCTCTGGAACGTGGGTGGAACGTTCTTTGCTCTAGTGGTTAGTGTAGGCCCTGATCCAGGGTTGTATATTGTGCCCTGACTTCCAGATAAGCTGTGGAACTATTGAGTGCTTGCGGTTATGCATCATTTTAATCCCATCATTAGATTTAAGCCTCATTTAATACTATTTTCCTCTCTCTCCAGCTCCTTTTTTTTTTTTTTAATGTTGTGCTGGTTACCTCCTGGCAGAACAGTTTTTTGTTAAAGTTAGGTGAATATGGTGTTAATTTGTCGATGCAGCATGAAGCCTATGGTGTTTTAAAATGAGGCGTAAAAGAATGGGTTAAATCCCTAGAGCTAGATTCTAAAGGCTTCATTATTTACTGCATTTCCTCCTCTCAGAAACAAGTGTCCAAACCAAAATGAATGGACTGTAACATCAAACCCAACCAAATGTTTTTCTTTATAAACCTCCTGCACTGTTTAAATGTCGAAACTAAATTTACCAAACTTGGCAGATTTGTCAAAGATGAACAGGCCTGCCAAGTCTTCCAGCATCAAGTAAAGACAGAGAGAGAGGGAGAGGAAGACGGAGATATCTAACAGCTCCTAAAATATTTGCTGCAAGCACCTGGTGTTAACTGCAGTTTCTTCTACTCAGTGCACCTGCCTTCGTATCCAGGATTTCTATGCTCACATGCTTATTCACATGCTTATTACAGTGCCATAATAGGACAGTTGCAAAATAAACCCCAGCCCCTACAAGACAAGCGCTTTCCTACAAAATATCCCCTGTGGAAGAGACTATGAGATTCTGATGCAGGCTCTCAGTTTTTCTAAACAAATTTAAAACACTACCATGTGACTGGACTTAAATTTTTTTTTTAACCAGGGCTTGTTGTCTGAGATCCTGCGTAAGGAAGAAGACCCTAGGACAGCTTCCCAGTCCCTCCTGGTAAACTTAAGGGCGATGCAGAATTTCCTCAACTTGCCTGACTCAGAACGGGATCGTATCTATCAGGATGAGAGAGAGAGAAGCATGAATCCCAATGTGAGCATGGTGTCTTCAGCAGCCGGCAGCCCAAGCTCCTCTAGAACCCCCCAGGTAAGATGTGATCCTTTGTTACCTGTTTGTTATGTGGTCCTGTGCTAATATTAGTCCAGAGAAGGAGTTTCTTTCTGCCCTTTCCCTGTATGTTGCTCCCTTTGCCCAGGTGAGTTGTGAAAATCCTTTTAAAAGGTCTTGGAGTGGCTGTTAAGAGGTGTGTATTAAATTTCAGTAAGACTTATTGATGATTCTAGCTTTTATCAATGCCATAAATGCAAAAGAGTCTATGATTTTAGTACCTGAAAGGGTGCTTGTGGGCTTTCCAGATAGGGTGTTTTAGACTACGTTATAGAAAGATTATTTATATAACTTTTTGTCTTAGTGCTCTGTCATGTTCTAGTGAACATAGGAAATTTCTGAGGTTGTGGAGAGGTTAATATATGTTGCAATTAAAAACATGTAGTGAATAGGAGCCAACAGTGAGTTAGAAATCAGTGCACTCTGCCTAGGAAACAACAGTCCTTTAGTTAGTTTACACTAGTAATTATTTGAAGTACAGAAAGTAGAGATGGGCACAGTGCTAGGATGGGAGATGCTGCTTTGCTGCTCCAAACCAGTTAAGTCATCCTGTTGACTTAACTAATCAGGTTTATTAATGTGCTGTTGCCATCCACTTCTCTGGATAAGATGCTCCTTTGGACTAAGAAAGAACATCCAAGTACTACACTGGCATAGTGTTTCCACCCTTCAGTCAGGCTTCTTGCCATCCCAGATGTATATTCCAAAAACAAAAGAGTGCTTGCACAGAGACAGCGATTAACTCTTGTCATGACATTTGTGTAACTTGAGTTTGAAATTTCTAACTGTGCAGATGTGACAGCTCAGGTCTAGCACTTTTCTTGATCTTTCATAAACAGGCCTTTGTAACCCTCATGCCCTGGTGCTTCCACACTCATGCAGTCTGCAGAATCTCTGTGTGCTCGCTCAGGCTATGCATGTCTTAACCATGCTTCTAATATTACTGAGCAATTCTCATCCTGAATAGTGAAGCTGCAGCTGCTAAAAATAAATAAGCGTCTTGAGGCAGGGGTTTGAAGGCACATGCATCGTCCTTAAGGTGTGCTGATTTTGTAGAAGGTGTTAAGCTCAGTTCAGGTGTTTGGGTGTACTTTACCACTATACACGATATAAAGAACTGTTTTCACTGAAAGCAAGCATATCTTGCCAAGCTGAATTCAATGCTAAATTTTTGTAATATGCAAAACTCATCGTTGTATAACTCTTATCTGTTTTTAGTTATCTTTCTGAGAAAATAAAATTCTGACGAGAACTATTTTAACATCTAAACAGTGTAAACACTTTCTGCATTTATATTTACATGAAAGGATTAGCTTACTACTGCTAACATTTAGTGCAATAGATTTCATAACTTGAATAAAATAATAATAGTTAAAGAAACACCAACAGAAAGAAATGGATGAGTTAGATGCAGTCCAGTGAAAATAAAAATCAGATCTCTGTCAGATCTGTCACTCCATCTCTCTCCTCTGTCAAAATAAGAAATCTTCCCCATGCTCTAGTGACAGCTTTAAGTAAGGAAAATTTTGTTTTTAAGAGCAAAGCATTGTTAGAAAACCATACACTAGAAATACAAAGCAGCTCATCCTGCCCTTATTTTCTTGAAGAATCTGGTAGAATATTGTGAGATTTTTTTAATCACCAAAAGCAATGTAGAAACCTTTTTGTACCCAGTGCTTGTCTTGTGCCCGCTAGATAAAATTTCCCCAGTCCTCTGAGGGCCAGCACCAGTCAGCACAGGTGCTGTTTTGACAACTTGGACACCTCTGCAAATTAGGCTGCTTCCCAGATCCTGGGCAGGCAGCACGGCTACTGTGCTTCCCCATATGCCTGGTATTAGTCCCAGTGAGACAAATACTCTGTTCATATACCATGCAGTGATCCTGATACGTTGCTTCCCTGGGCAGATATGTTGTATACTCCAGATAAAGGTGCTTTGGAGGTAGCAGTGGTAACTATTGAAGAGGAACTATACTGGCCTTTCAAGAATTATGTTACAGTGCTGAAGAAGTTGATTTAATGTCATTTTGAAACATGGTTTCCATAGATACCAATCTCTTGAGGCAGTACTTCTGGGAATGTTTTTTTAGCGTGCTGGGTAGAGTATGGGTAAGTGCTGGGACAGCCGTGGAGGTGGGTTCATGAGCACCTAGATTGACTCCATCACTCTGGAACCCAAAGCCCCTCAGGGTATTCCCCAACCACAGACAGATCTGATATAGCGCCGTTGTGGAGATGAGAGCAGCAGATCGATCTAGCAAGAGGATGCAAGTGCTTTGGGGAAGAGGTTCTGAGCTTTTAGAGGTTACTGCATACACATTGCCAACTCTCTGTCAAACACTAGCAGTAACTGGTGGGATTTCAGCTCTCTAGCATTGTGATTACAAACCCTTTTCTTTTTTTGTTTTCTTTTTTTTTTCACCATTTGCAGTGAGACATTTCAATAATGGAAAACTTGCTAATAGGAAGATCAGTTTTGAATCCAGGCCTCTGGCATTAAACGCTTCCTTGTGATATTTCCTTTTGGCACTTGTCCTACCTATTCTGGTGATTAAAAAAAAACTTTCAGGGTGTGCACCCTGAAAGCCCAGCTTTCAGGGTGCGTGGGGCAGGCTGGCTCCTGACTTCTGGCTGTGCAGCTGGCAGTGCAGGAGATCCATGCAGGACAAGATGTGTTTTGAAACTTTCCTTTACATGCTAATTTTGTTCTCAGAATCTCAGGCCTCACCTTTGAGGCCTTGGTGACCTCAGCTGCTGTGCTAGTCAGAGGCTCCATCGCCTGGGAAGACTTTTTTTATACCCTTCAGAGCACTGCGATGTCTTTAGTTAAGCTCCACTAAATGAATCCTGACAGATTTGGACAGTCCTCTTCATTTGCCGTGATCTCTTCACTGTTTTCCTCTGTTCCTCACAACTACCCTTTCTCTTGTCTATCTCTGAGGACTGAATTTTGGAGCTTGGTGTCCCTGTTGGTCCATCCATGATGTTGTCCCCACCTGTGGTCAGGGCCTGTGGATGAGTTTGGCCTTGGCCTCCAGTGGTTCCAGAGCACCAGAGGCTCCGGTCTGCCCCAGCTGTGCTCCTGCTGCCCTTGCTTCAATGCAGAGATGCAAAAATGTCGAGCCCTGTTGTGTTGGAACAGTCAGGAAACAAGCCAAGGAGGCTCAAAGCTGCAGGGGACCCTTGCTGAGCTGGGTGCATGCATTCAGTTGGCTGCTGTGCCATGTAGCACTGTGTGGGTTGTGCACAGCGAGCTGCTCCTGGTCCCTAGACTGGCTTCAGAAAGAGAAGAGATACAAGTTGATGAAGGCTTTATCTGCGAGCAGTAGGAAGGGTGATTAGATTGTTGTCTTGATTGAATTGTGGCTCCATTATTAATGTGGGCCTTGGAATAGAAAAGATGTTAGGGACAGGAAGATTTGGAGGAAAGCAAATCAAAAGAAGTTCAGAAGGCTTGGTTTTGCCTAGTTAACCTTCTCATTAACAAATAGACATTTGGGCATGTCTGCCTAGTTAAAAATTAATATTAGATGTACTCTAGCAGCCTTTAACTCCGGTACAATAGCAGGAGCCAGCTGAAAAGGCTTAAGATTGGGCCAGATATCCGAATATCACCAGGGCTTATGGGAGGTTCGGATCTATCTGCAAGTGTGAGCTTTGTGGCTTAGCTTAGTTTGTTTCCTAAGACTTTCACATCTCAAGAGAAAATGGGGATTTTATGTCAGTAACCTATGTATTTCCCTTGAAAGATGTAGGGGATCAAGGATCAGCTCCGGCAGGTGAGATCTGAGCTACAAGGGGCTGCTGGTGCTGTGAGCACTGCCCCCTGTCCCTCACCTGCCTCTACAATCTGAGGATGGCCATGGCTGAGGGGCTTTAAAATAAAAATCTCATAGAAGCCTGCAGCATTGTACTGATAGGAGCCTTGCAAGAATAGTCCAGCCTGGAGAAGGTACTGGCAGCATCCGTTATTGTCCTTCATTTGTCACAGAAGCTGATGGGAAATCATTCAATTAAAAGGAGTGCAGTGGAATACACAAAATCTCAATATGAGTTTAGGAGAATGAGGGCAGCACATCAAAGGCATGCCAAAGCCCAGCTTTATGAAATGATTTTTTTTTTTTTCATTTCCACTGATTTCCTAGGTGAAATTAGGTGACTGTCTGGCCAGCATAATGATGATAAGGCTGGGAAACCATACATACTCAAATGACATACGTATAGTTTTAATAAAGGATGAGGGAGACTTGAGGGAGTGCATTAAATTGAGTAATAATTTATTATTTAGAGACCTCTACCCATTTACTCATTTTTTCTGGGAGAATTGGCTCTTCCTCCAAGGTGTAGGCCACTTTTAAAGAGGGGGGAAGAAGATAGAGGCCGGTGTCAGTGCCATGGCGGCTAGCTGGCAGAGCAAACTTCAGCAGCTGCCTGCAGCCGAGCGCCCAGCTACCTATCGTGTTGTTGAGCTGCTCAGTAAACATGCTGGGAGAGGGAGGCGGGGGGAGTTGACAGGGCCTTGCATGTCCTATAGGAATGCACTGCAATTATTTCCAATCACAATTAACCTGATTAGAATAATGGACAGGAAGTGTCCCTCTGTAGCTAATGCAGTTTGGCATCAGCTGACTGAAATCCTTTGATAATTTCTGCACAGATGGCTGGGCTGAAAGCAGCACTTTTTTAATTATTATTTTCATGGTCTCTTGGTAGGCCAAAACCTCGACACCAACAACAGACCTCCCCATTAAGGCGGACGGCGCCAACGTCAACATCACAGCTGCCATTTATGACGAGATCCAACAGGAGATGAAAAGGGCCAAGGTATCTCAAGCTCTGTTTGCCAAAGTGGCTGCCAATAAAAGTCAGGTGAGTGGTAGAGGGGATTTTGTTCTTTTTGGGGTTTTGTTTTTAAAGCCAACTTTGGGGTTGGAACTAGACCTATATTCTCCTCCCACCAATAAAAATACATCTGTTCATACAATAATAATAACCTTCATCTCTGGGGAACCTGTCGTGTTTCTGGCATTTGCCTGCTTAAGTGGTTTCCTTTTTCCTTTTAAAATAGACTGAGAAAAGGACCAGCTCGCAGCTGAGATTTCCCCCCCCATTTTGTACAAACACACGTCTTTTCCCACTTGTAGTGTATAACTTACACATCTATTAGTAGGACAAGGACCTTCCAAAATGACGATAACCGTCTTGTTTCGCAGGTAAAAAAAAAAACCTGTTTTCTTAAGTAATTAATGGAAGGAAGGCGAAGGGAAACTGCATATTAGGAAGGGGTTTCCTTTTTTTTTTTCTAATGTATATGCTGCATGCAGTATTGCCATGTGAACAATTCACATCAAATCCAATCATTTTTACAAAAAAGGATGAGAGGGCACTGCAGTGTGTTCTCCTGGATTAATTTTCACCTTGGATGTAAAAAATACATGTGGGCAAACCTAGGCTGGAGCGAAATTCTTGAAGAGAATCCATTAATTTAAAAATTTCATCCAACTGTTTAAAAAAATATAATGTATCGGTATGAATTTTATGGAAAGGAGGACAGACATTTTTTGTAGGAAGGACAGCAAGTGGATGATGGTTCCGTGGTTCCAGTGGAGACCCTTGGAAGGAGTTCTTTACTCTGTGTGAGTAGAGCTGCTTCCGATCCTGAATGAAATTACTCAGTTGTGCTAGAAGAGGGCATCAATATGCACACAAAAATGCACAAATGCCTCTGTGTGAAAGGGCTAGAAATATCTAGGTGCATGTACTCTACTAAAATTTTTTTTTCCCTGTGTGCAGGAAAGCAATATTGTAGTCATTAAAGTAGATGTAAAATAAGAAGTTGAAAGGCATATAAACAAAGCATCAAAGGCTATCAAAGCACGTGGGAGAGCCTTGTCCTTGTTACAGGTATTTGTGCCCACACGTTTGGAGGTGTGATCCATGTTTTCCTTCCTCATTTAATCATTAATTTTCTTTGCCTTTTGCTTTATCTTGTCCAAGTACAGGGGTTACAGTCTACAACCCCTCAGCCCCCCCAACAAAATCCCAGGCACAGTATGAAATACATGAAAGGAAAATACCATGGAACCCTCTTAAACTGTTAAATGCATAAAAATCTCATGTACCACATGGCAAAATATAATGAGAACTGGAGCTGTTAAACGAATAAAGCTGTTAAAAGCATAATGCCACTTGGCACAACTACTGTGCATTTAACGGTTTTCCACTGTGTAATAAATGACATATGTGGTAAACGTGCAGTAAATATAAAAACTGCACAATTGATTTTGCAAACGTGCCCCTTATTCTTTACTCCATGCAGATATCAAAGTTCCACCCAGAATCTGGACTGGACAGCTTTTAATAAGGAGCGTGTAGCGCAGACTGAATGCCAGCTTCTCTGAAGTTTGGCTTAAAATTGCTTGTAAGCTTCCTGTCATTATACCCAGAGGCTTCTTGAAATAGAGAGGGAGTGAACCACCCAACAATAATTTGGGTGGCTCACCAGCTTCAGTCTATGCCAGTTTCTCTGGCAGTGTTTCACACCAGCACCAAAACAAAAATAAGCTTCGTAGTCTTTCACGTGGAAAAAGAACAGGGCAGATTTTGGAAGCCAGATGCAAAAGGATAAGCACAGGATCCACACATGTTATTGTTTAAAGCAAAGTTACTGCCCATAAAGGTTTTGTTTCTTCAACAGAGACAAATAAAGAAGCAGTTCTCAGGCTGATGTTTCTTTTGTTTCACAGTCCTGCCAAAGCAATGCTGGCTCCCTGCGATGACCCAGCATTCGCCATGCTGAGATGTTATAGCTCTCTGCTGGAGCATGAAAGTGGTTTGTGAGGGAACTGGAAGGCAGGGACAGAGAAGCTGCAGCCACAAACTCTAGTGGTACATGGCCTCCCCAGCCCCACAGCCCACCCGCGTGGCCTGCCCCTTGGCCTGGCTGGGTGTTCCTATGCTGTCCTGCAGCTGGCCAGGTGCCTCCAGTAGGCAGTGGAATGCCAAAAGTAAGGACATAGTTGTTTGTGTAGGGGAGATGCTGCGGTATGGTGGAAAAGTCAGTGTGTCAGCTTACCTAAAAACTAGCTGTGGGGCTTTCCCATTGCTTCGTATAGCTCTGTTGTGCCAGTTGCAGGCTCTTCTGATGACAATGCTGCTGATTTCACCAGCTCAGTTACATGGTGGGAAGTGCTCATTGGAAAGTGTTCATATTTACAAAAGAAAGAGGGGAAAAAAGAGCTAGTCTGAGGGTTTGCTTGGACTCTTCGCCAAGGTTTGTTCACTTGCTGTTCTCCACAGGCCTGGCTTGCATTGCACTGGCTTCCTCTATTATTCCCTCACCCCAGACTACTGAGAGGCTTCCAGTTTGCTAACAAGGCATGTGTTATGTTGGGCGCTGCTGTTCTGTCAACAGCAATCCACGGTGCTGTGAGATTTTCACAGTTTTAGCAGCCAGTGAATCTCCGACAGGGCTGTTCTGACATTTTATACGCAGGGCTGTATGTCATGTGCCCAAGAGAAAATCCAGACCCAGTGGAGGCCTCATTTCATCTCGTGTCTTTGTAGAGGAAGAGCAGTACCCACTGAGAGCAGTTATCACAAGTGGCATCATCTACTGGTGGAGTTAATTGACTTCTAATTTAACAAGTAGCCATCTTTATTCTTAAATCATGGCAGATTATCGATTCAGCAATGAAAGGGAAGGGCAGTTGGTAGAAACAGAAGGTACAAATTGTGGACCTCACAAGTCAGCATACACGTGAAGGACCACATGGAAGTATTGAGGTAGTATGTATGACTCTCCTTCTAGGGAATCTACCTTTGTAAAGATCTCGAGCCATTCATTTTAGACATTGATGTATTTGTCATGTATTTTCATTAATACGCATTTTATTCCTGGTGACATATCTAGATATTTTTTTTCTTGTTCGTGAAGTGCTGTGCATCCCTTTGTCCTCAGCAGGAGCTGAAGTACACAGCACCCTTCAAACTTAGCCTACAAAGCTGTCATCCTATTCTAGATGCCAGTGAGTGATCCTATTCTAGATGTTAGTGAGGTACCCACTGGACAGAATGCTTCTCTGGGGATGCTGCATGCTAGTGCCCTTTGTCCCTTAAATGACTAAACCTCGGACCTGTAGTATCACATTGAGAGTGTTTCTGAACACTGGGATTTGGCCTCCTATCTGTGCTTCAGAATCTCCTGGTTATATTTAATTCACATGGAGTTACCTGTGTGCCATTTCAGAGAGATTTGAGTGGCCAGCGTGCCTCCAGAATGGGGCAGTGGAACAGGCAAGGACTTTGACCTTGGGTTACTGCAGGTTTGAACCAACTGTTAGGACAATCCTGACAGACTTCTGGCTTCTGTGTCCAGTTCTGCAACTTCTTTACGGGTCAAGTTTGGGGGAAACCATTTCACCTGTCACCTTGTGCCAGTGCTTCTGTAACACTGTGCAGCAAGGTCACCCCTCTGACCTCTGCTAGTGGGGGTCCTAGCTGAGGCTGTTCTGTGCAAAACAAGTTTAGGAATATAGGTCTGTTCATAATAAACAGTCAATATCAAAAAATATAGTGGTCATATCTGACTGGAGCCCTTGCTTACCCTCTGAGGGAGGGTAAAGACTGTATGAACATGGGAGGCTGAATTTCCTACAGCTCTCCCTGTAGGAGAGGGTAGGAGGTCTCTCTGTAATCAGGCTGGGGCATAGAGGAGTGGTGCTGCTGAGGATCTGCCCTGGGCCAGGGCAGGGCAGATGAAAGGATCCGACCTCCAGCATCACTAGCCCAGTAAAAACAGAAAGCAAACTCCAGTACCTGAAATTCTTCCCCAAGGGACTGGAATTTGTTTCATTTATACTACAGTAAAGTAAGAGAGAACCCCTTGAGCAACTTTTGAAAAAAATGTTAAGCTGGCAAAGCTCAAGTCTCCGGTTCTTATCTTTGCCCCATTTACAAATAAATCAAAAGTAAACTTGAGAATTGGGTGCAGAAAAGTTGAGGTCCTTCAAGTTAAGAGAAATGGGGGGCTGTGGATAGAAATACTTTTTGTGTCAATTCCTTGTCTTTTCCCTGACTTTTCCTTGTGAGGGCCCTGCCGCTTGTCTGGGAGCCTGTTCTCTGGCCAAGGACAGGTGGGAGCCCCACATTAGGAGCCCACACTGTATGGGTCTCAGCCCCTTTGCCACCACTATCACACTGTTCATGCTCTGAGCAGAATGCACGGGTACTGTGAGAGAGAAGAGCAGTCACCACTTTGAGGCAAGTTTTGCCCTTTACTGTCTGTCCCTCCCGACTTACATTCCCTTTTTCAGTATGATGGAATGCCTTCTCTCCTCCTTTTAGCTTAGAATAGGTATTTCCTGTGCCCTTAAACTAATTAGCTTCCAGTGACAATGAACAAGAACTAGAAAAAGACAGCTGGTTGTGAAAGTGCAGGTAGTATATGCATATACAGCATTTCTTCCTGCTACAGCACCTCAGTGCCTTTATGATGCTTGTGCATCTGTATAGCTAGGGCTTACCTGTTGTACTGATGGTTTAATGTTCTTGTCACATATGCAGGACGTACAGAAAGACATTTCTCTCCATGACTGAATTTAAATTTCTCTTAAGTGCGTTTGGACATTAGCTGACGCCCGTCCACTACAACTTCTGCAGCAGTGCCTTTCTCAGCTGCTGAGCAAAGCAAGGTCACTTGTGGAGCTGGGACTTTGCTCAGGAAGCTGTTGGCAGACCTGGGAGCTGATGGCAGGCTGCTTGCCTTAGCTGTGAGCCTGCACTGACTCTCCAGTGCAGAGAGAAGCTTGTCTGAATTTGGCGCGCTGGAAATATCCTCAGCGAACAGCATCCTTCCCTCTGAGACCAAGAGGTGTAAGCAGACTTGGTGTTCCCTGAGTCTAAGATGTGTCAGGACTCATGTACTTCATTCATTTTTTGTATTATTTCTTGTTTTACGAGGCTAATGAGAAACTAGGCCTAATGGAAGTGCTTTGTATTTTTCCTTAAATTTTTGTAGGAGGAGAAGTACCGACTGTTTCAGAAAACTCAGGCTATTGAATGACTAACCTTGAACTGTACCAAAATGCTCCCAGTAAAGCTTCTCAGGTTTATTCCCCCTCCCCCCGGCCCTCATCAAGAATTCACTGAAGCCATGACAGAACTCTCCATTACAGTTAGTCTTTTATCCATTTCAGCTTTCTTGATTAGGTTATCTTGAATCATTAGGGGGTTTATTTATTTTAATAGACACTTATTGGATTCATGGAAAGAGAGTTTGGCGACTAAGGAACAAGAGCTGAATATTATCTGGCTCATTTCACGCTGCAGAGAGTCCCAAACTGAGCAGAGGGAAGAGACTGAGAAAGTTTGACCAGAGGACTCCCTGTGATCCTGTGTAGAAAGGGAACTTTCTCTGGATAATGCGTCATTTCTTTTTTAATTTTTCAAGACTTGCGTTGATCATTGCTGCTTTTTTTCCTTTTGTCACATATGTTGACATTTTCTGCACTGATGATGTGGGTGAGGAAATGGCCTTTTACATTTATTTTTGAGATTTATTCCTGAATCACTCTTACTAAAAACTCTTCATTTGCCTACTCATACTTTCACTGGAGACCCTAGCAAATGTCAGTAGAGAAAACCAACTGTATTGTTATTATTATTAATTTCAATATAAATGCAGGGAAGCATAAGATTGGTTCAGCTAGCTTTATCTAGGCTGCAGGTAGGTCAGCGTGAGGAGATGGGCTGCTTGTGAACAAACCCTGTGGACACCCAGCTGCTGCTTTCTGCCGTGGCTCTGAGTAGAGATGCTGCTAGAAGCATAAGTACTGGCCTGTAGCCCCAGCATAACTTGTTCTGAACTTTTCCCACATACTTGTACTTTAATCAGAAATTTGGTCCTTGATTGACTACAAGTTGATCACCATCTGCAGGATGCTTGTGCATACCTTCTTTGAGCACTGGAAAACCTGATCTCATTGTAGCCTGGTAACTCTGGCTGCCAGAGCAGCCTCCCCTGCTCTAAGATAAGACTAGCAAAAGTGAAAGGATCACACTGCTATAAAGGGCTTGGGATAAATGAGAAGAGAATATGGCTTGTGACTGCTGCACCACCTAACTGTCCCTCAAGGGGGTTTCGGTGTGCCAGGACTCATGCCTTGGTACAGTAAGCACACTGTTTCTTTAACAGCATAAAAGCACAATGAGAATGGCTGGCTTCCTGCAGATTTTTGTTGATGTTTGCTTAGCTATGTGGAAATGTATTTGATTTGGAGACAGAGAGAGAGGTTAAAAATAGGAAATTAATATGATAGTATTTGTTTTATCAAATAAAATGCTTAGAAAATGTTTATCTTGTCTCATGAGAACAACAAAAATAGAGGCCAGCACTTCTCTGCAGCTCTCCTTAGTGAGCTGATTTGGGATTGCATTCTCAATGCCTCTACAAGTTTTGGGGTGAAATGAAGGAAATTCTGAGTAGAATTCCTTGTAACCACAAGCACTGGGTGTGCCTGACTGTAGAGCCCAAAGCATCCTTTAATTGTGCTGTTTTTCCTCCTCTTATTTTTAATGGAAGACATTCCCATTGTAAGAACCTTAGAAGCTAACAGTAAGGGCCAGATTCTGCCACCCATACTGATGCTGACGTACCAAACCCTCCTGGTAACTGTGGCACTCATGGAGGCTGGTTGTGCTGTGGAGTGAGATTTGTGATGTGCAGGGGAGGCACGATCAGAAACACAGCGTATCGCGGCTCTGGGAAAGGATGTGTTATTTGTTAGGTTTTTAGAATATGTTCACATACGTTGAATTTACTTGTAATAAAATGAGCTCAGATGTTGTGGATGAGCGAGGGAAAAGGTGGCAAGATAGCATCTTGTTCTTTACTTTTCCTTCTTCGTGCCAGTAAATGTAGCTATAGATGAAAATTCACTGTAAATGGCTGTAGCTCCAAGATTTCTGAATGTTAGCATTTCTTAAATGAAGTAATTCTCCTGGAAAGCTCTGTGTAACTTACACAGACCCAAAGAAATAAATAAAAGAAAATTAAGAAAATTGCGACCAAAAAACCCCAAGTTGATTTTTTTTTTTAACAGGAAAAGGGGATTTATGTATTAATAATTCATGAGTTCTCATTGAACATGCACGAAGAAACGGTGCTATTCAATAGAGAATACTGTCATCTGTCACTGTTTTATTTGACATTTACACTTTTTTTTTTTGCCTGGTACTGCAAAACTTTCTTGGATGGCGTGCTAAGATTATTTAAATAAATAATTAAAGAATCCAACGCAGACTTTTCATCTGTACATGGGAAAGGCAGTTACTTGCAATCATAAAGAACGTGTTATTATGCTGCAGTGCCATGTTTTCTCGCATACTAACCCAAGCTATCACCTAGTAAGCGGCCCCGTAAATGGATAGAGTCTTGAATGGAGGGGTGAGAGAATGGGTGCTCAAATAAATAAAGAGAAGGGTAGGAAAAGAGCAGTGAAAGGAGAGATTTGACGCAGATAAGTATACACATGCACATGGTGGGTACGTGTATCTATGTGTGGGGGTGAGTGAATGATAGCTGTTGTGAAGAAAGCTGCCACAAATACATTGCTGTTACTGATGGAAAAATAAATATTTATAAATGGCACTGGGGGAGATCCAGTCGCACAAAATGTGAGAGAAGACAGGGCGTTCAGCACAAAGACAGTTCAGAGTTAGGTGCACCTTGCAATTTCTTGCTAATATTAGGCTCATGAAAATCTTTCTGCTCTGTAGGTTAGTTATTATTTATAAAAATCACAGAACCAGCTGATACATTCATAAGCTAATTATTGTAGCAGCTGGGTACACATGGTGCAATATGTCTGAGGCTGTGAAGTATCACAGATTTCTTGGGGCCTGCTGTGGTGGGGGTGTGCTGTTGAAGGCTAGATCCCTTAATCTGATCAGCCAAGCAAATACTTCGTGGGGAAACTGGATTAATATCTCTCTAAATACCATGGATGTGCTTCACCTTCAGAACCAGGCTCCTTTAAACGTGCCATTAGCTTATCTCCTTTGGGGAATTGAGAAGTTCTCAGGTGTCCTCAGGATGACGGGGTCTTCGCCTGGTGCCTGCCTTTGCCAGAAATTAATTTCGTTTGCTCATGTCTGCACACATGGTCACACTGCAGTCTAATCTTTTCCCTAATAGCTCCAAGGTCAGGACCTCGCATGTTGCCAGGCAAATTGAGCGCTACCCTTCTTAAAGACTAATGGCAGCGAGTGCGTTGTCCATAATGAGGCCTGTAGTGTTGCTCTAAGTGATTGTAATGAGCGCCGATTATAATGGGACAGATAAATCAAGATGCAGCCATCACTGTTGGGCTGGCTGGGCCGGCTCTGGGAAGCGGAGGAGCCACTGAGGATCTGGGCACCCCGTGGATCTCGAGAGTGAGAGACAGAGCCATTCTGTTGCAGGCCTGTCCTGTGCTGGGCTCAGCGCCTGCGGGTACGGGGCTTTGCCTTTATTTGCTGCTGAAGGATCAGTCGTGGTGCTGCGGCATCCCTGGGGAGGTATTAAACATACCTGCCTGAAATGCGTGAAAGAGTTCTGGTGGAAACGTATTCAGATCAGTGAAAAGCAGGGAGAAACACGAGCTTGTTTTTTCCACAGATGGTTTGTTTTCCATCTCAAAAATTATTTCCTTTGTATGGAGAAGCCCCTGAGAACTCACAGTGGAGATGTGAGATTTTTTTCCCCTGTATTTTCTCCAAAAGAAAGTTTATGGGGATTTCTAAGCTGAGGAAGGGGATTGAGGAGGGCTGAGGACAAGGGATGTGGTCAAACTTAATTAAAATGCAGGCATCACCTGGCTGTGTGATTACCCAAAGACCAGTCAAAATACTTGGAAAAATATAGATTTTTTTTTTCCCTAAGTAAATGATTAGATATCTTGTTTTCATCCTTGCCCCACTACCCCCCAGCCCTCCTAGTTTATTGCAAGAAAAGATCAGGTCTGCACAAATGTGGCCTCTCACTTGTAAAAACAAGGCAGTGTTGTGTTACAGATTAGTTTATAAATCCCTAGTGGCTTCACAGTTCAGTGCCTACAGCTGCTGCAGATGGGCCTGGGTTTTTGTCTCTTCGCTGTGCTGCAGCCGGCAGTTGAAGGAGAAAATGGAATGATCAGGTTATTAACATGTAGGCCGCGAGGAAGAGGCTGCACAATGAGAACAGCTGGTGTTGCTGTCTTGGCTGATGCAGCGGAGATAATCAAATCTTGCCTTTTTTGGGGGGTGAAGGCAGAAGACATAGTGGAGAGTGAGACAAACAACGGCTTATGATATTATATATGGGGTTTATAGTGCATGTTAGAAGTTGTCAATGACTTACAAGTTGTGATGCAATAAAGCAATAAAAAAAAAATCCTGTATGGGCCTGTAATGGACCTGTCTGTTCAGCTTGCTCTTGTTACTGTTTGGAAAAACACAATTTTGGCTCCTTCTTGTACCGTACAATTTTAACGTTGATCAAGTTATCTTTTAGGTATTGTAAGGTGTCTGTCAAAGTGGTGTCAAAATGCTGAGTTGCAGCTCAAAAATGATGGGTTATAGAGCTACTAGGTAAAATATTTTGACAGGAGTCACTAAGGCATGTTGACAGCATCCTCAGCATTATCTTCTCATTTTCTGTCATTTGCATCCTGTCTCCTTGTGCACAGGCACAGGAGAGGCATCGCTGTACTCAGCCTCACGTGGGCCGGCTGCATCCCCCACGCAGGTGCAGCAACAGCCCCATCCCTGGGTGACTGCTGCGGACCTGGGGTCACCCCCACACACATTCAGAGCGTGTGGAGCTGTTCTCACCTTACAGCTCCTGCCACTTTGCCCTCTGCCTGGCTTTGTGTTTTAGGGTTGTTTTCATTTTCTGAAGTGCTGGCACTTCCTACTGCATTGCTCTGAGCTCTCAGTCCCACTGGAGCAGTCCAGCAGGATTTAGTACAGTGGTAACTTTCTGATGACGTTTCAAAATAACTATTAAACAATATAGCACGTATAAACTCAATTATTAGGATCAGTAGCTGATAATCCTAATCATCAGGATTATTTCCAACTAGTGTCTCTCTTTAAGTCTGCTTTAAGTCTACCTGATGTTCCATTCATGTCTAGTTTCTTAGAGCTTAGTGAATTAACTGTGCTGACCCTCCTGTTGCAGGGCTGGCTATGTGAGCTACTTCGCTGGAAAGAAAACCCAAGTCCAGAAAACCGCACCCTCTGGGAGAACCTCTGCACCATTCGTCGCTTCCTGAACCTTCCTCAGCATGAGAGGGATGTGATCTATGAGGAGGAGTCCAGACATCACCACAGTGAGCGTATGCAGCATGTTGTCCAGCTCACTCCTGAGCCTGTGCAGGTCAGAGTGCTAACTTCCTTCTCAAGGAGTTTTTGCAGGGGGAACAGCCATCAGAAGTAGAGAGAAGCAACTGGTTTGAGCTTCCTTGTGATCAGCAGGTTGAGACACACCAATTTACATCTGTCTGTAGGACTGCATGCAAGCCACAGCTCTCGAGGTCTGAGCTCCCTGTGTGTATGCTGCAGCATGTGTGTGTGTGTATGCGTGTTTGTGCTGGTGGCTCAAGAAGAGGGATGTGCCAGAGCGTGCCACCAACAGAAAGCTCAGTGTTAGTGATGTTTTGGAGCTCCCCTCGTGTTGTGGCTGAAACAATTTAGCTGCCTAAAGCTGCTGGCATTTGGAGAAGCACAAATGTGTTGCTCAGCAGCAGCAAGAGAAGCATACAGTTAGTTAGGAAGAGGAGCAGGAGCAGGGTTTGGTCAGTTGTTCCTTCTCGCAGAACCTGAGCACCCCGATGCCTGCTCTGTAACTGTGTCCAACAGGCAACTGGAGTCATAGTTTATAGTTTCTCTATCAGCCTTATAGATATCTCTGATACCTAGTAAGGCATGTTACAAAACTGAACATCTGGTAGTGGTCAGAAGAGACTCAGGACTGGTCCGAAGTGAGAGCTGGACTTCAAAACTTAAGAGATCCTTTCTTCACTCCGCATTTCTGTGAACCCATAATTTAAAACAGTTACCTGGTTTCATGGTGGAAAGAGAGATTGTGAAGCGTTACTTGCACTTTGGTCATGTTGCCAAACAGTAGAGCAGCTGTTGATCTGAAGGTTCTCTGTTAGGTGTTGTTTTAAAAATTAACCAAAATAAACACTACAATTCTACTGCAGAGATCTTCCATATGACACTTGCAAGTGTCATGAAATCAGTGAGACCAGCGAACAGTAGAGGACGGGATCAGGCCAGTAGTGGGAAGAACTTTTCAGAGAGGCAGATTGTTGGGTGGGCTGGCTCTGGGAACAGTGGTAGCTCCAGATTATGAAAAAGCTTTTTATTCTTCTGCTCTTTTTGTTATCTATGTTGTCAGCATTCTTTAGTGGTACTTCTGGAGAATGGGGCAGGAAGTAAGGGAGTGTTATGGAAAAGTATAAAGGCCACTGTGGAGGAAGGGAAACAGTGTGATAGACAACAGCAGTGAGGATGTAGGGAGGACAGACATGTGACAGTTGTTGAAACTCAGGAGAACTTGGGGGCAGAGATGAAATGAATGAGAAGGGGATGTGTTTGTTCAATCTAAAAAATCTGAGGTGACACCTTCCATAGCTGAACATTGTCACTGCTGGCCCTCAGGACCATTCACCTGATTGCGTGACAATTGTCAGTCAGCTGTGTTTCTCTCTGATAATCTCATGGTTCTTCCTCCCACCTTTGCTCTCCCCATTATTGTTTGGTCACAACTTGCACTGCTCTGTGACTCTTGCTGTGAAGCTTGGCATTCAGCCGATGCTCTTTGTTTCTGCTCTTGTTCTGCTGCTGCTAGAACTGCTTCCAACAATCTAGTCACCTTTTTCAAAGGTGGGAGGTTTTCCTATGTAGTCCTGCTCCTTCTAAAACACCTTTGTCTCACCAAGATTAATTATTGCCTAGTTCGGTCTCCTTTGTCTCCTCTGCGGCTGACTTCCTCCTTGTTCTTCATTTCGTCTTTGCCTAGAAGAAAAAAACGTGGTTCCTGGTTTTCAGATTCTCAAAGCTTTAAAGTAGAGTAAGTGCTGTAAGTAATTAATATTGCAAGTTTTGGCTTCTATGTTCCCAAAAGTTCGTGAGATATTGGAGGCAAGGAACTACAAAAGGGTAAAGGGCCGAGCTAACACATGGGAAGATGACTAGAACTGTGTAGATTTGAACAAGTTAACCCAGTTCTGGTGCCCACACCAAGCAGGAAATATCCTCTAAGGGATAGTGTGAAGAAAAAGTTTCCTTGAGCTCTTGCTGGTGACCTTGATGATTAGCCTACTTTCCAAAGTCTTCTGCACATCACTTTGCTGTGTAGCACAGGTCGGCTCTTCTGAGTGACACGTTACAGTGCGTTGGAATGTGATGCATTTGTATTTGTCAGCAAGTTACAAAGCCGTGGATTAATTATTTATTACAGTCAAAATATGAAAAATGAAGAAAAATAAATGGAACCAGCTGGCAACTACATAAAAACAAAACTCTGGAGACCCTGGTATATGGTTGATACAGTAGGCTTGTGTTTTGAGGGTGCTGCATTTTAGAGCTATGTTTGCCCATCCAAAAACCCCAGTAGGCTTCTGCATGGCATGCTACACCAGTGCAAGACACAGGAGGCTCACTGCCCACCTGCTCCCTACTGCACCAAGAAGTTTTTGTGCAGTTTTCAGTCTCTGAGACTTGGATTGTTCCAGGCAGCAAGGTTAGTTTTTTGGCTTTGCTGCAAGGGTCAGCATTAGGTAATTAGCCATGAAAAATCAAAGACAGCAGCAAGAGACTTAAAACTGAGGTCCTCACACATGCAGTCGCTGGAGATTTTGTGACACATTACATAAGGGTAGGGGTCTTGGGCTCAACTCCTGGCCAAACTCCAGGCCAAGTAATTACATTCTGCCTATCTAAAATTCCCTCTGTGGTGTCAAATGGGGAAGCAATGCTCATTTCCTTCTCAAAGCAGTGGCGGGTGCAGAACGTCTACTGTGGTGCCAGGATGCATTTTAGCAGGGGCGGAAACACCGAAGAGGTGCAGACACTGTCCTACTTCGCTTTGCAAACTTTGCTATTGAAAAGTGCACTGTAAATCAAGCCTTTACCTGCAGCCTCGATTTCACGATGAGAGTCCTTTGAAGGAAGTACAAGTAGCAGTGCTGTAAATAACAGAAGGTGTAGTGCTGTAACACTGAAGCAGGCAGGAGTCTCTTACCTCTGTTTTCTCTCTCTGCTTACCCCCTTCTTCCTGTCTGCTGTGACAGACTTGATGTGTGTACAGTATTTTGTTCCTGATGCTTGAGTCTCCCGTTCCTTCAGTGATGAGGCTGGCAGAGCCTGAAATCGAGTTGCCCCACACTGTTGCCAGAGCCCCCTGCCACCACAACCAAGCCCTCGCTGGGCTAGGGCATCCCTCCATCAGGCTGGAAGAACCTCCTGGCTGTCATCATGAGGCTCAGCCAAGCGAAAGAGAATGGGTGGATCAAGTTTAGCCTTTTTCTGGCTCAGCTTCTTGGAAATGGCAAAGAGTTCACTATGATGGGCTTTGTGTAGTTCATGTGGTGATTATGGACTTGGGCACACCTTCAGTGAGGGGGTCACCTTGAGGCTGATTTGGTTTCTGTACAGTCACGGCAAGGTGCGTAAAGTGGGGCAGTCGTCATAGTGCTGCGGAAGATGGACGGAACGTGGCTCCTGCTGTTTGAGGGATTGTTGTTTCTCTTGTGGTAGGTTGTCGCCCTCTGTTCTGTAACACTAGAATGCTGTTTAGTTTCAGGCTTGGTGCTTTACAAAAAAACTTTTTTTTTTCTCTGTTCCAATAGATTTTTCCTGTCAGCCATCTATTAAGCCATTTAATTAAATATTTTCCTATTTCTGAAATGAAAAATGTGTACAGTGGAAGCTCAGTGCACAAGGAATTCCTCCCTGCACACTTGATTTATTTGTTATTGTGCGGAGGAGTCATAAAATCTGAGCCCTGTGGAGCTCTGTGACATGGCAGTGCTCTCTGGCAGCACTGCATTTGACCATATGGACCTGCTGGGGCATGGACTTTCCTGCACACATTGATTGCAGAGCATCCACACTGCACCTACACATTGCTGTGCATGCAGATGCAGCTTGCCACAGCCTCAGGTATGCACTGAATGGCTCTTTCTCCCTCCAATTCTGTGCAATGTGTTGCGATCAGCACGTTCTGCTACGGGACTAAGGAGACCCATGAGCTTGTGCCTAGCTGGATCCCACAAATACTCCACCTCTGATTTATAGAGTGTCACAGGCTACTAGGGATGAGAGGGCATGCTGGAAAGCAGCACTGTATTTTTGCACTCTTCTCATCCTCTTCCAACCACCATCAGGTGTGGGATCCCGACTGGAACTTTGATCTGGCCCAGTCTGGCTCTTTTTACACAGATTTGCTGGACAGACTGCCTGCAAGGCAGCCACTTTGCAGCAAGCAGTCCTCACGCTTCTGTGTTCAGCTTCCTGCTCTGCACAGGCGAGAGTGCCCTGTTGTGCTTTCCGTTCCTCGCCAAATCCCAGCGCTCCCAGCTGTTCACTGGCAGTGGAACTTCCTAGTGTGTTAATGCTGAGAGGTGCCTCCAGCCCCTTCCTGCTGCTAACCAGGGATTTGTTGTTTGTTACAGACATGCTGGGACACAGTAACTCGAATTTCTCTCCCTTCTCCCACTATTTGTCTGCTGTATGCAAGGTGACCACTCTGGAGAATAACCATGTTGCCTGACACTTTAATATGGTGCTAATTCATTGTTAATTGCTGGGGCAGAGAAACCTGACTCAGTTGGGAAAATGATGAATCAAGCTGTTGTCTCTAGAGTGTTAAGATGGATAAACCACTTCTCTGGAGCCATGAGCCACCACTACAGCAAAGTACCTGCTATTCCGAAAGCAGGGAAACCTCACCTTTCATTTTGTGCATAAGATGTCAGAGAATCTTCTGAAGCTGTTAGCTTCCTGCTGATTTAAGAGCAGTCAGATATTGGCTCTAAAGAAGCGGGAGTGCTTTTCACATGCTTTCTGATACATTGTTACTTCTGTAGCTTTCTAAAAAATGATATCCTTCCACCTTTTTTTTTTTCTCAGAAGCTTTGATTTAGATAAATCTGGCAGTTTATAATAGTTCAGATCGTAAATCATGGAGGAATATTAGTAAATAAAGGAACGTATGGCAGAAAGCTGTAGGAAAGCTCTTTTGTATTGTGTGTTCATTGCAAACATTGTGGTCTTTCTTTAAATATGCAGAAAATAACATACCACAGAAGTAAAAGAAATACTAATTTTGTCATTTTTTTGAGGGATGGAAGGGAACAAATATTTTAGAAATGACAATGAACTACAAAACAACAGAACATGGAGCCCTAGTAAAAATGGGTCAAGGCAAGTGGTGGTTGCAATCCAATGAAACTAATTTCATATTCTCTTTCTAGAAGTAATAAAGAAGGGAATGAACACCACAGTAGCGCTTCCTAATGAAATATCTGATTCTAAACAACATCTTAGAGTTCATGGGTCACCCAGTACATAGCGTGCAGATGGGAAAAATAGTGATACTTGTAATTTCTTCTCTTAAAAATAATATCAAATAATAATAGGCAGTCATAGATAATGAGTGAAGCAAAGCCGTGTTATTCCATAGAGGAGCACAGCGTGCTTAATAGTTTTTAGGATGATGTACACAGTTTTTACTATGTTTATGTGCGTTGTGGGTTATCAGGGAAACCCAGACAAAAACTACTTTTCCAAACCACGCCAGCTCTCTGACTTGGTGCTTGGTTTTATCTCGACCTGCTTTTGATGTCTGAGGTCCTGTGGTTCATTGTTAAGGACTGCACCCTCATCTTTTTGCTCGTTGGTCATTTCTCTGCATCCAAAAGACAGACCATAAATGATACCCACTGCTTTTTGTTTCTGCCATCTCCCCATGGTTGTCAGTGATGTCTTCTCAGATGGAATGACCAAGATAAGTTGTACCCAGCAAGCCCAGGTGGAGTTTCAGAGGTATTTCTATCACAAGTTGATTTATTCCACTTGGGAAGCTTAGAGCTTTGGTTTGAGTAGACTGCACCTGCAGTATTTATTTTCTCTTCCATTTAGATCTTCAGGGAAAAATATGTCAGAGCTAGACCTGTCAATTTAGGGACTGCAGAATATCTGCCTTTCTCAATTGTTACATTTACTCTTTCTTACCAGAAAGAATAATGGTCTGTGCTGGTATCTCCTTTCAGTCTAAACCATTGAAAAATCACTGAAACCAGAGAGGCTGGGTGGGTGCGTTGAGCCATGCCCCCCAGCAAGCTGGATGTGTGAAGCCCTCCAGGACTGCTGCCCCTGAACTGCTCGCTGGTGCTGCTGCGGTACTGCGGCAGATGAACCGTGGTTGTAATAAGCTGTGGCTGCTTGTCCATCCAAACACACACTTGCTTGGTGAACATTCTGGTGTCCACTGTTTTTCCGACAACCTGTGGTGGCTCAGGAGCTTAGCACAAGCTCTGACAAGGGCAGTAGGAGCACGTATCTGACAATGAGCCCCTTATATTAGGCTCTGAGGTATCCGATAGAGTTTCTTATGATTGATAGTTATCTTGATCACAGTGGAAAGCCGCTGAGCTTTGACTGCTACAGCCAAACCTAACTACTGCACCTTCTCAGCTGTTTCTGCTTAGCGTGGGTACCTAATATACTGCTGATTTGTATTAACTCTAAGCCCATTATTCCCCTTATAATGATAGTGAGGAGTGCACTTGCAATTAAAGCAGTACCGCTTCTGCTCTGAAATTAAATTTAGGTTTATTAATCCATTTGAGCCTAGAAATGGGAGCTCAGTTGGATAGTTTTATTTTTTCCGGGGTTGTGATTTTAGCCTCACTGAAGTTGTAGTCCTTGTACACCAGGAGACCACACATCTTTTGCTATTTAACAGACTCACAGAGCTGTACGGCCACCTCAGTGCCACCTGCTCCTGAGCACCCCATTTGGTGCAGAACAGACCAAGTGCAGGGACCAAGTGAGGTGAGAGCACTCTGTGGAGAGCTGCCTGCCCGGCCGGCTTCTTTGCAAAGCTCCAGCAGCTCCACTCTTGCTGCTCCAGCTCCCGCATGGGACTGCTCGAGGCAGAAAGCCATTCAAAACCTGAATGTGCCGATCTACTGCTATGGAGACTTGGCAGGAACCGGCAGGGTGATGTTGGTCTGACGCGTCATCTCTTTAGCAAATTACATTGCTGTAGCTTTGGCACCTGCCGTCTCGCCCTTCTGCCTTTCACACACAATTTGGCCAGATTTGGCCCTCATTTCTTCCAGTGCTGGCCCTGTTATAAATGCTAAGCTGCCCATGTTGTAGAGTCATGGTAGGTTGAGGATGAGCAAACATCCAGGGCAAGATTACTAAATAAAGCTCTTTAAATTCACATAACCTTTGAAGCTTGTGCTGGCTGGCAGCAGGCAAAATCTGGAAGGCTGAAAAGCTGCTGGCCGAGCCTCCATTCATGTTGGAAAATGTTTGCAGTTTAAAACATTGCTCTTTTTCATTTCATTTTAATAGTCCCTGAATGCTCTCTGCTCCTCACATTTGTATATAAATGATAATATCGCACTTTAGAGCTGTATGTTTATCGGCTATTTTTTGCAGGCAGCATTTTATTCTCCGGCTCCTTACAGAAGTCTTAGGATAAAGTTAGAGTCCCAGATCATTGCAGCTGGCCTTTGTGTACAATTACAAAAATTATATGGGGAGGGAAACAATATTGTACTGTGCTATCTGAGCACATTGCCCTGTTTGTCCCCCAAAGATCTCTGAGAGCGAGCGAGCTCCTCTTCCTCTCATGTTGTACAGCGTCCCCCAAGAAAACTGCAGCTTCTGGGCAGTGCTGGGAGTCAAGCAGCAACAGAGCAGGAAATAGATGCTAGGTCTCCCTGCCCTGGGCCAGTCTGGTCATATATTTGTTGGTGTGGACTTTTCTCTGTCTCTTTTTTTATTTTATTTTGATTGGCTGGAAATGCCCAGAGACTGCAATATGTGCTGGGACTGGCTTTTTTCAGGGACAGTGTGCTGTGTATATATGTTGTCCCTTTATAGGAATTACAGATTGAAATGGGAAATGTTTCTGTGAATGCACTATTCTCACACATCAAGTATCCAAAAGTACAGTAGCACATATTTTTTCTCTCAGTCATCTATGCTTACAGTGTTTCAAAGAATATTCCAAAATATCTTGGCACAGACAAAGCGAAGCTGTTTGCAAGATCCCTAGCTGTAGAACAACAAAGGCTACATTCTGAACACACATCACACATGACTTTTATTAAAGTCTTAAACAAAAATCAGATAATGTATTTAGAAAATTGAACTTCACAAATTACGATGCTGCTCACACTGTGGAAGGAAGCAGGTATCCCCTTGCGCCTCCCTTCCAGTGTCTTTTCCCCAGTTCTGCTCGCATCTTCATGCTTTGAATTAGAACATTAAAGAAAAAATGTGTTTTTAAATACAAATAAATACATTTTAAAGCCACTGACCAGTGATTTGGGACCAACTCAAATTGCAGCACCCAACTTCAGAAGGACTTGGTGTCCAGAAACCAAGGAATACAGGTATATAAGGTGCCTCTTGTGGAGCATTTGGAAGATTGAAAATCTGAAATCATTATTAATCTCTTTCTAATACGTATGACAAAAAGGATGTGGTAAGACGCAAAACATGTCCTGAGTAGTATAGACCCAGCAATCGCATTAACTTCATGTCAGAAAACATTCCTCGGTTTCCTGTTTGGACCAATTTTATGCTATTTTTAACATCATAGTGGAAAGTACTGTTGACACCCTTAAACTAGCGTTTCTTCTCAAACTCATGGTTTTGGTTATTAGCCTTCTATTAGGCTGTGCTGTTTGATCCAAGGCACATGGGCAGGGATGTCTAGGAAGAGACCTTGCTTTCCTGCCAGAAGTGCCGTTACATGGAAGTGGAGCAAAAAGGTTTCATGCAGACCCATAGTTTAGATGAGTTTAGGAAAATGATATGGCTAAAACTCTTGGTTAGGCTTGGGAAAAACCAACCTCCTCAACCTAGCTTGCAAAAAGCTTGGCAACCTAGATTTCTTTTTACTTGTTGGGGTTTTGCTAATTTTTAGATTTGAAACATGCAGGACATGGTAGAAGTGCGGCTGGTTTCTGCCCATAGGAAGTAAGAGCTCACGCCTTTTCTATGTTCCGTTGAGAGGGGCTGTGGTGCCAGCTGCGAATCCACTCAGCTGCAGTAGAAAGAGACACTCTGAAATTCCAGGACTCAACAGGCCTCTTAAAAAGATCTGTCTGGACAACACTGCACTAGTTAAGTGCTAAGTTATTATTATTATTTATTATTTATTTCCTCTCCTATTTCTTCTCTTACCAAACAAGCAGGAAATGTCTTTGTTCCTTCATTTTAGAAGTGAAATAAATGTATTCCCTGCAGCTTTTGAAATTTTCATAATCCATAATAAATAAAATCATATCTAATAGCATAACTGCTTTCAATTGGCAATGTGATCTAGATGCATTGCAATGGCAGAAACATAAATAGTTACAGCCTCTGAAAGCCTACTTCCTATTTGCTAAATATACTTGGCTCGCTTTAAATTCCTTTGTGTGCAGTCATTAATACAATCCTCTTTGACAGCATTTAATTAAAGTGCTTTTCTCTATTAAATTCATTAAAACTTTTTTTATATACAACTGTTTCCCAGACACTGAATGTTAAGGACCTGTAGGCCTCTCTTTAAATAACTTCTCTCTCCTTGTTGTAAATTGTTAATTAAATTTTACTTAGACTGTTTAAAGATGGCTTGGAAAAGAGAGACAGATTTCAGGATATGGTCTCAATCATGTCTGACTTTTTTTAACGCAATTTTTTCCATGTTGCTGTAGACTGCGTGTTATATTGTTTATGAATGTTGCTGGAACCACGCAAAGAAATATCCTTAAAAATTCATTCCTATTTCACTTCAAAAATTTACATCTTTTTCATGCAATTTCGTAGCCTAAGTGGGGGAGTAAGGAGGGAGGAGCTGCTCAGTATTAATAGATTATTGACAGTTTAATGTCTTGGCACCTAGACAGCCCATAAGGTATAATAAACAGGAAGCTGTCTGTTGTGAGAGCAGTCAATAGCGTATTCAATCAGAACCTTTCAGTTAATTGCTGGTTGACCTCAGAGATTTCCTTTAAGTGAAACTGTCCTTTGCTCAGATCTCATCTGGTTTTCAGGGTTTAATTTGAGAATGCCCTATCCATATGGTAGCTTATGCATATGATCCTGGCTGCATTTTTGCTTTGCTCTCATGCACGGCATCGCAGGAGCCAGCACATGCCTGGAGCTTCACAGGACACGTGGACATGCGGTGCGTGTGTGGCCCCTCCGAGGGCTGTGAGCATGGCCAGAGCCATCACAGTCCCCAGGAGAGCACCGGGGCTGTGGGCACGGGCTCCGTGCCACATAGTGAAGTGTGCAGAGCGCCGATGGCAGCCCTGGTCTGGGGCTGGGACACGTGGAGGCGTGTGTTGGTGGGCACCGGCAGCACGGCTAGTGCAGGCAGGGTTGTACAGCACTGTTGGGGGTATTTTCAAAGTGGGTGAGCTGTTTTCCAGTGGTTTTGAATAGAGCTTGGCACTCAGTGGCATAGGAGAGGGCTGGCACTCACACCCAACCCCACTGCACACCGTGGATACACATTGCCCTGCTCCTCAGCACAAGCACAAACTCGGGCTCATTTGTGCTTTGCTTCACTAATTTCTGTACTTAACTGTTCCAATTTTTTTGGATTGTGTATCTTGATGAGATCTAGATAAGCTACAGAGGCAAGCAGTCAGGAAACCGCATGGGCAAGCTCTGACCCTGACTAACTGGAAACAATCTGCTTACTTGGGGGAAGCCTGCATGGAAATATCTCATAGCAAGTCTGCCGTGTTTGGGTTTTTCTTCCTTTCCCTCCAACTGTTGTCTTTGACTGTGTGTGTTTTCCCTAAGTGCGATGAGGGAGGGTCAGCTGCAGCAGCCCTTACTTGGGTTTCCCAATGGCAGCAAGCACTACTCTGTGAAGGAAATTCTTCTGCACCAGAGCTCGCTTAATTTCCTTTTCATTCAGGCAGGAGACATTTCTTTTGTCTCTAGATCTTGTAGCAATTGTGCCTTTTAGCCACTTATCATGAATTCAGACTGTGGTTTGCTGAAAGGAGTATTATTACTTTTAATCTCTAATTTTGCCCTCGTTTTCATTGATTTCTGTGGTTGTCTTTGTCCGTCAGCATAGAACAAACTGCTTATGTGTTTTTAATGGCCTGATTAGCACCGGGAAGCACTGCTGACTTGGAGTTATGTTGCTCCTGCTGTCCCCTTGTTTAAATGAGATCAGGCTTAAAAATGCCAAGTGGCTCTGCTTGGGGTCCATTTAAGCTCAGTGTGGTTCCCTGAATGAGGGAGGCTGTAAATTTCTGGGATTCATGAGTGTCAGAAAGGTGATGAGGAATAGTGGTAAGATGATGCCTCCTCTCCTGGAACATTCAAATGACGGAAGAGGCTTTCTGGAGAGAGTGGAACAAAATATGGTAAGACAAACTAGAACTGAAGATGAGATCCCACGTATGTTTGTGTCCCTTTGGAACATACACACTTCATGCCGAGATGTCTCTGGCCAGAGATATTCAGAGGTGCTTTCTGGCTTTATCAGGCTTACTGACCAAGCTGCTAATCAGTGTTATGCAGACCAACAGGCTCCCACATGCAATAAAAATCATAAGCTTTATTGGATTTTGAGATAGGAAAGATTCACATCCCGTTCCTTTTATAAACTGCGTTACATTTCATTCTTTCCCATCAGTACACCTCTTTGTATATGTGACCATGAAGCCTGTAGGAAGGTAGATGGCTGTGAGTTTCCATCCATGGTATGGCCCGGAGCTATGGAGGTGCTTGAGCTGCGTTTAAGAAATTGCTGACATTTCTGAACCACGGAAAGAAAAAAAGTTGGGGTTTTAAAATTTATATTCCATTAAAATAGGAAAAAAAAGTTTGCAGCCCTTTAGAACAATGTGATTCTTCAAAGGAAAATGGAAAGGTAGAATTTGAAGGCCAAAAGTTGTTCTGAATAAAAGCAGCCAGAATATGCTGTTTCATGAAAAATGCCTGAATGGCTGCTTGAACTTTGTCAGAATATTTCCCCCTCCACCAGGCCAGCAGCTTGGCAAAGTAGGCTTTATTTAGGCAATATCTGTCACTCAGTCAAAATTTTTGACTGAAAGAAAGATGTTTGGCAGAAAAATGCCACTCAATTCTTAATAAAGCAAAGAATGGTGTTTCACATTTCTAGCAAAAGCCCGGGGCTTCTCACACACAGATCTGTGCAGGCTGTGGGCTTGTGTCAGCCTGGGTCTTTCCCCCACAATTAGATGTATGGTGCCATGCAGAGGGCTGACCAGTCAGCAGGGCTCTCCTCAGAGGCAGTGGAAAAGCCAGAGATGGGTCCCGGTGCCACATGTCTTATCCTCTGCTGTTCTATATAGTAACCCATTTTATTAAAAATGAACAAGTACCTTTTATTTCCCGACTGCATATTTTCTTGTACTGTAAAGAGAAACTGCAGGTGCTGCAGGTAGGAGACCTTCCGTAAAGCCTTTTTCTTCCAGCATCTAGAACCCACAAAATAGGTGCAGGTCAGGGCAGTGAGCCACCTGGAGCACTTACAGTGACTGATCTCTGTCAGCCGATAGAAGTGCCCACCTTTTGCTGAGCGTAACCAGGAAGACAAAGGATTTCACATCTAATTCTGCAAAGCCTCATGTCCTCGGTGCCCCAATCTGTGGGGCAGGATGTACTTTGGTTATTTGATTTTATTTACCCAGTTTCAAGCTAAGGGTATAATAAAGCACATTATGCCAGTTGCATGTGTGGCAATGCTGGATATTTTGCCTTTTACCATGGTAGTTGATTATAATGCACTTTTAAAGACATACTTTCTAAAAAAAGGAATATTTATACTTTTATGTGTTTGATTCACACAGTATAGTTTGCTCAAGTCCTGTTATTAAGTGCATTGGTGGTTACGTCCAGAAAGCAAAAAACATGCTGAGTAGTGTTTTATCAGCACAAATCTACCATTTCCACTAACCATAACAGTCAGGTTCTTCTGACTCCTAACTGCCCCCATTGTAAAAATTAACAGTACAGTTGGGTATTCCCGGAACCCCAAATAGCCATCTGTGAGGACATAAAGCAGTTTGAAGGACAAATAATTACCCCTCCCCCCACTGAATGCAGTGCCCAATCCAAACATATCCTTCCTGAAATAATTCAGTGCCTGCTCCTGAGCTGAGTGACTGGAAAACAGCGTGATTATGGTGGCGCCACTCGTGCCACCATGGTTAGGGGGCGGGGAGTGACCTTACGCACTGCGCTAGGTCGGGACTGCTCGGGGAGGACCTTGCTCAGGCTACCAGCAAATGCTTCTCTGGCTTTTCAAGTGAAAAGGAGAACATGTGTAGTGTTAATTAAACAAGAAAATGCAGAGGATGCCAGAAGTATTTCGTCTGAAGTAAAGCAAACCAGAAAGCCTTTTGTTACTTCCTTAGATCTGTGGCATTATGCCAGCTCCTCATTAGGATTAGCAGGGTTGGGACAGGGAAATTCAGGATCAATCTGAAATCTTTGGCAGACACTCCCTGCTGCTGCAACCAGGCCCGTTTGGAAGCTGCAAAGATGGGCTCTGCACACAGCAGTGCCCACGAGCCTTGTAGGGCTGCAGGAGAAAGCGCAGAAGAGCTGAGTCAGGCCCACAGAGCTCATGGTCTTGTTCTGAAGAAGGTGAGTGTTAAGATAAAGGTTTTGAAGCCCTTTGTGCACACATAAGTCCTGCATGGGTGGGGCTACAGTTAGCATCGCCATGCAGAAGAGCAGTGCAAACATTTATGCGGCTGTTGCTCTCTCCCCTGTGCGGGAGGCAGCCCCGCCCGCTACTGCAGGTTATGGGCCTTTGGGGCTTGTGCTGGTGTCCTGGAGGCCAGCGGGGCCCTGCCTGCCTGCTGGGGGACGCAGCCAGCCCCATGCCAGCTGTGCTGGCTGTGCCCCATCCCCAGACAATGGAGCTATCCATCACCGATGCCTTCAGGAGAGAGTCTGCAGCGGCGTTGTGCAATGCTTCCTGGCCACATCGGACTCACTGTCACCAGCACCCTGGCTTGTGCCAGCAGAAGCCGGAATGAAGCTGGCTGCTGTGTCTTTATACAGTAGGTATGTGCCGGCTCCACCTGTGGCTGAACAGTATTTGTTTACAGCACACCCAGTCTGCAGCTGGATACTTGAGAAAGGGATGTTCACTGTTGTGCAGTTACTACGCAGTAAAGCTAAAGATCTGGCTTAAACCAGCCAAAGATGGGAATTTCAGAGCTAATCCACTAACGTTCATCAGCATGAGCTCATTTATGCTAGCCCATAAAATCAGCCAGTTCTCAGGCACTTGCACAGCAATGAAAGTTGTGCCTGTGCTTTTGTGGGAAGTCGAGTTAGCGTTCGGGAGAGAACAGTTACCCCAGGAAACACCGGGACACTGCTCTGCATTGTCAGAGTTTAGTGATTTATTTTTTTAACATTATACAGACAAAATAGTGGCTATTGTGTAGGCACGTGCTGTCTATTAGTGGAGATCAGGAAAGGGAAATAAACCACGCATTACTGAAGAATAAGATCATGATTGCGGTCAAGTGATGGCAGAATTTCTTTTTTCTCTTTGTCAAGCTGATTTGTAAACATTCTTCAAACAACTGTGCAGACAGCAGTTCCACAGCTCGGGGAAAGAAAAGCAAAGATGAGGACAAATTCCTCTACACAGATGTTTTACAGGAAACATAGGACCTGTCCAAAAGTTATCTGGTCATCTCCAGTTGTCACTGAGAACTACACTGCACATGCAGCCTCTGAGCAGCGCGTTGTAATCAGGCTGTAATTTATATTTTATCTCCCGTGATGATAGCTCTTAAAAATGTTTTCTGGTGTATTTGCTCTTTGATGCGTGCTAAGCTCCTGTTAGCATTAATGGGAGCAGCATGTGCCGGGGGTGGAGGGGGCAGACACCTTCCCCTGCCTTTAAGTCAGGATTAATTGCGTTTTGCTTATGCTTGTAGCTTCTGTGCGATGACAGATGCCATGCACAACTGAAAGTTTCGCTATTTTTTTTCTGGTTTTCGTATCTTTCTTGTGTCTTTTGACTCCTTTTTGACCACTTTTGACGGTTTGAACCTGGAGGAGAGTTGCAGGATTGGGCCCCTATTTCAGAGGCCAGGCGTTTGCTCAGTGCTTGCCGTGTTTTTGGATCGCTGTCTGTTTCCTGCCCTTGAGCAGCACAACTGCCGTAAAGCAAAAGGAGGCATGTGGAGAGTGTGCTCCAAAGATGTTCAAATGAATCGCTTCAACCAGCTCACATTCCAGTCTGGGAAACAAACTCGCCTTTGAGTTTGGATTCCCTGTGGAACTCATTTCTTTCTTCCCATTTTCCTCTTATTCCTCTTTTTGCGTGGCTCAGAGAGAGAATCATACCTCTGAGCGGAGACATTTAGGGTTTGTCTGATCGGGCTCCCAGAGTGGTCAGCAGCAGATAAACACTGTTATTTAGGGAAAGGCCTGACTGTCCGAGGGATTTTTTTTTCTCTGTGACTGCTTTGTCTTAGCAGCTGAATAGGGCACAGGGTTCTTGGGTTATAAGTGGTTCTAGCCAACAGCTCGTAAAGCTTTGGTTTAGCTCGCGTGAGATGGGGCACATCACATCACAAACATGTATTATAATTGTCTGTAATAATGGTGTTTACTCTTGTGAAGCAATTACTAAACCGCATTGGATGTGCTGCTAGTATTTGAGTTACAAAATTAAAAGAAGCTTAGAGTGAAGTTAGATGAAAGTGAACATATTTATCCTTGTCAGACTTCCTACCATTCTGCACGCTCATATTGATTTCTTTTGACACGGTCTTCTTTTATTGAGTACCATATATATTTTTTAAATCCCTTACCGATAACAGTACCTGCTAAGGGCAATTGTAAAAGGAAACTAAAGTATATTAAACCTGCCTGGAGTCAAAATGTAATCTAACACCTGTAGTCTGCAATTTGTCATCACTTCATAGATACTTTTCCTTTTTTAATAACAGTTGTGGATTTTCCTGAGTTTTGACCTTAGGATACTGTATAATCCAAGAAAAGCAAGGAAACTAAACCACAGTCTTTAACACAGCTTTATGATGTCAAGGTGTGAAATCACCACTGTGAGAATGAGCCCAAAGAAAATACTTCATTTGGAGCTGGGACTGGTTTTGCAGTGTTTACCCAACTGGATATATTTTTGCAAGGAAGCAAAGAAAAAAGGTAGTAGAACAGCCACATTTTTAAAAGGAAAGAAATGAATGCAGGTGCAAATTGTAACTTCTGCTACAGTTTCTTGTACAGACATTCCTAGGAAACCTGTAAAATGTCTTGGCTCAACGATCGTGTCTAATTGCTGCGTTAGCTGGTGCAACCAGGAGGCTGTCCGGGTGCAATCCTGTTTATTGTAGCCATTTGCTTTGTTCTATCCTTGCTCGCTTCTCTATATGAAGATAAGCTGCCAGAGACAAGGGGTAGCGGGTGTAAGGTTGTTTGAGTAGATTATTTCTGTAAGATCTGCTACGAGGGACAGACCGTACATCCTTCTACGTATAAAATTTCCCTGCAAAGTGGTGGAGGTTGTCTCTTAAGGAAACTCCTGACATGACAGCCAAGCACTGTTTCGAATTGGCTGCAGCGGCTGCGCAGGCAACTGAAGGTGGCATTGCATGGTGTTGTCAGCTGGTGCCCTGCTGGCAGCGGGTATGTGTCTGTGCCTCCTCCACATCCCGCCTGGCTCCGCTCACCGAGTTCACGTCTCTAGTTCTAGCCAGAACGAGGGTGGGAATGGAAGCGAACATCAGCGGAACAGTGAATCCAGCCAAAACTAAACACAGCGCAGACAGCGACTGCAGTGACACGATGTTCATTCAGTCTGGGTTTGCTCACCTCCCGTTGCTGTGGGGACGGCCGTCCCCGCTGCCAGAGCCAGGTTTCTTCTGCAGGAAGATCCTGAGAAGCGGGGAATGGGGCATGCGAAGCTATGTGGTGATCCCTTCCCCCCAATAGTTCTTGGCTTCGGATTTTAGAAAGACCACAAACCCTTAGCTTATTACAAGTAATCCTGATCACTCCCATAATGATACACTACATTATATACTCTCCTAAACTTAATCATTCAATATCTCACTTCCTTCCCTGTAGGCATGTACTATTATATTTTACACATGGCTTCCAGCTGGTTTTCATTGCGGCCTTCAAATCGTATTTCAGTACAGCGCGACTTAAGACCAGTCATTTTATCTTTTAAAGTCAGCTTCCATCGTATTAGTTTTCCTGCAAGATTTCTGCCAGGGCTGGTTAATTTGTTTGAAAAAAATGAGTTTGTCTACAAGGTTAAAGCCTGCCCAAATGAAACTTCATAACGCGGCATCTCTCATACCTGCTCTATTCTGGACGCTAGGAACATAGCAATGCCTGCAGAGTTTAAAAATGAAATCTCTTGAAGGGATGGAAAAAAAATAAGTCCTCTGGGCATGGAAGGAAATCTATATCTTCACATTTGATTTGAAAGTAGATGGAGAGGTGGTGAGGAGGGAGGGAAGGGGAAGTCAGCTCCAGATGTGGTGGCTGCGGCGAGGCCGCCCCACCTGTGGGCTGGGAGCAGTGGGAAGGAGAAGCGGGTGGAAAGCAGAGGTGGGACCACAGAGCTTGTCGAGGCCTCTGCTGCGAGGGGCCCGCGGGGCGAGCCGAGCCCGGCATCGAGCGGGGCGAGGGGACACAGCGCTGGGACTGTGCTGGGGATGCACTGCAGAGCGGGAGGGGATGGGGAAGGCGGCGGGCAGCGTGCCTGCCCCTTGTGACCTCGCTGTCCATAGGAAAAGGAAAGCTGCACGTGGCTGGTGTTTTTATACCATTTAGTGGCGCGTTCAGGCCATAGTTTGAAAGGGTTTAGCTGTGTTGGGAAATGTGCTGTAGCCTTTTACTTCATCACAGAATAGATGGGCTTTCCTTTTTTGCAGTATGGAATCAGAACGGGACTGACTCAAAATACAGAGGGTACGGCAGGCTGTGCATAAGGGTGTGAAGTCAATGGAAATTTTAACTGTAGATTTAAGGGCATAATAACGACCCCACAATCTAAAAATCTGCAATGTCAAAACCGGACAGTTTCTCTTATGAGGATGTGGTGCGCAGAGCCAGGCACAAAGTAAGCGAATTGCTCAAATCAAGCAGTGTATTTTACATAGGTAGTTCAGAGCAAATAGTTAACACAAAGGTAACTTAAATTTCATTTTGTATCATGTCCCTCAGCTGTTGATTCGTTTCCCATAGACAGGCACGCACTTATATACTAAAAAGGCCATTTTATTGGAAAGAAATACAAAACCGATCACAGCCTAAATCACAGCCTGTTTATCCATCTCTGTCTGTGCATATGTGTAATGTCATATCACTGAAATGCATTCTCAATGCCACTAGAAATCCAGAGCAAGCCCTTAGAAATCAGTGAAATTGTAAGATTTTATGCAGCATAAGGGTAGCTTTAGGATTTGTATTATTTAAGAAAACAGTAAGGCAAATGAAAAACAACCTTTTTTCTAATGTTTTACACTGATAACTCTCAGGTTATGTATTTTTCTTTCTGGAAATGATGGAGAGGTCACTCCAGAGAAGGAAGGGTTAAGGAAAATTATTCTTTCCCTCCTGCTCTCGGCCCTCTTTGGTTGATTGCTTTATAGATGCTGTAGGCATCTCTTCATCTCCTTCAAATTAAACATTTTACTGCTGCTGATCCAGTATTGTTGGATTTTTTTCATCATTATATTTGATTGGAAGTCTTGTAACGTTTTTCAGGCTGGATCATTTCTCATGCTATTTGTCAACTGAAGAGGAAAAAAAAAACCACTTCTAACTCCAAGAATGAACTGAGTAATTCACACTGTTTCTGGATGTGTTTCTATCTGTGTTAGCTGCTACTTGAATTTAGCTTCTGATTAGCAGTGCTACATGAACTTTTTCGTATGACACCATCGGTAAATTCACTGGCAGTTTGTGCTGTTACATCCTTTTCTTTTTGGCTGCTCTGGGCCTTATGGTGTCAGGGGGCAGGTCCAGAGGGCACAGCAGTCGAGATAATGTAAGTGGGGTCTGTGTTACACAGGCATGAGGCTGGGTCCTCAGCTGGCATCAGCAAGCCCAGTACTGTGGCTCTCAGTGCTCCCTGCTGATGTTGGTGCAGATCTCACCCTCATCTGTAGTGCCTCTCTTTGGAAACATCAGTCCTTTCCTTTGAGAGCAATCCATGAACAGAAAAGAAATGCTCAAAGAGCAACCAAGCTGCTCAGTTCATTGGAACGTTATGCTCTTTTATTGGATGAGATGTAGTAAAACACAGAATACCCAGCATTTCCATTTGCGTTCCTTGTCTCTCTTAATCCTTGGTTAACTCCCTTTGACACCTGGAGTGTTTATGTGCTTGGGAGGAAAAAGAACTCATTGGCACCTAAACACATCTGCAGTTCTGCTCCCCAGCAGCTCTTCCACATCCGTGCAGACCCTCCTGTCACTGGTGGCAACACCCGCTTTTAAGTGACTGCTGTGGAGCTGCCTCCGTGTTCCAGTGCTTTCTGTCACTGCCATGAGCATTGCTCTGTGCTGCTGGCATGTGCTGCAGTCCTTGGCACGTGCACGTGCAGTCATACAGGTGCCTCGCCCTGCCTCATGTATGGCTGCTGAGCTTGGGACAAGCCCGGCATGCCCACGGAGTGCCTCCTGCTGCCAGAGGCACAGGCAGCGCAAGTACAGCTGCTGTGCCAGGCCGTGAGCTGTGTGGCTTTCACACTGTCTCCTCCAGGCTCAGCTCCTTGGCAGAACTTGTGCAGTGGGCAGTTGCTGGGGAGTGTCATGTGCTTTTCACAAACTGTGGCTGGAGGTCACTGGTGTTGTACATTGTGGTGGTAATAGTTGATGAAGAAAATGAATGAAGGGCTCTTCAGCACAGAGACATTTCATTTCTTTGCATGGACAGTCTGATATTCCACAGCGGCCTTTCATCATGCATTCATTAATAACTTGAACAGAGTAGGATTTTACTGGGGGCTCGGTATGTGTGTAACATTCAGTGCAGGTTCTCAACAAATTTCCATTATTTACTCTTTATTTTTCCCTTCAGAGAGCTTTAATGTAGGGTTGATTTTCTTGCTGTTGCTTGCAGCAAACCCGTTTTCTTCTTTGGGTGGAGAGCCAGAATTCCCTTTTATTTGTGGAAGGAAATATTTATCCATATTGATTTAGTTAGCACTGTAGTGTTGAGTTCTAATAATTATTTCCCTGCATCTGAAGAAACCCCTGGGCAAATAGAGCCTTCAATCCTGTAAGGGATTTTTGCCGGTAATCTCTCTTGTATAGATTTTGTTTTAAAGAAAGCATATGTAGTTCCTCTGTGTTTCTAGCAATTCAGAGCAAGTCTTTTTTTTCCTGGAATGCGGGCTATACAAGGCCATTCCTTAGCCATTTTTAGTGGCTGTTAGGAAGGTTAAGAGCTACATAGCTTTCTTTAAACTTGCCAAAAAGGAGATATTGCTGGTGAAACCTCTTACAAGACAGGAAACTGTGTCTGCCCAGAGGCTTTCTCAGAACGGAGGGAATATAATTATTTGAACTCACAACTCTTCAACTAGTGAAATTAATACAGTTGCAGTACAGAAAAATCTGCTCAAGAGATGCACTTAAGCCTGCTGTGATACACAACTGAACTATCCACGATGTCACCTTGACAGAAAGGAAATCTTATTCAATCTCTGGACTTGTATTAGTATAGATATATATATACTCCCATAAAGCAGCCGTGATGGATTTTAATGCCAAATCGTTACTGATGACAAAGTAGCACCTCACAGTCCCAGCTGATTGGTCTTTGTGGTACTGGGCACGTCGCAGAAATGGTGCCACTAGCCTAACGGTGAGAGGAAATGAGGGGGAAGATGAGCAGACGGAGAAGGCCTTGTCTGAGATGAGACAGCTGGTCAGTTACGACTGTGAGAGTATTCCGCCTTTTGAAGTAATTTTTATTTTGGCTATGTTTCTTTTTAATGCCTATACTCCGTATTTATTATTTTGTATTTTTATATTTATTTATTACCTACATTGTTTGCCTTTTATATTGCTTTCTCCTTTCAGTCTGTAGTTACCGGTGCAGCTGCATTATAGGTAAGAAAGGAATTGGGAAATTAATTAGTACTTTTCTTCATAAAAACAAATTAGAGCCTTTGTGAAGATGCGTACAAGTGCCTCTTATCTCAGGCACGAAAGGAGTCACCATGTACATGAGGTGCTTGTCTGCTTAATCTTACAGGTGCTGCACAGACAGCAGTCCCAGCCTGCAAAGGAGAATTCCCCACCTAGAGAAGAGGCTCCTCCTCCACCTGCTGAGGACAGTTGCGCCAAAAAGCCCAGGTCCCGTACCAAGATATCCCTGGAAGCCCTAGGTATCCTTCAAAGCTTTATCCACGATGTAGGCCTCTACCCTGATCAGGAAGCCATTCATACCCTCTCTGCTCAGCTGGATCTCCCCAAACACACCATCATCAAATTTTTCCAGAACCAACGTTACCATGTAAAGCACCACGGGAAGCTAAAAGAGCATTTGGGAACAGTGGTTGATGTGGCAGAGTACAAGGATGAGGAGCTGCTGACGGAGTCGGAGGAGAACGACAGCGAGGAGGGCTCGGAGGAGATGTACAAAGTGGAGCCTGAGGAGGAAAACCCCGACAAAAGCAAGGCAGCTCCAGCAGACATCGACCAGAGATAATGTGAGATAGGAACACAGAAAGCAATACAATGATCCAAGGATGTTGTTTCTGTTTTTTTTTAATTTTCTTTTTTTACTTTTTGTTTGTTTCTGTTGCGCATGATCCATGTGCAAACTGAATGAATTCAGCATTGCCCAGTCAGACATCACCTTGACACAAACACTTGAGTGTTACACATCCTACATGTGACTGAAGTAATCATTGTAATCACGTAGGATTATGCCTTCATTAATCTTGCACTTATGAAAGGGACATCTAGCAAGTAAATGGGAAGAAAAAGTCCTATGAAATCAATGAAGGAAACATTACAACTTTGTGTGTGTGTATATATATATATTTACATAAAATATATATATATTAAAATTGCATGGGATGAAACTTTACAACCTGAAAAGTATAGACTGTGAAATGAGTTCTTTAAAGATGAGACTCGTTTATGTATTAAAACCACTTCACAATGAGTTGCTTGGGCTTTTTGAGATAAACTGCCGCCTGCTCTCAGGGTGTGGTGACTATTTTTGAATTCCTATTTATTTTCTATGTTTATCCCTGATATATTTTTTTTAATTATTGTTATATGGCTTCCTATCTGGCAACTTGATGGGTAATTTTTGAGTATGTATTTAAAGACGTAAATCAACACTGCCAAAAAAAGAAAAGAGGAAAGAAAGAGAGAAAATGGAAAAACAAATCAGGGCACCTTAAAAAGAAAACTAGTAAGTTAACATACTTTAAACAAAATGCGCACTTAAAAGGATACGGCACGTTCCACTCTCCAGACAGTCCTTTCTGTGGTGAACAGATGAATCTTCATGGGAGTAAGAATGACTAAAACTGAGATTCAGTGCACAGAAGACTTGTCCGCTAAAGAGGTCTTTATAGAAAGAGAAGAAAAATTATGTGTTGAGATTTGATGTATGGAATTCATACTATGAACCACGTTTTACTGTGGATTTTATTTACTTGTTCTCTGTTTCAGACCTTAAGATTTATAAGCTTCCTTCTTGTTGCTTTTTGTTTTTACTGAAGTGAAACACGTACACACACACACACACACACACGCAAGTGTAAAGTTACATTGGGACACAGAATGCCACAATCCCAACAATCCTGTCCAGGTAGACTGCTGAGAGATAAAGCGTTTGTGTTGCCGATTCCCATTCACCCTCCTCTCCAGCCTCCCCATGTTTCTGTTTTAGCTGGGCTTCCTCTGTGTCATGCATTTTGTGCCAGTGAAATGAAGTGTTTTCAGCCACGGGTCTCCCAGTCTGCAGCTCCTGCAGCGCTGAGCGCCCGAGACCTCCCTGCCACGGGGCACCTGGCCCTTCACACTCACTCACCTCCTCCTCGAAGGGTTTCGCAGCAACCTAGCTAGCAACTACATCAAGTTATATAAAGCAGAGCTAATACTGACTGACTTTTCAATGGCGTGAGCACGAAAGCTGCAATCTACTATAGTTTCCACCTGTTTTGAGGCATCGTGTCGCAAGGGGCACCAAGTAGTATTTACTTTTCACTTCTGTGCAAGGATTTCCAAGGAAAGATCTCACCTTCGCTACTGCCTTTGCAGCTGGATTGATTTCAGACGCCTGTTCAAACTGCAACCGTAACTGTACCACCAAGGTTTCTGGTTGTTTCTTTTTTCTTCGCAGGCTTTTCATGTAACCTTGACAAAGACCTCATGCAATATCACTTTGAAAGTTATTTTCTGTTTACTACACCAGGCGATGTAATATAACTGTTAATACTATTTATATATTTGAAAGGTATAAAAGCTAGGAGATAAAAATGAAAAACGAACCTCTATGTGTAGATATTTACTCAGAACAGACAATATACAGGGAGAAGACGTTGCAATACAAGCTAATTCTAGCTGCTCAGTAACCTCTGGAATTTTTAAGGGATTTTTTCAAAAGTAATGTTTGAAATGTAAGAGTATCTCTGCATAAATCTCATATACCTTTGCAAAATATTGGTGGGTTGCGTACTTAATACCCCTTTTTGCTCTTCATCCTTTACTTCTGTAGTATGCTGCAGCTTTAATCAGAATTTCGATGGTTGCTGCTTTGTTTCTCTCAGAGCTACTCTTTCAAAACTGTCTTCTTATCCTGTAGCTGAAATCACTCCACACATTTGAAAGGAAACTGAATTTTGCCAAGCTACGTTAAGTTGTTCATCTGATGATGGCATCAACATTTGGTATCTTTTACACTTCAACCAAAAATTTTATTAGGTATTTTTTCAATGCTGAGTCTTGCCTTTTTATTTTAAATTTCACTGCCAGTTTTGCAGTGATTCTAAGTGAATCTGTGGGCATTTTAGCCTGTGGTCTTGCCAGAACTTTGCGAATTACAATGCATATATGTCTATTTATTCAATATCCATCATATAATATCTATTTGGAGAAAGAAACTTTTCTTGTAGTGCCTCTTAACAAAGCACAATTTTCCGCCTTTTTTGTGAAATAAAAAATAAAAAATAAAAAAACAAATTGTGTTTTATTGCGGTATCAACAATGTGAATAAGGATTAACATATTGTAAATGTTCTTTTTTTTCCATGTAAATCAACTTTATCTTTGTTATCACTAAGTGATAATTAATTTTTAACTTATGTGCATTGTTAGGCTGTTAGAATTTTTTGGTTGTTGAAATAAAACGCATTCAATAAATATGACTTAATTTGTCAAGTAATTTACTGGGCTTTTTAAAAATTTCTGCTGAGTTTAAGTGGAACAAGGTCTGCAGAATGGGAGGGGGGAATATCTGCATGTCAGAAGGACTGATCTGAGCGGTGTTAACAGAGGCTGAAAGACTTCTGTGAGCCCACTTGGGTCAGCACAGTCAACAAATTCCTCTCATGCAAGGCTGACCTGCCGTGCCACGGGCTTCTCACATACACACGGTCTCCTGTGGGGTCTGGAGGAGGGTGTGGGTGCTGTCAGCCCATCAGAGAACATGCTCAAAACGCACAAAGATCCACTTCCAGTCTGCTGTCTTCTTTTGCTGGTAGATATTTTCTGTTTATAATTAAAAAGCCACAAATGACTGCGTGTCAGGAAACTTTTGGAGCACACATGTCCATGGTTAATGGACATAATAAAAGGCTTTATTATATTTATAGCAGGGCATCCTACTGAGTGTCTAGAGGAATGCCGGAAGGACTGATCTATCTGAGAAATGTGCGAAACAATTTTAGGGAGAATACGGATAAATGGAAAAAATTGCTCAAAATTCTTAGGCTAACAACGTCGTGAGTCTCTGGATTCAATCCTAGCAGACAGAGCGTACAACATACGTCAGACTTGATTGTCTAGCAATTGAGGTAAAGCAATTTTAAAAAGTATTTAATATTTTTCTATAGTTCCAATACAGTTGCTCTTCTTTTTAAGGCATATTTACATCCTCTATAAAATACTTTTGTGCTCCCTTAAGGAGAAAAAAAAGGAGCGGAGGGGTGGGTACATCTTTTGTACAAAAGTACATCTTTTGATATCTAGCCACCTGCTTGTCACTTGAATTTAATCTGAGACCAAATAAAAATAAACGTCTGTCTGTCCACTTAGTGATCAACTTAGTGAACCTTATACTCTGAAGCTGTGCACAACAGCATCTGGCCATGTGCTGGGCTCCGGAACACACAACAGCTCTTCCTCCATCGCCTCTGAAAGGGTCCTGGGCTCCCTTTGCCCCTTCCATGGGAACGACAAGCAGGCAAAGGAGAACCGAACAAAACACCTCCATGCCAGAGATGCAGCCTGTTTGTACCAGCAAACGGCTGTACGGCAGCAAACTTGGAACTGGCGAGCTACCTTTTGTTCTGAACTGCTGGCAAAGTCCTGGTGCGTACAGCAGGAAGGCGGGGCTGCGGTTCCACAGGCCTCAGTGGGGCATGGACCATCCCTCCAAACTGTGCCCGTGCCCTGGGCAGCTGCTGCCAAGTTGTCAGTGGTGTTGGACTGGGGCCCCTTCCTGCCTGCCAGCGGGGCAAGACACAAAAGGAGCAACAGCCTTTGCTTTGCTGATAGATAATTTTATACATGCGCTCTGTGTGTGAGTCTAAATAATATTTAGAGAAAGACACACACACACACTTTAATTGGGGGAAAAAATCCTATAAACATATGGGTTTTTCTTAGAAACAGTAAAAAAAATCATTTAATAGCTGCTATAGCGGAAATATTTCTATTAATGCTTCTAGTTCACTATACTTTACATGCTGCTGCTCCTATCTGTTTTTCATGTTTTAGTCATCCGGACATATGTATTTCCAATTTCAAACCTGTGTGAGTGAAAAATAAACATTTTAAGATTAGTTTAAAATGGTTTTAAGACAATGAACACACAGTCTATTGCCTGAAGTTCATTATTGTTTAGATAAAAGTAGCTGTTCAATCTCTTCCCACTTAGTAACCAATTATTTACACTAGGCTAAATGGATTACAGTTCTTCATTGATGAAATTTTGTTTCTATCCTGAAGCTGTTAAACACACAGGGATAAAAGCTAGGTAGGTTTGACAGTGAGCAAATGGCATCTTAAAATCATAAACGAGTCATTACAAAAAAGCTCCACTTACAATATAAAGTGCAGTGATTAATTAAAGATGCAGTTTTGACTTATTTATAGCCATTAAAAAAACATACCGGTTTTAACACAAAAAAACATGAGCCAAGTCATCCAGGGGGAGAGATGCTGGCAGCCTGAGACTTGGAGAGCAGGCAATGTGACAAAGCCAATAGGGAGTGGCAAATGCAGGCCACCCCTGAAACCTTAGGGTAAGTTCACAGGAGGAGGAGGAGAGGTGGCCCAGGCGTCCCTGCCCGGCTGCCCTTCTTTTTGCCCAGCAGACCTCAGCCGCAAAGACAATTCGAGCGAGGGAGCGACAGCCGCAGTTTGAGCACAGGTTTCTGCAGACTTCGCCCTCCCAACAAAGACGTTCACTGCTGATGGCCAAATGCTGGTCTTGCTTCAATGGTGAGCGTGGGTCAATAAAGCCAGAAAGAATAAAAGCAGAGGGAGGCAGGGGGTGGGAGTCTGCCCTGCTGCTGACAGCTCACCTCTGCTGGGGGTCCTGCAGTCCCCAGCCCTGCCCACAGGGCAAGACGCTTCCCTCTGTCCTGTGGCAGTGTGCTACATCCGCTTCTTCCTAACAGCAGCGGCATCACATACCCTTCAGAGGGGTCTGGTCTTGATTTGAAGACCTCAAAAGCCAGAAAATCTGCTGCTGCCCTCAGTAGTTTGTTTGAATGGTGGTTTTCCTCCCTGCTAAATCCGTACCATGTTCCAATAGGAATTTGGCTGGTTTTCCTTTCCAGCCTTTGTTTTTTGTTAGGCTTTTCTCTTCTGGGTGAAAGTCGCAGGTAGTGAAGGATGCTTTCCCTCCCTCCTCTGAAGTAGCTGTTCTGACCGGATGAATTCTCCCAACTTGAGACCTTGCTGTTCAGCGGAGGCTAGCTGTGGCTACTTCAAGGAAAAATCTGCTTTTGCTAATGACAGACTTCACCTTTTTACTTGTTTTTAGAGTGCATCAAGGTAATGACAGGAGGAGGCTTTTTTTAATGGAAACTGTTGGCTACAAAGAACCTTAAACATTCACAGATATTACCCATCACTGTTTGTTACATAGCTTTATTCTGCAAAACTGCCACATATTTGTGGCATTTCACTTCATTAAACTTGAGGAACAACAAACCTTTGCGTGAGGTCAAGAGCTCTGATAAGTACCTGGCCCTCAGCCGCGCCACCTCACCTTCATCACTGCAGGTGCGGGCTGGCTGCCCAGCGGCTCCGCGTGCTGTGCCCGCCTTGGGGCTGCCTGCACGGGGCTGCTGCCACGCGGCGCTCACTGCAAATACGTGACGTGCGAAGGCCGCCAGGAACGCCGCTACCGCCTTTCCTCGACAGCCCTTCACGCGCCCTCTCACACGGCTCTCGCGCCGCCAACGGTATTCCGCAGGCGGGCAGCCAATCAGAAGCGGCGCTGGCCGCGCCCCAGACAATGGGAGAGGGCAGAGTCATTATTGGCAGCCATTTTACCGTCCCTAGCGGCCATAGAAGCGGCTGTGCTGTGCTGTGCTGTGCTGTGCTGTGCTGTGCTGTGCTGTGCTGTGCTGTGCTGTGCGGGGCCGGGGCCGGGGCCGGGGCCGGCGTGGGTCCCTTCTGCCCAGGTCTCCTGCCCTTGGAGCACGAGGTGGCATGTCTCTGTGATGTGGTGTGGCACGTCCCACTGAGTGCCATGACAAGCTCTGGCACTGGGCTTGAAAGAAAAGCCCATCCCTGGAAGAAAGAGAAGTGCTTGCAGCTGCCCCAGTAAAGAATGGCTGGGACACAGTCCAGCGTGAAGGCAAGCCTGTACTCCAGCTCTTAGAAAACTTTCTCAACTCATAACAGAGAAGACAAAGTGCCCAGAGAAAGTGAGGTAATGAAAGACCACAACAACTAGCTGCCAGCCTGGGAAACATATTAATCGTAGAACCGTGTAATCACAAAATGGTTGAGGTTGCAAGGGACCCCTTGGGACGATGTAGTCCACGGGTGTCCAAACTTTTGTCTGTCTGGGCTGCAAATATATAGGTTGTTCCAAAAGTAATGCCTCCTGTTTATTTCCATGCACTGTAACACTGATAGAGTGCATTCTTAGCTACACAAAACTATTCTTCAACATAGTCACCACCGTTAGCTCTGCATTTTTGTCAGCAATGAACAAAGCCTACATGCTGTGCTTATAAAAACCTGCATCAGTGGAGGTGACCACTGTCACTGTTCCCACTGCTGAAACACCCCCCCCCCCGCCCCCCACTGTGCTCACATCCACTGTTTGATCTCCATAAATGTTCAGCAAGTGTTGATGAATGTCAGTGGGTGCCATTTTTTCCACATGGAGGAATCCAGTGACACACCTTTGCTTCATCCGCACTCCGTGTCAGACAGCATTGTGTCAGAGTGCCCCTCTGCTGCTTACTTTTGGAGAAGCCTTCATAAAATACATACTACAGTTAATGTGTATAAGTAACAAAACACTTAAGTTTTTAATATTTTTTATTAAAACATAAAAAAGGAGAGCAACAAAACCATAAAACTAGTGGGATGTGACCTTGTATTTGTGCACCTAATGCATCAGTCTGGTTTAGTGGCAGCAGTTGCCATTTTCAGTGAGCTCTCAAGGTGTTCATCAGAGATTTTGAATGAAATTTTATTTTTCCTGTGCTTCATACTCGAAAATGGTTGTTTGTGAATGCATGTACTACCAAAAGCGATGGCATGAGTAAGGCGTGGTTGTGAAGTGAGGGATATTGCTCTGTGCTAAGATAGGGCACATAAAAGTCCACTAGAGAGACACGATCAGATTGTTGAGTTCAATGCCTGATTGCAACTCTGTACATTTCATTTGAAAATTTGCAGGTCCTGTATTTATGTTGGCTCGAAATGGAGTCACAAGTATACAAAAAATTTTTTGGCAATCTTGAAATCTGTTCTGAAATTCCTGTATCAAAACAGCACGGCTGCGTATTTTTTGTTGTTCACGGGACCGTGTTCAGTCAGTGTATCAAAATGCGTACAGTTACTTGCCATCACTTGAGTTAGCGCTGTGCTGCACCCTCTCCATGTTCCGGTTTCAGCTCAGGGTTACTAGCGCACTGGTGTTTGGTTGGTGCTCAGTGACAGCTGTGTGCTTGGCCAGGCTGCTTGGGCAGGGCTGCCGCCATGATGGCGTGGGGCAGGGGCGGCCACAGTGCGAGCTGTGCCGCGCCACGGGTTGGGCATGCCCGAGCTGGTCTACCTGCGTGCTTCAAGCAGGGTCACCTGGGGCATATTGCCTAGGATCATATCCAGGTGGATTCTGAGTATCTCCTGAGGAGGCTCCACAGTCTCTCTGGGCAGCCTGTTCAGTGCTCAGTCACACTCAGGGCAGAAGTTTTTTCTCACGGGCAGATGGAACTTGTGTTTCAGTCTGAGCCCGTCGCCTCTGGTCGTGTTGCAAGGCACCACAGAAAACAGCCTGCCCCCATCCTGTTGATATCTTTCCCTGGCTGGGACGGACGGTCCCTGCCAAAAAGCCATCCTACAGATGGAGGGACTGTATGTGGGCCTCATACATTAAATCGTTTACCTTTAGCAGTTCCTGGCCCACCATGCAGCCCTGGGCCACTTGCTGCTTCTCCATGGGAACACTGGAAATGGAGCCCCGGGAAGGTGTCTGCTGCCGTAACATTGCGAGGCGCACAAGAGATCTGGCATGTGAAATTTTAGTGGGTGCTTTTGTTGCTCTAGCTGTCTTCTGTCACTGTGTACAGCTGTGAAGATGTGTGGCGTTGATGACACCCTCTGCTGTTCTAGTTCCTTCTGTGTTTTATCTCAAAGGCATTGGTATCTTTTCCTCTTGTTGCCTCTAAAGGTGCACATGTGGCTGGTGGGTGAATGTTGGTTTCATAACTGATGGACGTGGTCTTGGCAATATCCCGTCTAAGCGCCATTCCTTGTCGCATCGATATCATCTAGCAGTGCCCGTTGTCTTTATGGCAATCTTGAGCAAACAGTTCTATTTCCAATGAGGACATCACTTATTGATCTAAACACTCATCTGTAATGGATCAATTTACATTAGGAGAACAGTATTTTAGCATTGCCGTTCATTATATTGAAAGAAGTATATGTTTAGTTACAGGCTAAAATCAATTAAACAGCCCTCTGCCTTTTGCTGTGAGAAAGTCAACAAGCCACTCTGTCCTGGACAATTATCCATCTACAGCTCCTTAGAAAAAGGCTTCCAGCATCCTCAGTTCTCAGTTTCTCTTTCAGAGACCCCTTCTGCAATGATTTGCTTGTTTTCCAGTCTGGTAGAACGCTCTCGGCTAAAAGGCACAAGAGAAATGAGCTCGCCCCTGCTGCTGCTGGTTTGGAGGGGGCTTTCTCAGGGCCACGCAGAGCCATGCATCCAGAAGGGAAGCCTGCACGTTCACCAGCAGGCTGCTGGTAGCACGCGGTGGTGTCTGTGGGAGATGATGGAAAATGGTGATGGTGCTGTTTGTATCTTCGTGCGTGAGAGCGTTATCTCCAAGCGGCCCTGATTTCAGGGGAGGAGAAAAGGAGGTATTGGGAGAAGGGGAGGAATTTGTACAGTGCGGTGATATTTCTTGTTTCAAAGTAAGACAGAAGGCTGCAAGGAGTTCTGGCGGCTTTCTGACAAAGGGAACATGATTTCAGTTGGTAATGTAGCTGCAGAGTAAAAAGGAACCTGCAATTTCAAAAGCAAAACACATAGGGGAACTGCAGGGCAATGCAATGCTGGGATCTGAGGAGCACGTCTTGCGGGGCTGTGGCGGACGTGGCCCTGGCACGTGGAGGCATTACCTGCCCCAGCCCACTGCCAGAGGTCGGTGTCCTCCACGTGCCCGTGCCCTGCCTGCCATGTGCGTCACCACGGAGGGCTGCCAGGATGAGTGCCGGGCACCGTGCTCTGGGCCCCAGTGCAGGCTCCCAGCGGCGTGTGCCTGCCAGCAGCCACTGTCAGAGCTTGTGGGCTGGGCTGGGCCCATAGCACTATGTGTATATGTATACATCTACATAGAAAGATATACGTATACACACTCCTCTACCACCCAGGCCACTCCAGCTCTTGTCATACTCTTTCATTATATGCACAAAACACTGCTGCAATGCTAATAATAATAATGAGAGGGAAGGAATAGCAAATATTACAAAGCTTATTAAAAAATTGATCTTTGTTTTGCTCTTGAATAAAGAGGCAGACCTTGAAACTGCTGTGAAGCCATTCAGATAATTGGTTATTGGCTCTCTTGAGTGATTATATCCACCTCGGTTCCACCAAGTTCAGCGGGTCTCGTGCTGGTCAATTAGCCTTTGGCATCTGGGAGAGGAAATGCTTCATTCAGGTTGTTGCAGAGCCAGTTTCTGTAGCATACGGTGTCCTGAGCAGGACAGGTTCCCTGTGGGCAGTATGGGAACTCAGCGCTCCCAGCCTGCCCCTGTCCCTGCCCTTGGGCTGGCACCACGGGTAATTTTGGCCTGGCCCTCTGAGGAGAGGGGTGCTGATAAGGGGGATAATCTTCCCCAGGGACCGCCCTGCAGGAAGAGGGACAGAACGAGCGGGGTTTCCTCCACCCGGCACACGCCGAGGCCTTGCTCTCCTGTGGGCCACGTGGAGCCACAGAGCCCGAGCCTCACACTGCACTGCTGCCCGCGTCTGCCCTGGTGCTGCACACAGGCAGGCTGCAGGCTCCCCCAGTGCTGCGGCTCCCATCCCTTTGGCACTACCAGGGCTGTGCGGAGCTAAACAGCTGATGCCATTTAGTGGCTTTTCCTGCTGAGGGCTCGGTCTTGCCTTCACCGCGATGGCTTGCCAAAGGGCTCCAACACTTGTGTTGCTGTGAGGCAGACCCTGTAATAATAGTTGGTTACGTTCAGAGAATTCAGTTCAGATTTTAAAACCTCATCAAATAGTTAATGACTGACTATTTCAACACAGCAGTTCCTGCAAGACTTGGGAGAGAAGAGAGAGGGAGATGGAAAAGTTATTCATGTCCCATCTGTCTGGAACGCTTGTCCCCTCCCTCCCACCCACTGAGTCACTTCCTCTCTTTATATCTCACTTAAATATTTTTTTTCCCCTTTAGCTTATGATTAACAGGCACTCACCCTCTGCAAATTGTCTTTTTTTTCTGATGCAGTGTTTGTTAAGGTTCTGTGGGTAAGTAGAACATGTTGTCTTGCACATAGATGTATGGGCTGAAATGCAGTATATGCTGCATATAACCATGCGAATGAATGCGTCAACTGCTGCAACATCCTCTTGGTGCTGCGGCCTTCCAAAGACACCCAAGGAACTTAGAATATACCGCTCCAGTTATTTTGTCCCTCTTGCCCAACGCCTGGAGGAGAGCTTTGGCAGCAGCCCTGAGAGGCTCACTTAGCTGTGGGGCCTGACCCAGGTGGGTGTGTGTGGGGTGGGCTGGGGTCACTTACTCTGGGGAGGAGATGCTGGCCTGGCCCAGCCCAGCCCATCTGAGGCTGTCCCACTCACTGCTCTGCTGCTAGGGCTTAAGAAGGTTCTCTGTTAATATCAGGTGATGAAGAATGAGAAGAAGGTGTCCTGCAAGGTAAGATGAAGAGCTGATTTCTAATGGTTTCCTGGCTGAGAGTTCCACAGCCTTCAGACATGTGCAGCAAACAGGGGAAGTGGGCTACCTAATAGTCCTGGTGGAGGAGAACAGGTTGTGTCCAGGATGAAAAGACCCCTGTGCTTCCTGAGCACATGTATGAGGTGGTGGCGATCATCATCATGAGGCCGTAAGCTGTATGTAGGTGGAGGCTGGGTTGGGGAAACACAAACCTCCTTGAACAGGTTATATGAGTAACTGAGGCTTTCTAGTGAAGGGTGAGAACATAAGGCCCTACGTTGGGTGCTGCAGAAACCTTACATGTACTACCTGCTTCGGCCTTATTGCGTGTGGTTCAGAGATGGGGCGTTTCATCTCCTTGGCACCTGTACTACAGGGGAAGTCTTATTCCTCAGGTAGGTTGGGTCAGCAACACTCAGAAAAAATAACTGTGCTTTGTTTTAGAGCCAAACACTCGAGCAGCTCTATCTGACTGGGATAGTTCCCAGAGAAACACCAGCAGTGAGTGCTCAGCTACTTGCTGCTACCCTTTTCTGTAATCCCTTTTTGCAGCCAGATCCCCCTGGCTTTTCTGGTTCCAGTCAGCCGGCCATCAGCTAATGGGTGATGCAGTAACCTGGGTACCGTGTCTGCTGTGGGATGCGGTGCAGACTGGGGCACAGATGTGTCGCACAGGCTCTGTAGAGAGTCAGCTTGGCTCCTGCTGGAGGTTTTAGCTGTGTGCAGGTCCTGCAGGGCCACGGGCTGGCCCCGCGCCAGCCTCCCAATTCCAGAAGCTTGCTGCAGGGGTGCCCAGGCTGCCTCTGCGCTGGCACGGATCCATCAGTGCTTTTTTTGGCTCTGACTCCATGTCCAGTGAAAGTAGCTGTCCTATTCCCAGACGTGCACGTTATGAAGAGCTGGAACTGCCTCACGAGCCCTGGCCTGGTTGGCCTCTGAGCACCTGGGACCAGGGTCCACAGGCTTGGCCCTGTGTCTGTCAAACCCCAGCAGTTTCCCGTGAAGAACAGTGCTGGGGGACAATATGCAGGCCTTGTGGCAACGAGACAGAAGTGAAAGTTTAAACCTTTTTGCTTTCATGACACCTAATGGAGGATTGTTAAATGGCCAGGCAGATTTATGGGAGAGCTGATGAGTCCACGGATGGCGTGCTGCGTTACTAAAAGCCGAGCAAGCGCAGGGCTGATGTTGCTGGGTGTATCTTGTTTTGTTTTTTTAAAGGAAAGTTTGTTAGTTCATTTTCCCAGGCCTTCGCTCTGATGGGTAGCAATGCATTCTTTAGAGATTTCCTCCTTCAGCTTATTTTTGGAAACAATTTTACACACGTGCATGCACGGACAGTATAGCTGCCCTTGTATTACGTATGATGGCTAATGAAATTAGTATTTCAATTGCCCCGAGCAACCTTTGGAAATAACACAATAGCTTCAGTTGTTTATTTCCCTGAGAGATGTTAGTGATTAACTCTGAAAAGTGATTCTTCTACCTGTACTACAGAAACTTCCTTAGCTCTATGCAATAGCAAGATATCTTTAGGTAATATATGGCTTGCAGAAAGCTAAGCTCTGTAACATTACTGTGCAGATAGATTTGGCTGCTGGAAAACTGCTTCAGCCTATGATTTTAGTGCTGCCAGCTGGCAGAAATGATCACATATGTAAAACCTTCAGCTGAGCCAGAAAACCTGAGTTCAGATATCTTGCCAGGGATTGTAGGATAGAATGATTAACCTGATTTTATATTTCTGGATAACTATCAAGTGCCTGAATATTTATAGTAATAAATGTCTTCCATATGTGCTGATACTGCATCCGTAGAGTGTGATAGCATGATATAGTTATTGTCTTACTTGAATACGTTAATTATAGCTAGTCCTATAGGCACATGAATCATGAATCACTGGCCCAATTTCTGCCATCTTCTGTAGGTGGGTCTGACTCTGCTTATGTGAGCAAAGCAGGTCAACAGAGAGCTCAAGGCAAATTTCAGATGGTGCTGGGGATCCTGAGCTGTATTCTCAGAAGTGATACGAGCACTTGGTATTTAAGCAAGTAAACTGGTAAAGTGCCTACCTGCAGCTTTATACCTTTTGAGAGTTACTAGTAGGTGCCTTAGTGTATCTTTAAGCGTCAGGATGCCACTGAACGTAAGAGACTTCAAGCTGCAGGCCTGAGGTTCGTGTGGCCCTGGGAACCTCTAAGTCAAAACTGGTAGGGACTCCGAGGTTCCTAAATCTAGTTGGTGCCTGCCAGGCACAAGTATACACAGGTATAACAACCTGTGTATATAGTATATACACAGGTATAACAACCATGCGTGGAGCAGTGCGCGTGCCGCTTCAGTGTGGTACTGAGGAGGCTCAATTCCTGCAGCATGAGCACTTCCCCACTGGCTCACAAGGTCACGCTCTTAAACACACCTTAATGCAATGAAACCGCCTCAGCGCAGGGGCTGTGCTACAGTTGGTTGGAAAAGGCAACAGAGGCGCTGTATGAAAGTTATAATGTTGTAGTATGGAGGCTATAAAAACAGAGCAGGAAGGACTAAACCACTGTTCCAGTAGTTTTCCCTTGAAACAGAGGTAAGCCCGCCCAGACGTCTTCCTTTTAAATACTGACTACTGCATCTGTTTTAAACCAAAAATAATACCTTTTGATTGGAAATGTTTCAGTAACATTATTTGTGCATTTTATTGAGGCAGAGGTTGCAATTATTAGAGTCACTAGGAATTTCAGACATTTAAACACAGGCTTTATTTCTCCAGAGTAAACCACATCCCTGTGCAATTATTCTTCTATCTAAATGCCTTTAAACCAAGTCCTGAACCAAATCTGACATTTATTGCTGGTGGTCCCTTTTACAAATCAGCCCTTGAAATGAACACGTGGGGCTAGACAAGCACTGAAGAGGTCGGGCTGGTGCCCTGCGTTGCTGAGGAGGGCAGAGCCCGCTCAGCTGTAGCGGGCAGTCCCGAGTAGGTGCTGTGGCTCTGAGCTTGCAGCTGCTGGTCTGGTCAGGTACTGGAGTCTGCGCCCTGCAGATTCTAATAGAATAAAAAGAAGGGTTTGTCTGGTCATGGAAACCACTTCAGCCATGTGATCACTTTATGGCTTTTCTCTCAGCTGGCCTCTCCTCAACAAGCAAACAACTGCATCTGTGGCAGAGGAGGGAGTCGGCTCAACAGCCAGAATGCTCCCCCAAGCTTGCTCTCAATGTTGCCCCTTAATCTTTTCAGCAAACTTTTTTGGAAACTTTAATTAAAACCCTGAGAATGCTAAGGGGCCTCTAAGGCCTGAATTTCCTTTGTCTTCTGGCCTCTCCACAGACTTGGCAGCACAGAGCCTAGGCGTTTAAGCACTTTCAGTTTCAGTTTCTTCTGGCACAGCATAAATAAGAGTTTGGGCCTAAAAGTTCTTTAAAATCTTGGCATCGATCAAACGATAAACCTTGAAGCCAATGGAGGTGCACAGCTTGCGGCTTACCTTGGGACACAAGGAGGTGAGAGCTTGCTTAGGTGGTGATTTGGGGCAGCAATAATAAAAGAGAAATCCTGCTTACCTGACCAAGGAAGTTTGACGCCTGCTTATTGAAATCCCTAGCAAATGCTGTCTGGCTTTTGGAGGGAGCAGGATTAAGCTCTTGGTAGAATGTGAGGGCGTCAATCATTATTTTTTTTCTGCTGTCTATATTATCTAGCAGTCCTTTCTACCAGGTACTGCTCAAGAAGATGTGCTCTGAAACCTGCATGACACGCCTGGATACTGGTATGCCTGGAGAGGAAGGCTGTCGTGTCACCGTGTGCTGTCCTACAGCGCTTGGCCAGAGTTTCAGCTTTCATAACCCTATCTGAAGTGTGTGCCCCCTCCCTTTCCCCAGAGTAGCCACATGTTGATTGACCCCATGCCTGAAACCCGAGCAGCTCTCAAGAGAAACATTGCTCTTGCTTATTCCTGTGATGATGGTGAGCAGAGCAAAACACATAACTCTATTAAACAAAAAAAAGCTGGGTCTCTAACAATTGCTCATCTGAGAGCAAGCAGGTTCCTGGCAAGAGTGTATGTGTGCACATACGTACTTAGAGGTTTTTGTATATATAGCAGACCAGCTCTTGAGTGCCCTGTCAATTAAAGGCAGCAATTCAAAGTGATTCACAGCAGATTACGCCAGCCTGTCTCTTGATGGAGCTTGCTCTGGTCCTGTGCCTGCAGGTGCTGCACAGACTGCCAAGCCTGGAGCAAGCCCGCAGTTACGCTGTCAGCCTCGCTTAGATCTAATGCTTTATGACAACTGTCTACCTGTAATGTGATAATGGGCTGAAAACCTCTGCAAAATTGATAGGGTCTCTCGAAAGAGGGAGAAACTTCAGATGTGGCAGGCCTGACTCCTCCTTCCTCAAGGTTTGCATGAGCTGCAAAGGATGTAGCTGAGAGGTCTGGTTCTCCTTGTGCTCCATCAGGAGGTGTGGCTATGTTGGTGTCTGTGAACCTACTGGCCTCCAGCTCTCTCCAAGTGCAGGGAGGTCAACCTGTTGTGTTTTCGGGTGCTTCAGATCTCCAGTTAACTCTGAAACCTAAGACAGTCTTGGATTCTACCTCTTAGGGCTTCCAGTGTTCTCTCTCCATAATCTTGATGTTCTGGATAAAATCATCTTCTAACCTCAAGATGTTTCCAGAGTTTATACAATAATTTGGTTATGTTTAATCTCCAAAATACGAGTCATTGGCTGGAATGAGTAGCAGGTAGCACTCTTACAGAGATAATACTCAACATCATGTAACACAACCTGTATCGAAGGGGCCAGATTCCTGCCCACATTTTAGTGCTATGATCCAGGAATAACTTCAGTGACTGTTGTCAGCTGTGGATGGTACTCTCAAGATCAGAGTCCCTTCTGGAGAAAACAGAGGTGTTTACACAGAGCAGGGCTGTCCTAACAGCCATGTGATAATTGCTGAGAGGCCTGAGGCCGCAGCATATCCCTTCCCTTCCACTTCTCATCCTCCAGAGCGTAGGTCCTTGTGGTAGCTCTGACCCCCACACTGCTTGCTGTCACATCTGTGGGCTTATCTTGCTTCTTAAAGAGCCCATAAACCGATTAGCTCTGGGTAAATGATCCCTAGGCTGTCTTTAGAATAATTAAAACCAAAAGGCAAACAGTTACTCTGGACTATCAGCAGCCTATCAACAAAACTTGTGCCTTGAAATGTGTGTTCAATTTCTGTTATTAAAAGGCATAGAGCCATATGTGAAACATTATCACGCATCTTTGTGAAATTAGCAGAACTATTTGAACAACCATTTTGTCTCTATCAAAACAGAGCCTTGTTATAATTGGTTTTTCATACTGTGTAGGAAGGTGAGAGAGCCTTTGCAGGGCAGGAGGGCTGAGACAGGGAATCTGACTTCTGTAGGCCTGGCTGTATCTGTCTGCTGTGGAGAGGTGTATGCTGCCTGAGAAGGCTAGACAGTGCTGGTCATAAACCATGAAGCAGGGAGAAGAGCAAGAGGAAGAGCCCTACGTTGCCTCAAATCCTGAACTAGAGAAGGCTACCTGGGTTTTCTTTAACCTTGTAATTGCTCAACTTTGAGTGAGGCTTTCACAGGACTTACCAAATCTAGTTCCTGTAGAGTCAATGGAAGCAAAAAAAAAAAAAAAAGCCAGTCCTGAGTGTGTGCTTAGAAATGCCCACTGCTTATGGTTAGGAACATGCTTTAGAAACGTTTAGAAACACACTTCTGACTGTGTATGAACTTTCAAAATAGCCTTAGACTTCTTTTAAAATAAATAAATAAATCTAGCCCTCAGTTTCTAGAACTGTCCCTTTGAAAATGGCACCAAAACCAATTAAGGGCAAGGTTTTCTGGAGGGAGGTGAAAAAAAAAGACTATCTGTTTCTGATAAGAAGCGATCAAGAACTGTAGGTAAATTCAACTTGCAACCTACAGAAGGGCTGAAGGAAAACATGGTGTGTTTTGTTCTTTAATGGACGCTTTAATAAGAGTGAAAGAAGAAAAAAATCAAGTACTGACCTGTTTGGCAATGCATTTGGCAACTGACACTAGCATGCCAGTCTGTCCTGTGGGCCAAGTGCTGGCTTTGCATGGCATGCCTAGGATTCGTAGCTTTTAATGGATGTAGTTGAAGTCTTTTTTTGAGCTTGCATGTCTGGTTTCAGTGGCGTTGAAGATGAACGAGATCGTATTTGGAGAAGATAATAGTTAAAGAAAATGCCATTGCTTCTTGCCAGACCTAGTTATCAGCCTAAGGGTCTGAGATAAGGCAAACAAAACTGAAGAAATACGTATGAGATCAGTTGATTTGGTCTGCTTAGTCAAATTGAACAACAACATCCCTTGATTGTCATAGCTGAACCAGCAAATATAAAAAACCAAAGACAGTCAACCCTACACTTACAGCCCACTTGAGGTTTTCACGCTGACAACCTAGTCGCTAAGTATAAATGGTCCTCCCACTACTGGTTTGTCTGAGTCTTGGGTTATATTCTGGGATATGAGTGCATCACTAGCCTGTTGATCTTGTGTTTTTTTTTTTAACTGAACAACTACATTAGGACTGTTTTTCCTCTGACAAGTATTTCTGCTAGAAAATATTTTGGAGCACTCACGTAATAACAAACATGTGAAGGATTTCTGATATGAAAGAGTCTTTCTTATGCTCATTTTTTAGCTCCAGAGTGAGATTAACTTTGTTCAACAACTGCTTAAAATCTAAACCCATATGTCTCCAAAAGTGCAGTGCCCAGAACTACAGGCTCTTGGTACATCTGTAGTAGAAATAAGATATTTAGAAATAGTAATGTTTGACGTGACCCCTGATTACCTGGGCTCAGCTCTCCACTATTAGTATAGAGTGGTGGTTTTCATCCTTTTTCTGCAGAGCTGTGGATCCCAGTTGAAATTTGACGTATTTTGCTTTTTTGAGACGATCTTCTGTGGTTCCTTTTAGAAGCAGCTCAGAAGTGCCCAGAGCTGAAAACCAGGAACAGGGGAAGAGAAGCTTCAGACCTAGATATTCAGCTGTGTTTGTGCATTAACTGTTGTTATATGTATTTACTAATGAAAATTACATACATTGGCATTGTTTTGTACACTAAGATTCTATCTCTTTTCCTCTAACAACATTATACAATGCAAATATGGAGAATTTAGAATTTCTGATATATTGAAAATGAACTGAACAAAAATGCTTTCAGAGACACTGAGTCCATAGCAAATAGCGCTTGGATCTTACATGAGATAATAATCCAGTAAACTGAAAATGCCTCTCTAAACGTGCTAAATTACCGCTGTTAGCAAAAGGTAGACATGTTTTGGGGTAGGACAGAACAATAAGCAGCTTGAAAGCTCTTACTCTCTTTTAGCTCTGGGAGCTCAGCAGCCGTTACAGGGGACTTCTGCACATTCTCTTGTATGAAATCGAGCTAACTTGCAAAACACAGCTACTTTTTTGGCTTCACAGAAGGATATTATTGTGCCTGGTGCTGGTAGTGCTGATGCATTGGAACTGAGGAAAGGGAACTGCCTCCCTGGTGCAGCAGGGCCACCAGCATGGCAGTGTCCCATTTCGCTGCCCTCCTGAGGATGCCATGGTGAGAAGTGCCTTCTGGTTTTCCCAGTTTAAACCACTGGACAGCCAGTGCACAAATACTTCTGGGAGATGTGAGCTGGGAAGTGACCGCTCTGGCTCTCAGCTCCTGCCTCGAATGCAGATGCTGAGCCAGTGTGGTTATTGGTGTGCTGGCACTGGTGGGAAGGGTGTCCTCCCATATTCTGCCTGGACAGGACAATAATTGCCCTGAGTCTGGCTCCTCAACAAGGGTTCTAGGAGGAGCAACAATTTTATCAACGTGTCTTTCTGCAGTATTTAATAAATGCCTGAAATACACAGGAATATTGCTTCCAAGGCCTGGGGAAAGGTGTAGAAACATCTCCAGCAGGGACGAAGTTAATAGGCAGTCTGATAAGCTGCAGTGGCTCTGATTGCAGTGGAGATATCGGTCTGGAAGACTGCCCAGTGTGCTGTAGCAAGAGCCCTGTAATTAGCACGTGACCGCTGCTGGTGGTGTATCGGAGAGTAATAAGAACCTGATGAAGTTCGTCATCTCTTTGCAGTTGTTGCAGGCCCTTGGTCTCTAGCTTTTTATGAAGCTGTGGGTAGCCCTTTAATTAAAGCTACCAATTATGTACTTGACAGAGATCCTGTTGGCTGGCAAGCCGTAATGTTAAATGCCAATTGATTACAGAACGTCTCTGCAACTTTGCAGCCCTGTGGTCCACCCCATATCAATATTATACTTGGATGTCTTCTGAAATTGTATATAATCGGTGCCTTATTAAATCTGCAGCATCCCTGTTAAATTACGTGCCGTGCATAACGGTTGCTGGAGAGCTGAATCTCAGTGAAAGTGCTGCGTGTATAGGGAAGTGGGAGTGACTTTCGCCAGTAGCTGCAGCGAAGTGGAAGGGCGGCTGAGGTGCCCCTGGGGGGTGTAGGGGAACCTCTCGGGCAGACGGCCCCTTGAAATGCTCCACCTGGGACAGTATGTGTACGGATGGGGATTTCTTTTCAATAAAAGTTGGGGGTTTATATCTTCCAAAATACTCTTTTAACAATATTTTAAAATTGTTTATTTTCGAATTCTTCTCCCCTCGGTGTTTTTGTTTTTCATTTTTTCGCCATTCACAAAAGGCTAATTTTTAAGGTTTACCCCACCACCCTCTCCTCACCCCCCAAAAAAGTAATGTATTAAATAATTTGGAAAAAATGAAATCCTATTAAAAATTCATGGCAGGAGAAACCACAACCACAAAAGAGACTGTCTCAATGATGATGGTGGAAAAAATTTGTCATGGAGGGATAACAGGGTACATAAGCTGTGTCTAACTAGTGTGATGCTGCTGCAGTCCCCTGCCTGATGTGTGTGAACTGAACGTTTAATATGGAGCTGTATGTCCAGTGTCTAGAAAGGGAACTATTTCTCATAAGTTTGCTTGAGCACTTCTTAAGACTTTGGTTTTACAATATCCTGTGGCAATAATTTCCACAATCTGATGGAAATTGTTTGGTTTGCATGCACCAATTCTTGATTAGATGAAGAGGCTTTCTCCATCCAATTTATCCATAACAACCTTTACTATGTAATAATCTCTTTCAAGAGAACTAATAATAAGTTTTAAAAGGCCTACTTTTGTATCAGCATTGTAATTTATTTATCTGTCTTTACAACACTCTTTTAATACTATTCAGTCTCATCTTCCTTTCCGAGCTCCCTGCTTTGCGCAACTGGGAGCTCTAAGGCTGTGGAGGTGGCTCCCACCTTTTCACAGATAGACTTTGTGTTGCTTTCTCCCTGTCCCTCAGCCGCAGCCCCTCACTGTTGCGTCAGCTCCAGGCTGCTGCCCTGCCCTCCCCTGCAGGCAGTGCAGCTGCTGGGGCCTGGCAAAATGAGTCCCCTGGTGTGACAGGGGGCTGGGGGCCTGTGCTGTTGTACTGATAAAGTCCCGTGAAGGGAGAACGCAGCTGTTGTGAAAACCCTGGCCTCTCTCTGCTTTTTCTTAGTGTGTTGTAGTTGCAGACTAGAGCAACTAGTCTAGAGCCTGGTGTTTGTACAGATGCGCAGAGCAGCTTGCTGGAGCTGGCTGCAAGTGGGCACTGACCTGGGGAGCACCTGCTGTCTTCATTCTTTGCAGACCTGGACAGGAAGCCCTGCTGGGGTGGCCAATGGACACACATTCCTTGTCTTTGCTGAGTGCAGCTTGGTGGTGGAGAAGGAGGCCTAGAATGTTCTGTACTTCTGTGATTTGGGTAGCTGTGTGTCAGTGGGGGCTCAGTTGCACTTGTCATTTGTGAAGCAGTCACCAGGAAGTATAACACAAAGCAGCTTTCTGTGCACTTTCTAACATAGGTAAGTTTCAAGCTCTTCTGGCCCAACCTCGGCAAGGCAAGAGAGCTCTGGTAGTGTTGCAGCTGTATAGTTGCACCGCATGTAGAAATGTATCCCAAGTATGGTATTGATTTAGAAAGAAAAGATGTGTCTAGAAATTACTACTTCATTTGTGCTTATTAGGGAATTGTGTAAAAATGCATGCTCGATTGCTGCCGAATTGCTATAATTTATTACATTATACCTTGAACATTTGGTTAAAATGTATACATATTAGAGCTGGACCCGAACAGAGCTTTGTGTCTGTGTTCTGCAGGAGCAGAGGTAGGAATTTCATTTCTACTTCTGGCATTTAAGTGCTTTGGAATAAAAAAGTCCTTTCTAAGAGCTTGGACCCAAGCAGAGGAGATGAGACGCTCCCCCCAGCACTGAGTGTCAGCCAGCACTGGCAGAAATGTGCTGGCAGGAGTTCTGCTTTCTCATTGCTGCTCACACCTGGACTTTTGTGTCGCTTTGTTCATAGTTCTTACATACATTTGAAAGTATTTCACCTGCTATTAACAAAAGAACCATATCCCTGCTGAATTCCCAGTCAGAATTAATTATCTCCTCCTACACTGCTTTGTGTAGGGATTTGATTTTTCCTGCTCCTGTAACATAGGCTTTAAATCTAAGGGCCTGAGCACTTGAGCAAGCCACAGGAGGAAAACTAATGTATACACCGTACTAAAGTGTAAGCCATTTTTAACCCTGAAGACCCTTATAAAGCTGGGAATCTAAGGTCATGGCAGCTCCCAAGCCAGTTCAACAAAAACCTCCCACTAAGCCAGGGAAGCAGCTTCACTGGCTCAGAGCAGGATGCTCCTAATCAGCTGTAGTGTGTTTTAAGGGCATGCATGCTGGCTGGGGTACGTGTGGCAGCTCTTGACTCCTACTGCCTCTCTGCTGTGGGGAGAGGGTATGCGAATTCATCACAGCCTGGGGAGATGGACAAAAGGGCAGTAACGAACAGTGGACTGTTTGCTGAGTTCCCACCCACGACCCTGACTTGCAGATACGGTCTAGTCCTGGGTGTGGATGACAGATCTGCCCCCACACTCCCTAGTATAAGTACCCTGGGTCATGCTGCGAGTCCTCCTGCTGGGTATCTGGCTGCCTGCATGGACCCCTGAGCTCCTGTTGAGCAAAGATGTTTCTGTTGCAAAGGCAAATCCCTCTATTCAGTGTCAAGGGGCCTTGTGCACTCCCAGAAGTCTGAGCCATGGGATCAGGTTAGGTCTCCTTTAGGGATCTTTTCCAAAATCCCTGCTTCAAACTGTGGGAGTTTTCTGCTGCTCAGTTCCTGTGCAGAGAAGGAGGAGGGTGTTATTATGTCAGTCTGGGTTTTAGAGTCACCTGCTGTATACCATGCGTGTGCCATAGCACTGAACTCGCCATAGCGATCCAAGTACTCCGTGGAGCAGGAATTTCATAGTGCCCACCAGACATTACCACAAGCTCCCTAGGGACGGGTTCTCCAAAGTGCCAGCTTGCACTGTGAAGTTCATCAGGAAGTTGAGGTTTACAGGTACTATTTCTTCAGTTCATGGACAGTTAGAGATCAGCCCTGCTCTCGGTAAGGTTCAAAGGCTTGGGGAGAAGGGGGGGAAGTGGGCAACAGATATGCTCCTCTGCTTCAAGCTCCAGTTGGCCTGAGATCTCCCATTTAGCAGAATAGGTACCTTTAATGTGATTTCAAACTGTGGGTCACAAATGACTTGCCAAGTGATTTGCTCATATTAAGTTGCACTTTAGACTTTCATTCTCAAAGGTGAACATTGGCTTATTTACGGTTCTCCAAGGGAGAAAAACAGAATTGAATAGAACTTGCTAAATTGAGCAAATGAGGCTGTGATACACCATCACTCTGTTATATATTAATCTAGTGTTATTAAGTGTTAACTTAACAATGTGTTGTAGGAACAGCTAAAAGGGGCCAGGAACAGTCTGAGTGTCAAACGTGTAAACAGCTAGTTTTTTATTGGAATCATTAACTGCACTGCAGCTAAATCCTTTGTTTTCATGGCTGGTTTAAATTAAACTAGAAAAAATGTTCTTTTTTTTTTTTTTTTAAAGAAAGCATTGCTCTTAGTACATATCAAAAGATTCAAAAGCATAATTTGATTCTATGTCTATTTAAAAGATTTTGTAATTTTTAAAAATTTGATTTACTCAAATTTCCTTTGATACAAAGTTGGGATTGTCCGGGGTTGGTTCAGGGAAGCATGTTTAACTCATCCTTTTTGGAGACTATGTGCAATCCATTGATACTTGATAATTTTAAGTACATGCACTGAACTTAGGAATATCCTCCTGAGCTGGACCCTGAGGAACGTGGCTGATGTCTACTGAATTTCAAATATTTGAGTATATAACTCCGTTAGTTTTCCAAGGAAGTGCTTGGCCGCTCTCTGCAACTAAGACAGCAGGTTTAATGATACAAGGATCTTCAAGTTGGCTGAAGAAGGTGATCAGCATCATTGCTGCTTGCCATGGAGCCAGGCAGCGTGTGGCTCGGGGTTCCCAGATTTAAAGTCGGGCAGTGCTGGGGACTTTCTCCCCCAGTGGGTGCTCTCTGCAAGCTAGGGGGCTAGCCAGTCCCAAAGGTACTGTAAACCCTTGCCCTTCTCTAGACAGGCCATGTGCCTGTGGGCTGCCAGACGCGTCCAGGTGGCTCACAGCTTGGGGAGGGAAGCTTGGTGCTGATGGTGGGCTTACAGGATCCCACCCACAGAGCCGGGATTGCCTTCCTGCTTCACCTTGCCTCAGCAGCAGTTGCACAAATCATCCCTGCTGGCTGCTGAGCCGTGCTGGGGGTCTGTCCTCTCCCCTCTCCCTGCTCACTCATGTGGCACTCAGCTGCTGCTTCCTGCTTTTCTTCTCCCTGCTCCATCCTTCCCCTCTCCTACTCACACACCTAGCTGTTGCAGCCTTTCAGTGTGCACATGGGCCTGCTCAACAGCCTATGTTTGTGGAATGATCTACTGTGAAAACATACTCATTTGCCTCTTATATAAATGTGTTTAAACTGTACTTTTGTACTTTTACATAAAATGTTGGATCAAGTTGTCCTGAGCACCAGGAGGGCACTAGAACATCATGGGCAGGGTGAGCTGTGGTAGCCCATAGGCTGGGGTTAAGACAGGAGCTTCCAACTTGAACATGCTGCTGGCTGGGCAGTAATGTACATCTCAGGCCTTGGCAAAATCTGATACAGCTCTTCTTTGGTTTTATTTTGTTTTAAATGTAGGTGGGTGTGGTGAAGTACCTCCCAGAACTGGTCTGACGCTGGAAGTATTTGCACAGGCAGCTAGGGGAGCTTGAAGCCTTGTTGCAGGAGGTGTGCAGCAAGAGGCAGAGAATGAGCAATTACCCTCCCTCACTGGGAGAGATTTGAACACGACCTAGAGCCAGATAGCTTAATGGTTGCAGGTAGGGGAAAGACAATATAGAGCAAAACATCCCCGTCCTTCCCTCGCCTTACTGGGAATACTTCAAAAGGAATGGAATGGGCAATCAGTAAGTGATTCGACAAAATACATTCCTGATCAGCAAAGTCAAATGAAATTACTCGAACAATTTAGAGATTAGGAGCATTGCAGAGCTCTACCTCTTCCTTGAGGGAGGTACACCCACAGATTTTATTTACCAGAGCACTAAAATACAATTTGTCTCAGTCGGAGATGGTAGGATCTTTCAAGCAGCGCTGACTTCCCTTCAGGAGGGTCTGAGCCTTGTGCAGAAGGCAGGGGGCTACAGCTAATGTTAGGGCAGGGTCAGTGTTTCCAAGGATGTACTGAAGAATGAGCCAGGGTGGTGGCAGCAACTGGTGCCCCAAATAATTTCTAGGGACTTGTTGCTGAAACCCACAGAGCTGCTTGCTGGGTTCCCCAGGCTTTAAATAGGTATTACTTACCACTGGAAACAACAGGGTTCTTTGTCTCCTGTGTTTGAGGTTGGGACCGTGTCTCCTGTGGTGTTCCTACAACACATAGTTTGATATTCAGATATGTACCAAAGACTTCCCTGTCCTCACTCAATAATAAATAATGAAGAAGCTGTATTAGTAACAGTCTGCCCAGAGCCTTTCCTCTGATTGAGGGAAGATGTGGAAGCATGACAGCTCAGACTTGGCCCCCATCCCTGCAACAAGAGCTTGCAGGGAAAGCATTTGTGCATAGCCTCACTGTTGGAAATGGCTTTCCTTGAGCCAAACTATTCTTCATCTTGGTGTCTCGACCCTTCAGTGAAGATAGCTTACTCCTGCCTCGGACAGGGAACACTGTGGAAAGTGAAACACTGCGGTAAGCAAAAGGCAGCCATTTGAAAGGCTCTTTGGGGACTTGCAAAGCATGAAGGAGTCAAAAGTTGAAATATTAATGATTGGTTGAGGAATACTTCCATTGTCTGATGCACCATTGCCCCTTGAATTCTGTTTTTGGCTCCTGAGATTGGCTCTGAGATTGCCAGAAGAAAATACATGAAGGCACTGGTAGAGGTGACTGTTGCAATGTTGTTCAGTTTTATTTTAAGAGAGTGTCAAGGCATTGCAGAGCTGCATTTTAGTGACTTGTGCCCTTCTCCTCAGCGGTACAACTGATTAATACTTTGTTATGCAGTAGCCTAAATGTTTATAAATATGTCTTTCCTGATAGTGTATGCAAAAGCTGTTACCAGTTTAAGGGGGGGAAATAATTAAATATTTCCCTGTTTTTATTCCCCACTACTTTCCACATGCAGAGGCAATTTCCCACCCTCCTCAGTTCTTTCCAAGGGACATATAGAAAAGTTTTGTTGAGAGATGCTTGGAACAAAACCCTGAATTCAGCACGTCCTGAGCTTTGTGGATGTTCCAAGTCAAATCCAAACTGAGCAGCTGGAGTCTACCTTTGTGGTCTTTTTTCCTCCTGCCTCACAGCTGCCAATTGCTTTTTGTTACAAGTCCTGGGAAGTGGAAGTCTTGCTTAGCAGATAATGCCCTACTTTGATAGGCAAAGATAATGATTCACAAATCTTCTTTTCTGATTAAAATGATGAGATTAGGAAAAAAGTAGCAATTACAACTGAAGACACGTGGATACTGGAACAGGTTGCCCAGGGATGTGGTGGAAGCTTCATCCCTGAAGACATTTAAAGCCAGGCTGGACCAGGCTCTGGGCAACCTGATTGAGCTGCGGTGTCCCTGTTCACTGTGGGGGAGTTGGACTAGATGACCTTGAAAGGTCCCTTCCAGCTTTAAGGATTCTATGATACTTCTATCAGAAATATGAGCAGAGTGAGAACTGGCAGGCAAATTCTGAACTCAGAATAAAAGCAGCGCACTGCAGCAAAGCTTGCCCATTGCATACTGCACATCACTTCCTGTGGAGCCACTGCTTTTTCTTCTTGGTTGTGTGACCCCCAGGCCCTGTGTGCCTGCTGGCTGCCAGAATGAGGCTGCTCCAGGAGGGCCCTGGCAGGCAGGCTAGCTGCTTTCACCCCGTGCAGTGCCTCTCCCCCTGCTTGTTGCCCTTGCAGGCTGGCTGAGCCAGCTGGCTGCAGGAGGGATTTGCCAGTTGCTTCCATCTATTGAAGTGTTGGAGGGATGGGGTGGCTGTTTCACAGCAATTACAGTTCTCTCTCACCAAGCAAGGCCAGGTTCTCCTCTTGATGTGCACTCCCAATGTCTGTTGAGTTAATCCCAACATACAGTGATGCTGGAAAACTCTGACCTCGGCAACCAATTTCCAATTGTAATCCTAAAAGAAGAATGGTTGGCTAGTTTGGGTTTTCTGCCCGTGCCTAAGTGCGTTTTGTTTTCATTATGGGGTGTCAAGTTGTTAATATTTATGGAGTACACAAAAGAATGAAAATTCTGTTTCGTGTTCAATCTGACATCTTTTGGCACCACAACCCTCTCTCTACTTGTGGTAGTAGTTCTGTTTCAATTCGACAGTGCTCTTTCGAGATGAAGTCCTTTAAAGTGTGGTTTGGCTCTGAGGAGGGATTCTATGCAGATGGTATTCAGGGGGTCTGTCATTATTGTTTCAGATATTAATAATTTCCAGATCAAATGCAATTTGCTTGGGTTTATTTTCTTGCTCTTTCTTCCTGTACTGCCAACGTGGTCACATGCACCCTGGTGCTTTTAAAGTCAACCTGCCTCTTTTCTCAGCAGATGCCACACTGCCTGATGAGGTTTGCAGACCTCCCCTAGCTCAGTTACCCCTTCCCTCTGTGGCCTCACAGGCCAGGGAGCGGGTCCCGCACACCCACTGCTTGGCCTGGCTCCACATGGGCATAAAGCTGTAGGAGGGGAACTGGAGGTGAGTGAGAAACCAGTTCCCTCTATACAATCCTTGTCTCCACCAGTATAAAAAGTGAGTCCTGTGCAGAAGCCAGAAGCATAGAAGGTGACTTCTGGGAGCTGTACCAGAGGTATTCGCTTCTCTGAGTGGCTTCACTCAGTCTCTGGGGCTGCATTCCTGTGAGCCTGTGGTGGAACACTGCTCTGCCTTGCTCTGAGACAATGCCTGTGTATGCCAGCACGCATCCAGATCTCCTCAGCCCAGTCCAAACCTATGAGGTTGTTGCAAGGGATCACTGAGGGGTGATGTCGTTGCTGACATCACGTTCTGATGCCTCGCCCTGGGGGCCTCTGCTGCTGGAGCAGCACAGCCATGCATACTAACGTGGAGGAAGTGATGCTGCTTTGAAGGTTCTAGGGTCAATGTAGTCTGTTTTTATGGAAACAAGGGAGGAAGGCAAAGGCTACATTAGTGCCACCATAGATGTATACATGCTATTGTTTGGCAGCAAAAATAATTATATCCCATTCCCTCCCTGGAATTATCCAGAAAGTTGAGGGGAGAGAGAGAATGTTAGTGAAAAGGACATTTAATTCTCTGGTTAGAACTGCCTGTAGATCTTCAGAAAATTAAAGAACATTGAAGATACAAGCTATGCACCCGCATGCCCTGATATAGCATGTGTGTTTGGAAATTGCATGTTTACACATCAGCTACATACTTGTGAGCATGCATCATTTGTAATACATGCTTTGCATGCAGAACTGAATCTATGAAATATAGGATGGATGCAATGCAAACGAATGTTGACTCTTGAAGTATTTTATAGACATAAATGTAGTTGCTGAAATCATGGTTATCTGGAAAACCTTCCAGGAAGTGCACTGTATTCCCAGCTAAGATTTTATTCAGTGTTTGGTATACCAGCTTGGGCATGCATTGTGTATCCTTAAGTTACCAGATGCAAAATACTCAGACCAAACCTTTCATGTGGCATAAAACCATTTAGGTTTGAATGTTAATTCTGTGAGTGCATGCTAGATATCTTCAGCTTCTTATTCATTCATTTCATATAGTTCATTCCTGCACTGTATTCTACTATTGTGCAGATACTCTAGTATTAATAGATTTCTAAGTGAAGATTTGTATAGGAGGAGAGAAGCATATGTATTTCTAGTAGGACATAGCCAAAAATAAAAAAGCAGAAGTAACCTTTGTGCTAAAGGCTTAGGTCATCAGTCACTTAGGTAACTGCTTGTTATTGCCAGTGATCCTGTAAGTATAGATGTTAACACTGCATGCCCTCCTTAGAGTACGCTCTATCACACACTCCGCGCTAACATTTAATCCATCCATTTTGGACTGGATGATCTTGTAGGTCTTTTCCAACCCTGGTGATTCTATGATTCTATGATTCTGATGCACTCTACACCAAGTAGGATGTAACATAAAAGTTAATTTGCAAACTTTCACATTTTCTAGCATATTTCAAAGTCCATCCAGACACTTTAGTTAGGGTTATGGTGCCAATGGATTGCAACCTTTGATCTGGAGGAATCCAAGCTTAGCTTTTGCTGTGCTCACCTCCTCCTGTGGTCTATGTGAACTGCCAGTGGCTGTGTCCAGCATTCAGGAAAACAAACTGGGTCTTGGTTCTGCTCGGGAGAAGGATCCTGATGTGAAGCTTGAGCTGAAGTGTCCTGGGATGCTGACAAAGTTTTATTTTCTTTCCGTATTTTAGTGACCAAATGAAATAGCAGTCTAGAATGGCCTGTCCTCTAACATGTAGACAGGGTGCCCATCTTTTTTTTTTTTTTTTCTCTTGCCATAAAACAAAAAGTATAACTTATTTATGGGAGCACAGTCTCTCTTCTGTTTTCTTACATTTGAAACGGAAAACACCTGTAGGTGCCATCAGTGCTTGATTTGCTCCATGAGAATGGTTATGGTTGCAGGGAGCCTAGGGACGCTTTATGAGCTGTTAAGTAACTCATTAACTGGGAGGCTGCTTACTTGACATGAAAGACCCAGGTAGGCTGGGGTGTCTTCTGTTACAGTGTGCAGCAGTTTAAGATGCAGCAAATGAATGCTCCCCCAATAGTACAAAAATAGACTCTCCCCTCTCCCAGTAGACAGCATTTCTTTTTAAATGGCAGACGCAATTTATCTTTGCTGCTGAATCTCCCAGAGAAAGCACCTATTTCTCACATAGATGATATTAATGCAAGATAAAGCTTTCTGTGCTATCAGCAAATGTGTATTAGGAAGTGAGATTGTTCTACTATTCAACTATTTTTCTTTGTAGTCTTAAGAAATAGATTTGAATATAGAATCTAATTGTGTCAGTTAGTGGTGCTGTTCTTGGTCAGCTGCAGAACATGTCATAGCCATACCCCTCCATCCCCTTCCCTCCCCTCCCCTCCAGCTTCCATTCCCCAGTATCTCAGCGATTTTCACCATAAGCATGCTGTAGGGAAAGAGCTATTACAGGCAGAGAGTGGGTGCTAGCAGAAAAGTGGACTAGTGAGTGGCCCCCTGTCAGAACAAGGAAGAGCAAGCCCTTTCCCTTGTGAGAGAGGTGATCATTTCCCTGAATGGAAACAAGGGCAGCTGTGCAGCCTGTGTGGTGGAAAGTTAAGTAATGCATGGTCCCACTTACTCAAAACAAAACAAAACAAAAAAACGACCAAAACATCTTGAGCCATTACAACAGTTTTGGAGAAGCATTGATGTGTGTGATGTCAGCTCCTGCAATTAGGGCATGATGAGTGGAGGAAGAAAAGGGGCATGGAAGGAAAGGGAAAAAGCTGGCAAAGATCTGGGATAGGCACCACGTTTGTCTAGCTGTCACTGAGAACTGCAGTGTTTCAGGGGAGAGACCAGGCTAGAGCCCTGCCCTGGCTGGGCGCCTTGTTTTTTTCAGCTGGGAGCTGCTCCACCCCTGCTGCCTATAGTGCCAATTCCTGCAATGTGCTTGAGGCATGGTGCTAACAGTTAATCGTGGGTGATGTGACTCCACTACATGAAATGTATGATAGTGTCTGTTTTGCCAACTGCATGCAGGGAGAGTTAGGATAGGAGAGGATGCTCACTGCAACACGTTTACCACTGGTGTCAGAGCTTTTGAGAGCCATGAGGGGGAACAGAAACCGTAGAAATTCTGCATTGTTGACTGCAGGTCATCCGGGTAGCACTATTAACTCATTTGGGCCAGAAACAGACTTTGTGTTCTCAACTGCAAAAGATTGTGAATGTTTTTAGGGAAGCTATTGATTAGAATGATGATTCCGAATTAACTCAGTTCTCCTGTCAATGCTAATTGAGAAAATGAGCCGTACATGCTTTTTGGCTGGAGAATTAGTTGAAACAGCAGTCTTCTTCTGGACTTCGAATTTGATCATCTCTAACTTCCTAAGAAAACATAAAAATCTGGACATCAGATGGATTAAGCCTCACTTTTTGTAGCTTGCTGTGATTAGTGAGAAGTGAAGATAAGAAAGAGTCACACTATATTATTCTGTGGTCAGTGTAGGCCATTGCAGACAAGTTCTCATGAGAAACCGTCATCCTGACAGCTTAAGATTTCCCTGGCATCCCTACTGTTTGCAGATGACCTCTTGGTGTCAAGATCAAGAGCTTCATAAAGGCATGCAGTAAAACAGGTAAAACAAAAGGCATGCCTTTTATTCCTCTCCTAAATAAAATGTCACTAGAGGAAAACAAATTAAGATCTGGAAGAATTTGGAACACCATCTCAGATTTGAGAATCTCAACTCAAATCTCAGATTTGAGTTGATGTGGCCAAAGCGGATAGACAATAATTGTATACATGCATTTTGGTCAGAAATTCCCTCTAAGGATTGTAGATGTGTGGGGTTTCAGCATAGTCACTGTCTTCTAGTGAAGTGAAAGGAGAAAAACTGCTCAAATTACCCTGCAAATAATCAGGTAATTAAGTAAATATTCTTTGGTCTACTTTGAGCCCTAGATTTCCTAATCCAGTTGAAATCTTTTATGATTTGTACTGTACGCAATATACAAAATTAAAGTTGAAAGATGAAGTTACTTATAATGTTGAAAACCATTCACAGTTAATATTTTCAAGCCCAGATATTGGTAAACTACAACTCAGGTGCACGAAAGCAGAGTCCTTAAAATTTTGAGGCCTTGCAGTAAAAGCCTCTCAAATGCCATCCTGGCTTCTCTTTGTTTGTCCAGGATGCAGTGGGCTTCTGTTATAAGTGCTTTCCCCACCTGTAACTAAGACAGCTTACAAGTGTGTGGTTTAAACAAATGCAGGTTAAAATTCTCCCACATTCACCTGACTTACAGCTGGTGCTGTGAGATGCTTGAGAAATATTGCAAGACTCCAGCTAAATATTTTGGCAAGGCTCCCAGTTGCTTCCAGCTGATAGATTTGCATCAGACTTAGACAATATGAAATACTGGGGGTACTCTGAAAAAGGGTGCAGTAACAGGGTGTGTAGGAAGTAAGAAATGAAGTAGGATAAATAGTTTGTTCTTTTGTATGGAATTAATTTTATTGTTCAGCTTTTTTTTTTTTTTTTTCTTAAACTGATTATTGTTGTGATGGGGAACAGATGAGGCTGGAAGGGTCCTCTGGAGACCATCTAGTCCCACCTCCATGTGCAAAGCAAGGTCAGGTAGAGCATTTCTGATTGGAAAATGAGGCTGGTTACACCAGAGAGCCCACACGGGTTTGAGTGATGGAAGAAATTGCACTTGGCATTTCAGAAGTTCAATTGCTTTAAGTCAACCAGAAAGCGAGGAGGAGGAAAGTGTGCTGGGCTCTTAGGAAAGCAAAAGTGGCTGGCTCCACTGCCCACTTTTTAAGTGTTTACTCTGAATACACTATTAGTGACTCTGATCAAACATCTTTGTGTATGTGTCCATTAAGTCTCAAAACAGATACACAATCCAAGAAGCTTTTTGCTGAGCTAAATGATGATATGGATAGATGAGATGTATGTATATATTTGAATGAATGTCATGCTTGAGAAAGGTAGATTGCAGCAGTGCAAAAATGTTGAAACCTTTTCTTCAGGCAGACTCCTTTAATGACAGATTAAAGCTGTGTACAGTTGTGTGGCGCAGCTAGAAGCTTCCTGCCTCAAGAGCTCAAGCTTGCAAGTGGGCATTTCAGCCGTGCAGCAAGCATGGGTAAAAAACAGGGGATTAGGTGTGCGTCAGAAGTGGTAGGTCCGACACACCTCGGGGTGGTGCACTTCTAGCTGCCACCACTCTTGTCTGGGGTGGCTTTCCTGGTTGCTGTCCCAGGAGCAGGAGGCTTTAGGCAGACAGGTGATTCCAGGTAATGACTGTGACCTGAGCTGTTGGCAGCAAGAAGCCCAAGCTCCTGGCTAACAGGAAGTCAAAGTGTTTTAAAATTAAAACTAATTTCTAATTGAACTGAAAAATTAAAATCTCAGCACCTTAAGTGAAGCAAATTCAGGAGAATGTTGATTACTTCCCTAGAAATTGTTCTGTTGGATTTAATGTTAAGCATAATAGTCATGTTAAATATGAATTGCATGGCTATGAAGAGTCAATGTAAATATTTACTACAGCATTAACTGTTATGATATAATTGCAATGGAATGTTTGCAGTGTTGTAGAATCATAGAATCCTTAGAGTTGGAAGGAACCTTTAAAGGCCATCTAGTCCAACTCCCCTGCAATGAACAGGGACATGCACAGCTAGATCAGGTTGCCCAGGGCCGGATCCAGCCTCGTCTTGAAAGTCTCCAGGGATGGGACTTCCACCGCATCACTAGGCAACCTGTTCCAGTGCCTCACCACCCTCACTGTAAAATACTTTTTCCTTATAGCTGACCCCTGTGGGCCATCACTAGTCACTGATCTCCATCCAGACACTGAGCCATTCATCACTTCTCTGTGGATTCGATTCTGCAGCCTGTTCTTCATCCACTGAACAGTCCACCCATCAAATCCATATCTTTCCAATTTGGAGAGACGGATGTTGTGGGGTACCGTGTCTAAGGCCTTACTGAAGTCGAGATAGATGACATCAGTGGCTCTTCCCTTGTCAATTGATGCAGTGACACCATCATAAAGGGCTACTAGCTTGGTCAAACAGGGTTTGCCCTTGTTGAAGCCATGCTGGTTCTCCAGTATCACCTCCCTGCCTTCCGTGTGCCTTAGCATAGCTTCCAGGAGGATCTGCTGCATGATCCTTCCTGGCACAGAGGTGAGACTAAGAAGTCGGTAGTTCCCAGGGTCATCCTTTTTACCCTTCTTAAAAATAGGTATGATGTTGCCTTTTCTTCAGTCACCAGGGACTTCACCTGATTGACTTCTCAAATATAATTGGCAGTGTTTTGGCGACTGCATCAGCTAATATCCTAAGGACTCTGCGATGTATCTCATCAGGACCCACAGACTTGTGGATGCTCAGGTTCCTCAGATGGTCACGAACCTGATCTTCACTTACAGTGGGAGGGACGTTGCTTCCCCGATCCCCCCCTACCAAGCCAAACACTTGAGGGCTGTGTGGCAAGCGGTTATCAGAGAAGACAGAGGCAAAAAAAGCTGTTAATTACCTCATCCTTCTCCTTGTCTGTTGTTACCAGCTTGCCTGTGTCACTCACTAGTGCGGCAAGCCTTCCTGGACTTCCCTTCTCTGATTGAGAAACCTGTAGAAGCCTTTCTTATTCTTCTTGGCATTCTTTGCCAAGTTCAGTTCAGGCTGGGCCTTGGCTTTCCTGACCCCATCGCTATACAGCCTAGCAGCTTCTTTATACTCTTCGTATGGTACCTGCCCCCATTTCCACTGCCTGTGCATTTTTTCTTGCTCTTCTGTTTGACCAGCACGTCCCAGTTCAGCCAAGCCGGTCTCTTGCCTTCCTTTCCTGACTTGCTGCACCTGGGGGTGGAGAGCTCTTGTGCCCTGAGGAAAGCTTCCTTAAAAATCGGCAAGCTCTGCTCTGCACCCTTGCCCATAAGGACAGTTTCCCAGGGTGTGTTGTTGACTAACTCCCTGAAGAGCTGGAAGTTAGCTTTCCTAAAATTTAGCATCCTAATTTTACCCTTTGCCCGTCTCATATCCCTCCAGAGCATGAACTCAATCACAGCATGGTCTCTATAGCTCAGGCAGCCTCCAATCATGATGTCACAATGAAAACGTTCATTTGCATTGGTGAGCAACAGGTCCAGTATTGTATCCCCTCTGGTGGGGCCTTTTATTACTTGACTCAGAAAGTTATCCTCAATGCATTCCAGGAGCCTCTTGGATTGGCTACAGCTCGCCATGCTACTTTTCCAGCAGATGTTCTGCCCATTAATTTTATCATAATCAACATGTTTCCCCAAACATTTTGCTTTGGACAAGATGATATCAATCTTCTTGTGAAAAACTATTTTAGTCAGCATTTTTCCAGGCAGTAGTGACATGCAGGGTGATAATAAGGCTCTCCTTATTCCTTCCAGCAACCCCCAGACAGCTTTTCTGTTGGGTTGCTCTTTTAGATTCTAGATTTTAGATTTTAGATGAGCCTGGGTTGAAGCAAATAGTGTGGTGGAAAGAACTTTGGACCACTTAGGAAGAGAAAGGAAGTCATAACTGATGTTTTTGCTAAGAATCGAGCAACAACAGAAAGGGGACAGCCAGCTCCTGATAGACGATCATGTTAGGTTTTTGAGAGAAATCAATAGGAGCAAGGCCCCAAGTGCCCTTAGGGCATCCCTCAGTCTGTCACAGCCATGTGGGGCTGTGGCAAAGCCAGCCCAGCCAGACATGCTGGGATGGGCTCATAAACCTGCTGGGAAACTTCAGGCACCAGCTTAAAAGTGCCAAAGCTCCAAAGTCATGAGCTGCAGCTGTTGGGTCTAGGTTCTGAAGCTGGGGCAAGCTGGCCCTTCCCAGGACATTGCTAGAGTAGCTGTGCTGCTGTGGCTCTGTGCTGGGGCTTGGGGGGGATCTCACTGGTGGGATGGACCCTGCACCTAATTCCAGAGCCACAAAGCTGCTTTCTTTGGCTGTCCCTGGCTGCTGACACCTTCCCTGACTGGTGCAGTTTGACTTTCTTGCTGTCTCTGAAGTCTTGCTCACCTCCTAGGTGCACATCTGTGCTTATCCTATCAGCTCCCTGTTCTGAAGCAGCCACTGTAGGAAAAGGTACAGGCAAAGCTGATTTTAAGCAGTTTGCGGTGGGTTTTATCATTTTCCACTTCTGTGAAGAGGGAAAGCCTTTCCTATGGCTTTTTGCTGTCTGTGTGTGGTGGAATAAACATGTGCTGGGCCAGTTCTAATTTGCAAGCGAGGGCAATTACCCATGGCACAGGTGTGTTATCCTCTGAAAGATTTTATTTCTTTCAAATGTGGACATGTCTGCAAATAATTTGAGGTAGTGCCATTTTATAGCCTTACACCCTGTGGAGGTTAATTGCTGAGCTTTTTTCCCTTCACCTTACCATATCCTTGTTTTATTCATCAGAGGAATACTCCCACTTATGCCCCTCCCACTTGCCACATAAAAACTCTCTTTGAAGTGGGAATACAACTCACAATAAGTTTATTGTTAAAGTAAATTAGCACTGGATGAGAACACAGTGTATGTTTATGAGCCAATACATTTTGGAGAACGAGCCATTAAATTCCGGTAGTTTGGCTCCGTCTTTGTGGTTTGCAGCTGGCTTGTGTGAAGGTTTGATAAGAATCAGTGGAAGAATGAACTGACCATCTCCTGCAAATAGAACACTTTTCTTTCACCTTTCTGTCTGCAAAATACAGAACCTTTACAGATCTGTTTCCTTTTGTTGCCAGCTGCATCTGCAGATGATTGGAAACATACCTACGAGTCCCGGAATGTTCAGATCCAAAGTCTTGGAAGTTCAGTTCTGCACCAAACCCTTTGAAGTTCATTCTCATCTCTGCAAATGACTGATGGAAATGACTGAGCATCTGAAACTTGTTAAGAACGTAATCCAAGAACTCCCATTTAGCTTAGTGGCATTTGGATCGGACCCTCACCGTGAACTCTCCTGAAATAAGGGACATTCATTTCCCATCTCAGTCTTGGTCTAATTTTGATTGGTAGGAACCTGAAGTGGTCATACAAAATCTGCTGAGATTTTTCTTTTTACCTACATTCATTTCAATAGTTTTTAAATGGCAGCCTGGCATAAAGTGATATTTAAAACAAAGCAAGATTAACAAGTTTCAAAATACTAAAGAAAATGGACATCCCTGAAATTTGGGCTGGACTGCAGCACTGATGTACTCACTGGCCATTTTCTGGGTTCTGAGCTTCATCCTAGTCAATTCATCCTGTTCTTGAGTATGGTGGAAAGTTCCTATGGATGAGAAACAGAGGGAATATGGAATGCATTGCTTTCTGGCTCAGGCACCCCCTTATTTTGGGGGGACTTCAGATCATGCTGTTGGTGCATAGCACAGCTGGATATGGGAAAGTCTCCTTACCACAGGGAATTCCAGCTCTCTGGAAGCTGCCAGACCAAGTCCTGGCCTCCAGGGCTGGGCGCTGGGAGCTCTCCTTGCCCTGTGCCGGCTCCTCAGGGCTGCAGCAGCACATGGCAGCTGGAAGGCACTGCTGCAGCTCTCAGATTCCTCTAGTTAGCACCAGGGTTCAAACCTATGCAGTGAAATATTTCATACTCTAGGAACTGAAGTGCTAAATGCAATCAGCTTAGGAGCATGAGGCCAAGTAAAGCATTAACACTGCAGTTAAGACAAACAAATTCAGGACTAACTAATATTGTTGACTTTGCTTGCACAAAATGTCACTTTCCTTGAGCTTTTATTCTCTCCCATAAGAGGAGGTTTAAGGGCAAACACAAATATTAGTCATCTTCCTCCTATTAATTATTGTTAAAGATTTAAGGGATCATAGACTTTGAGGTTAATGCCCCATTCAATGTGGGAAAAGGCAAAACTGTATCCCCAGTGTGGTGTTCGTTCTGGCTGGCTGGCTGATCACAGACCAACTGTCCTGCCTTGTGACATCAGGAGTGCGTTTACGCACCAGCAGTAACTGTGAAATGGAGCAGGCTTCAGGGGAAGGGAGTGAGTGCATGAATGTGCCTGCTTGTGTGCATTGCACACACGTGTGTAGGTGGGTGAGTGCACCAGTGGACCTACTTCTACGTCCTGCTGTGGGGGCCTGCTTTTGTTGCCATTGTGCAACATTTTATCTTTCTTTGCTTATCCTTTAGAGTGACCTCTTTCATGTCTTACCTACAAATGAACTTCTGAAATCTTGGATCAACTTTGAAGTAAACGTTTTGACTTCCTCACAACATGGGCAGCTTCAATGACCGACTCTTCTCCAAAAGTGATTCTCCAAATGTCATCATGGGGCTCCTGGGTTCACATTTGTCCATTCCAGATCTGATCTGTTTGCTTTGCAGAAGTGATGATGTACTTGCTGCTCTTCTGCGCTCTTCCTTGGATTAGGATGGGCAGGGTTCTTCCTCCTTTGGGAATCTGTTCTGTTGGGGCTGCCCTTTGTCAGCCTTACACAGGCATTACCAAGGATGGAATTTAGCCTAGTCTTTAGAGTTATTGCAGAATATGTGTGTGTATAGGAGAAAAGGAACCAAACCTACTAGGTGGCTTTTAGGAAGGTTTGAAGAATGGAACAGTTTTGGTGAACTTAGTACGTTTGTTACACAGTATTGAATACAATATTGAGTATACAGCCATGGAAAGACAAACAATTTACTTAAAGGTTTGGTTTGCCCCAGAATTCAGTTTTGGAGCAATCAAAGCCATCTGCTAATCTGAATAAAATTTGATGAATAGTTTTAGCTATAAGAGTTGTAATATTTCATATTTATATCTGAATAACTATACCTGTATCAAAGTAAACTGCACTACGCTTCCAAAAGCATTTCATCTGGGGCATTTATAATGTAGAGACGAACATTTTTTTTCTGCAGTGATGATTCAAGCTTCAAAACTCAAATTTATGAATTGACATATTTTTCTGTTCTGTCTGAAGAACAGGGAAGGCAATATTTTGAAACAGTAGTTTTCTTTATTATTTTAAGCTTAGGTGGTTTTTCTGAAAGGCTTAAATAATCATGAAGACTTTTGCATCAAGAGGACTCCAAGATCTGCTTAGACTTATTATAAAATTTAATTTTTAAATATTCTGCACAGCCACTGAACCCAGACCTCCATTGTTTACACAGCCTTGCTTCTAATAATAGACAGGGAAGTTGCTGCCTAACAGGGGGACTTGTACCCCCACTGTTGGCTTGCCAACATTTGGAAAGCCCCAGTCACGGCCCTCCAGGCCACTCTGGGGTGTTTGACTCTCCACCTCGTCCAAACTCGCCTGAATATTGTGAGGTGGAAAGGAAGGGGACTGACTTTACAGTCTGTTCTCATGTTTCTGTACGTGGGAGTCCCTGATGAAAGTTCTTCCCTTTACTGAAAAAATCTTAAAACAGCGACATTTGTAAGAGTGAAAAAGCACTTTTCCTTCCTTCCTGAATTCATCTACTATTCTGTGAGAGTGTCAGGCTTGGGAACGACTGCTGATTACGGCAGGTGAGAGTCAGGAGTGCAGAGGGGCTGGGAGGAAAATTGCACTGCAATCTGCCATCCCCCGGTATGCGGGAGGGACGTGGTGCTGTGCCAGCATGCCTTCCATGCACGCTGCTTAAGCGCAGGGTGGAGCTGGACTCTCCCAAGCACCAGTGCTGATCTTTAGCACGTTTCAGAAATCTGCTCTTTAAGCAAATGAGAGAGTGTCCTGGAGGCAGCGCTGGGCCCACAGCAGGGGCCAGGGCAGCAGGAGCCTATCACCTGGCAGCCAGCGGGTTGAGGCAGCGCTGCAGAAAGCCGCTTGGCAGCGGGCAGGTGGACCAGACAGCAGGGGAGCAGCACCATTTGCTCCGCGACTTGGCATTAATGAGACAACTATTGGAATTCTGCACACTCTTTAAAGACCTTCTGTGTGGAAAATTGTTACGTTTACTATAATCCTCTGCAAGTGAAAAACCAAACTGGGATCTTCCCCGCTGTACTTATTTGTGGGCTTCCTGGGAGGCTTTTGGAGCCGTGCGAATCACTTTGCTTTCAGGATGGAGGCGCTGAGAGGTAGACAGCTACTGAAAGCGATGCCCAAACTGGAGAACCTTGGGCGTGAAGCTCATAGGGTGCATCCTGAAGGGCTATTATTTGACTTGACAGTCAGGGCTGGGTTGTTCCAAGTGGTCTCCCTCTGTGTGCACACTGCTGAAAGCATTGTCACTGCATGTACGGGAGAGAGCTAATGTGCCACGGGTGAAAGCACACAATGGAGAACACCTCTTAGAAAGGTGGACCTCAAAACTAGAGTTATATTTTTTAGCAGCTTAAGTATCCAATGCACTGAGTTCCTTCCCACTGTGGGATTAGCACTGAAGGGATAGGCTGTGAGCCACCCAGGCTGTGTTTAAAGGTACTTTGTCTTAATCTACCTAGAAGGAGGCTGTGTTGAAGCAAAAGCGGCCCAACGTGCTCCCTAGCTTTTGATGCAGATGTGCAGCAGGAAGGGAAGGTGCCTTTTTCATTTCACGATGCCGCTGATCACTTTCAGGGTCTCGTTTCCTTTAAAGGGGGCTCCCCTTCCTCTATGCTTTGAAGCACCATTGCTCTCCTGCCCCGTTACTTTTCCTGCAGTATCACTGTATGAACACAGCACTGCTCTGCAACCCCTGGTTGTTCGCCCGGAAGCTGTGGCCCAGCTGCTAGAGTGTCCAAGTGGAGATCCTGAGCCCTGCCCCCAGCGAGCTGCTCCTCCCCCGGGGAAGAGCTGGCTGCTCCCTGCTGCTCATGGGCTCACTGATCAACAGCTGTGCAGGAAGCAGCACTGCAGCCCGTCACGCCTTTGGCCCACCTATAGAGAAGAACGAGGAAGAGAGAGGGAAAAATAGAAAGGAGAGGAACTATGCTTTTGTTGAGGGGGGGCTGGAGATGTCCTGTCACTTGCTGTAGCTGAGAACAAGCATAGCATCCTCTGTAGGATCAGAGCCAAGAGGCAGAGAGGGAAATGTATAATCGTGTGCCTGGTGTGCTAGGGGGAGGGGAAAATGTCTTTTAAAGTGTAATAACACCTAGGTTTTATAATCCTGCCCATCTCAGGCTTGACAATTCTTCTGATAGCCCAAATACTATAAATTTAGTTGAAGATAACAGAACAGATGGGAAAAACATATGGTTTGTAGGTAGTGCGTGGTGGTTGGTATTTGTGGTACATTAGGGGAATTTATTTTATTATCTCTCTTTCCATCTATAACTTTTTTGATACTTTCTTGAGTTCCTTCTGTCTATAGGTGAGCTTAGGGTTTTGGAAATGTCTGTTACCTTGGCCTTCTTTGACAAAATTATCTGTTACTTTATAAATCTCCTTTGCTATTAGGGAGTTCGTTGCCTGTATGAGTTTTCAAGCTCCTATTTAAGTCAGTAGATGCTGGATCACCTGGAGCCCAGTCACTTATTTCATCTGTCCCATTGATATCTATAGAGAGCTCGAATGGACAAGTGACACTTGACTGGGAGTTGCTGCCACACAGCTGTGTTAGCAGTCAGTGCGGTGCGTTTTGCCCACGAGACGATGCAGCACAGGAGCATGCTGGCACATGCAGGCAGGGCCACAGCATGGCACTGGGGTGACTGGGCAGTGGCTGCAGTCCCTCCTGTGCTGGCTCTTCCTGCCCCAGCACAGCAGCCCCAGCCTCCCTCTTGGTCTGGGTTGGAGAAAACCTGCCTGCTCTGCAGGGGGCTGTTGGAAAGGCACCAAAGTATTAAACCCGGGGTCTACCTGCCAATCCACTCCCCACAGAATCTGAGTGTTGTGCCAGAGCTAGAGATGAAGCTCGGATTTCTTATGATATGAAATCCAGGGAAGCCAAACTGGATTTACAGCATAAATATGTAAACCCTTTAGGCAGTTGCCAACTGAAGCCATTCTATGATTTTATGAAAAGACATGTAAGAAATACAAGTCATGGTTGGAGCACAGACTTAACAAACAGGAACTTTATACAGGAGTTCAGGAGATAACATATTTGTCTGTAACTGTAAGTCTTGAGAGAATAACCCTCTTTTTCTTTGGAGAGGACTATATAGCCATAGTTTGAAGAGAAGGAATACATTTTTGCCATAGTAAATGAGGGCATAATAATAATAATAATAATAAGGATAATAATAATAGGGGCCGGGGCCAGTTTTTGATAAAGGATGAGATCAGGCTTGAATTAAACTCAGTCTCTTAGCTCTCAGAATTTTCTGTCTCCTGAGCCCCACCTGAGTGCTGGGAGGTCTGAGATGGGCTGCTGACCTGCTGGATCTCCACTCTGTGTCTGTATTCTTTCGGTGCAGTGCTCGAACCAAAGCTCCCCAGTGTGTGCGAGGCTTTGTTATCCAGTGATTGACCTTGGTTCATCATCTCAGACTCCACAAATCAGCCTGGTGGTGTGTGATCTTTCATTAGAGATATGGTGTATGGGCACACCCTGATGAAGTGAATGCTGAGATTATTTTCTGTTTTGTAAACGCTGTTGCCCTGTGGAATAGATGACATAGAGTGCACGGCACCAAGCTTATCCTGTTGAGAAAGCCAAGTATGCCACGGGGCACCAGCTGCAAGAAACAGAGATTCTACAGCAACTTAGTTGAGACAGTTTTGGGTTGATGTCCATGTTGCTGGAAGCAGGAGTTACCAAATAGCTATGTTTTTGCCCAAGGTGTGGAAATTCAAGCTGAAGATTTTTTCTTTGGCTACGTGTGGGGAGATGCTCTGCAAATCAATGTGAAACCAAGGCTGTGATCCTGCAAAGTGTTTTGCATTCAGCAGTCAGATTGTGCTTGGTCTGATCTGATCCAGCCAGCGAGATCAGTTCTACACTCCTATTGACAAGGATGGGTTTTGGATTTGGTTTGTGGAATTGACTGGGGCAAGCTCAGTGACATGGATGTGTGTTTGCAGAGCAATTGTCAGGGTCCAGCTTGCAGATGGTCACTGTGAGTTGCCATGGAAAACACAGCTCAATGGTGAAGGGAAACTGTAAGAGAAGGATTTTCTTGGCAATGCAATTTGAGACTACCAGAATGTTAAAACTGATAAGCATGAGCATGTCATAATAATGAAGATCCTTAACTCTGGCATCTCCCCCTTGAGGCCAGACTTTAAAATTACAGAACTCTGAGGATCAAAAGCAACAGTTCAAAATACCACTGACATCCCAGAGCTGTGGCTCCTAGTGGAAGAACTTTTGACTCCCGCGTACACCAGGTGACCCTTCTGTTATGTCTGCCTGGTAGCCCTGGAAATGTGGAAGTCAAGTTGTGCGGAGGGGGGCCCTCCGCATATACCTATTGATACTGGTGTGAGTAAAGCAGAAATGAGATCAGAGCTTGGCAAGGAGAAGGCTAAGTAACAAGCCTGATGTTATGCAGAGGACATATGATTGCTCCCTCCATCTCTGAAGGCCGATAGAAGGATGGTGTGGTGGGTATGGGATCACTTGCCTGGGGAGCTCTACAGATGGGTCTTGGGTTTTTGTTTGACAGGAGAACACTTCTTCTCCGGCACACAGCCATTTTTTCTTTGCCTAACTTGTTTGCAAAGTGACTTTTCATGCCTAGAGTACATTTTTTAGAAAGGGAATGCTCTGTGGCTTAGAATTTTTTTCTAAAGTGGTGAAGTTTCTGATTGTATTTTATGTATGTATTTCACCTCATAAATATTTCTCTTGGAAGGATAGAGGACGTAGAACTACTCACTTGGCCTTTAAGCAAGGTGTTTTTGCAGCTGTAATTGTGTCTTTTATTCTTAGATTTACCCTTATAATTAAAAGTATATGACAAGCTTTAGCATTCCTTAACTGTGATCCACTGAATGTGATTGTTTGTGTTTGATGTCTTTTTCTCCCACTTTCCTCTGTCCTTCTTGAGTTCCTAACTACCAGATAGCCAAAATTATTTGTTTGCTACCAATAGCTTTTCCACCCACTTGCCACACTTATTTAGCGGTTCAGAAAGGCAGTACTTTAAAATAACCCAGAACCTGATTCTGCCTTGGCTTATGCTGACTTTCTATGGCTGTAGCTCCAAGGGAGAGAAGGGAATCAGTCTCAGTCTATAAACATTCCTCTGAAATATTTGGCAGCGACATTTTTTTTTAACCTTACTACAGAAACTTCCTTAGCAGGACCATGAAAATGTCTTTTACATCTGATAAGGCGTTTAATTAATCCTTGGTTCCCTCAGAGTTTCAGTAAATGTGCCTTGCTGAAAATTTCATTGACAGCCCTGTTTGCAGGGGATGGGACAGAGCAGGGCTGTGGCCCCCAGAGGCTTAGGCTGGAATCCCTGCTGAAGGGGAGCTTGCTCACAGTGGAGCTCACAGAGAGCAAACCCAATCGTGGTTCTAAACCAATGTCCATCTGCTTTGTGCTGGTATAGGCTGAACACAGCCCATGGAGCTGTGCTTGGCACGCCTTCCTGGGTGCCACATGAAATCAGGGCTAAGTAGAGCTGTATGGGTATCAAAAAATACAAGGAGAAAGCAGAATGAATGGCCCTTGGCTTTTCTGTAGCGGAAGGGTAAAACCCTTGGTAATGAGAATGCAACAAAAGAGCTGTTGGCTTCACAGATGGCTGAGGATTGCAGCCTCCATTCTGTAGGCTGTTTGTAGAGAAGGTGCTCAAGACCTCAGCTGTGCCTGCTGTCCCCGAAGTGCCTTGGTCCCTCCTCAAAACCCTGCATTCTGCTGCCACCTCCTCGCAGGGCTGAAGGCTTGTAGGCTGGGTTGTTTGTCCCCTGCATCGGATGTGGTGACTGTGATTAGTAATCCATTGTAAGAGAAATGTGAACTAGGGAATAGAAGGAAAATGTTGAGTTTCAATTCCATAGCACTTATAATCTGTTCAATACCAAAAATGTCATTTATTACTGAAGACTTGTGTTTGTGCTATTCTTTGTATTGTTGCAAAGAAACTCTAATTATTTCTCTGCATGGATTTATTTATACTGCTTGTGATGCTCTTCTCCCTGTCCTTTACGTAAGGCGAAGGCCAGCAGTGCCTGGCAGCAGTGAGGGGCTGTCTGTCTCTCTGGGAGGCAGACCAGCCAGGTGCCCTGCCATTCCCCATGTTAGTAGGAGCACACGCCTGGCCCAGAGTGAGGACACGCCTGCCCTGCTGACACACCTGTCCTGGCTCCATTTTCCTCTTGATGTGTTCCTCTCCTCATAAACTCATGGTCTGAACTTAGACAATAGAAGGGGAATGGGAAGAGGGCACTCAAGAAAGGGAGGATGAAGGAGAATCATGTAGAGGTATGGGGAAAATGGGGATTGTGGTTGGCACTCAAGGTAAGTGGGAGCAGGGTGAACACAGCAAATAGCACTGCTTTTCATCCGACTGCCCGGTGCAGAGCTTGTGGCATATAAATTCACGTTTGAAGAAGGACATCCAGTCTCTCTGGGCACATGGTAAACTCAGTGAGGCCATCCTCATGTCCTCGTAATGATGCTATTCCCATGCTATTGCTGTATGTGTGTACGAAAGTGCATGCAAACACGGTGTTTTCTGTTTGCCCGAAGTGAAATGAAGGCACAATAAATAGGTCAATAAAATATGTCTTGGGGAGGACGTAAAGGAGCCACTTTGTGTAGGTACGTGCCAACGTCTGAAGCACTCTCATAAAACAAGCGGCTGCTCTTCTGCCAGCCCATCCCACATGGCAATGTAGGGGCTGCGCTGGGCGTTTCTACTCCTGCCAGGCACCGGAAGAGTTAAAGCGAAAGACAAACATTCCTGAAAATGAAGAGGCAGAGGACCATAGCATCTGATTTGGGAAATGAGGAAGTACAATTAATATTTGAGGGAAATAACCATTTAAGACTTTTCTTTAGGGGGGCAGTCTATCAGGTTTTGCTCAGGCCAGAAGGATGAGGCTCTGTGTTTGTCATTAGGACTAGGTACACATGGCTCTGTGGATTTTGTACTTTTACAGCTGCTCCATGATAACGTAAGAGAAAAAAATAATCCCTTATAGTCCCTGATTATCGGGTTACAGTTTATTAGAGATATAAATGCCAGCAATTTAAATGACTCTGTATTAAGTTGTCCTTGAAAAAACATGTTTTGTAACTAAAAGGACAGTGCAAGGAACTCTTTATGAAACAACAATACCTTGTTAGTTGGAACAAGCATTATATATTTAGAAGTTTTAAGCCTTTGAGTATTTTTGAGCAAAGTTTACGTGCAGTGATTATCTTCCTTCTTTATGGACAAAAATATTTTATTGCTAGCTATTATGAACTCCACAATCTCTAGGCAGAGATTATAATGGACTAGATACAGGGCACTATCAATAATCTTCGTTAACATGTCAGCTCTATTAGCTTACTACACTGATAGTGGTCATTGTGGACTGGCTGACAATCAAAAGTATGCCACAAGACAGTTGGACAACATTTACATTTATGAAGAATTATTCTGCAGGGCCAGATATCACACTGATGTCTGAAAATCTTTCTCTTCTTCATGTTGCAGTTTGCCACTGCTATGTCACTGTACAAACGATTGTAAAGCAAGAAGGTTATGGGAGGACGCTTGTGCGAAGCTCTACTGAACACCGGCTGTGGTGCCTTGTCTGTACTTGGTTGTCTTCCAGATCTCTGGGGTTGGGCTCCACCTGTGCCAACGAAGTGTGTTGTCTAGTGGTTCCCATCCTCTCCAGAGCCAAGCCTCATGTTCGAACCCTGGCAGTGTCCCATGCTTTCTTGGATCCAGCTCCAACTGGATCAGGGCTCGAAGTCCTGGTTTGCCGCTCGCACATGTATGCGTGCACCTGTGTCTTGATGTGAAGTGTTAGCAAGTACAGTTTGGCGTGTCAATGCAAAATCTGTCACAGCAGGTTGCCCACCTGAAGTTGGTTTCTTAAATGTAGGGCAGCCACATTTCTGCTGTGATTTCTGTGATTCTGGAAGTCCTGTTGCAGTTTAGAAGGGAGAGGTTGTGCTGTCTCCAGCTCTCTTTCCCATCATACTGGGAGTTGGACCGTGTGGTGAACTGCAGCCTCTATACCCTACCTCTGTTGATAAATGTAAGAGGTGCAAGCTAGAATAGCCTGGGGCTTCTCTGCCCCAGGCTGGGGTACAGGCAAAGCAGCATGATGGTTTTCCAAACCCTTAAATGCACTAATGCTCTGGGAATGTGCTTGGTCTCTCTCACAGACCTTACTCAGACAAAACTGTTGAGCAAGCCATTTCTTTGTTGCTTTGCTGAAGTTCTTCAGATCTGTTGTTGATCTAGTACTTCGAACATGTTCTCTTTTCCCACTGATTTGCAGTGAGACGTGTATGTTATAGGGTGTTTTAAATGGGGATGTTTTCCACAACCAGGACCAAGTTTTGGTGTTTATCACAATTTAGCAAGAATTTCAGCAGGATGTAGTTTTATTTCCCTTCTCATAAATTGTGCATTTTGTCCGATGTGATAAGTACAGTATCTAGGAAATACTTCATGCTTACTTTTTAAAGGCAGTTGTTAGTCAGATGGGTCTCTGCAGCAGCTTGGAAAATCAGCCAATTAATTTAAAATAGTCTTTGCTGAGTGGGACTATTTGGTAGAAAATATTTGTTGGAAATCTACTCACAAGAGTTTTAAGATGGCAAATGTAGTTTCTTCCCAAAGAAAGAAATGTTGACTTTGCCTGAGTTTTATAAGCTTATCATAAAAAATATCTAAATGTTTCGGATCAGCATGGCCGTAATTTCTGTGTCTTGACTATCTAAACCAAATGGAAACTGTAATTTTCATCTGGATTCATCCTAAATCTCACTGGCTGATCAGACGGAGCCACTTTGGGTCAGGTGCTTGGTACCCTCTCTCTATCAGTGTTAAAGACGTTTGATATCAGATATGTTTACACTCTATATCGCAAGCAGACACAAGCCAAAATGTTTTTAAAATAAGCCTCAAGATTGCATTAGTGTGGCATTGCGCTTGAGCTAACAGAACTCATTTCTCATCAGGGTTCTCAAGCTTGTCTTGTGTAGCTAGGCTTTTAGTGGAATAATGCAAGTCTAAGGTCTCATTTTTACTTCACTGTCCAAAGGAGTGTGTAAGATACTGCCGCGTGGATCATGAATATTCATATTTCCTTCATGCTTTCTTTATTAGCATTGTTTTGCTTTGCCAAATTCTAGCCTGAGTTGGAACCATGCTAGAGAAAGGCAAATTATGTTGTATTTGCTTTAGTCCAAAAGAGTACGCAAAGCACTGGAGTTCTCCAAACATACATCAAAGGTGAATGTACCCTCCGGACGCATCTGTCATAAAGGATAAGCATTTGCTGCTGCGTAGGATGATACTTAACCTGCCTACTAATGTAGCAAATTATTTCTGCCCCTCCTAGCTTGGAAAAGGCACTTGAAATTTAAACCGGTGTAGTGCTGGCAAAATGCAGAGCAACTCAGTTGGCAAACAGCTTCACAGAGAATATCAGAAGAGGACATAAGAGAGACAATAAATATTCTGAAGAGATGTATTTGGTGGCAGTACCTTCCAGCGTGCAGTACGAGAGGAGCCCCTCAAACAAGAACCAGCTCTTCTGCTCCTTACTCTGCTCAGACAGGAGCGAAGCGCAGAGGACTTTCAGGCGCTGTGCAAAGCAGGGTATGGGGAACTAGTTTTGCCTAATATCTGTCCCACTCGATTACTGTCAGACTGAGAACCAGACTTTGCTCAGTTTGTACAGCTAGCCTCCGGCTCCTGTAATTTACTTTGATCTACATGGATCCCTGAGGATCTCTTAACTTGTGAGTTGCGCTCTGCAGCCTGTTCCAAGTGGGAAACTGTTTCTTAGTGACGGGCTGGTTGCAAAGCTCCCTTCCCTCCACCTTTTCTCATAGCAGGAGGCGGTTTTGCTTTCCTACTCACAGGACATAGCCCTTTTCTGAAAAGTGGCTTTCCAACAGGGTAAATGCAGTTAATGATGCACTGTCAGTGGCACAGATAAGGCATGTCCAACCCACAGCCTGCGGGCCACATGAGGCCTAGCCCAGCCCCTCTGCCCTGCGCAACTCAAGCAGACTCATATTATAAAATCTAGATACATGGTAGTAAATCTGGTTGCAAAAAAATCAAAACCATTTACTGATGGTGAGTTTATTAAGTAATTATGGAAAACACTGCAGATATAATTTGTCCTGACAAAAAAACCACAGATTTTTCTGAAATCAGTTTGTCTCACCAGACTGTAGCCAGGTGCATTGAAGAAAAAGGAAAATCTATCAAAAGAAATGTAGAAAGTAAAGCTGGTAATTTCAGTTTTTTTTTTTTTTTTTTTTGCTTTGGCAATAGCTGAAAGTATTGATGCTACAGCTACAGCTCAACTTGCCGTTTTTATTAGAGTTATTGATAACAAATATAATGTCACTGAAGAAGTGGCTTTTTTGGTGCCATTAAAAGACACAATTAAATATCTTCATTTGTATGAAGCAGTAAAAATTACGTAGAAATGTTCTTATTCAACATTTGTCAGCATATCTGGTATAGCTACTGAAGGCACCCCAGCAATGGTTGATTTAAAAAAAAAAAAAAAAGAAGAGATCTACAAAATTAATAGAAGATGATGCAATTGCTGCTGGTAACACATTTGGTGAAATATCACTGCATCATACATAAAGAAAATGTATGCATGAAAGCTTTAAAAATGGATAAAGTTGTGCAAATTGAAAAAATTTGCATGGCCATCCGGAATGTGGCTTATCTTTCACGTGACTGTCACCACTGCTGAAATGCACCCCCCTCCCCTCACTGTGCTCACATCCACTGTTTTTCTCCATAAATGTTCAGCAAGTGTTGATGAATGTCAGTGGGTGCCATTTTTTCCACACGGAGGAATCCAGTGACACACCTTTGCTTCATCCACACTTCCACGTCAGATGCCATTTTGTCAGACTGCCCCTCTGCTGCCATCTGTCACACGGCAACAACATGAAATGGAATATTGGTGGGAAAGTTCCATCTCTACTGCCATACCACCAAGATCCACCTCTGATATTGTGGACCAACATCAGAAAATGGGAGGCATTACGTTTGGAGTAGCTTACATATATATTTTCTATGCAGCCCAAGACAATTCCTCTTCACTCAATGTGGCCCAGGCAAGCCAAAAGGTTGGACACTCATGCCATAGGCGAAACCACATCATCTATTTATATTTACTTTCTAAATATCTGTTTTCTTCCCAAAGCCACCACCCCAGTTGAGGGCTATGGCATTTCCTACAAACAATGGCCAGCTGGGGCTAATAACCAGTCATTGTACCAGAGGTTATCATCTCTCAGCAGGACTTTTTCTTCCCTAGAAAATTTCCTGCCTAGGTCTGTGTTGCTCAATTGATACTACTGCCTTAAATGTCTGCTGGCATACAGGGATGCTCCTCTGGCTTACTAAGTTTTGTCTGAGAGCAGGGTGGGAAATTTTCTGTCAGTTTTGTTTCTCATGGAAAATACACTTTACACAACATGGATTTGCTTCTGTTTGGGGAACAGTGACTTTGGGGATTTGGAGTTTAAAGGTTGTTTTTCTTTCTTTTTTTTTTTTTTTTTAAAGCTAGTTTGAAGCTTAGAATCAAACACTTAAATTTGAAGAAAGATTACATTTCTGTGAGGGAAATACCAGTTATTTTGGTGGTTCCCTCCCTTATAGTTTTGCAGCAGGAAAATATGATTTTCTACTAATAAGTGTGGAAAGAGGACATAAATAAAAGTTTTCTACCAATAAGTTGTTTCTTCTGTAGCTGAAACACGTATTTTCTGCTTTGTTTGGTTGGACAATTTGATCTCCCAGAATGGAAATGTTTTGTTTGGGGAACCAGATGAACTCCCCAGGTCCATGGGCCTAGGACCAGCATTCACCCTGGGGCTCCCCTTCCTGCACAGACAGCTTCCCCGCTGCTGCCTTCCTCTGCTGCTGGGCTGCAGTGGGGAATTCAAGTGGGTCGAGGAGGAAAAGCTGGCTCTTTGGCCCCTAGAACAGCTTAGATCTTGAACTGCTTCATGATGAAATGTTTTTGCCTTTCTGAACAGAGCTGTTTTGATGTCACTTATTCCACAAGTGTAAGCCAATGTGCAAAATGAAAGTGATTTCTATATGCTGATGCAGCAGTAAATGTTGAGTACTGTCGTTTTGCTCAGGACTGAAACTCTGTTTTTCCGCTGTTAAGAGGAGAGCCCAGGTTTAGATGGCAGAGTGTTTGTGGTTTAGCTTCCTAGTTCCACTTGTGATGATTTACAGTATTGTAAACCTAGACTAATGTCATGTAAATCCATAGTAATGTGGCTATGTTTATTTCCCTCCATGGAGCTGTCTAGATTTACACCAGTGAGAATGAGAACAGTATTTGGCCCTTTAATATCTATCTCCAGATAATAAAAGTCAGATGAGGGTTTCACTAAATATTTGGCAAACCTACTAAAACAAGCCCAACAAACTGCACAGGACGTAGATTAATTTCCTCCACCAGCATCTGGGTTCAGCATTATAATTAGCAGCAGATCTCCTAGCGATATGCCAAACAAAGTTGTTTATGTCAAATAGCTATTTCTTAAAGGAGAAAAAAGAGGGAAGGGGTGGCTTAAATTTATGGAATACCTTGCAATCAGACCACATTGCTAGCCTGTGTGATAAGCAGTTACTGCCAGAGATGCCTACAGATGGCACAACCTTCAGTTATGTTACTGAGTTTGAGCTTGTATTGGGCATCTGCATTGTGAGGGCGAGGGGCACATAATAGTCTTCTTCTTTTCTACCTCTTGGAACTTCCCTTTTGATCTTCTGACATGCGAATCACACTTGTTCACTTGGACTCGCCTGGCTTCAAATCAGCCCTGCATGCAGAGTGCACCTCCTACTAGTGACAGGTGATACTCAGAAAAGCTGACACAGGCGCTCCCTCAGCCAACAACTGAAGTGCTCATAGCCAAAGCCCACAGAAGCCTACACCCCCAGGACTGCCAAAGCAGGGCTGTGTTGTGAGGATGAAGAAGTTCCTGGTGATGTTTTGGAACAGGGAGATCCCAATCACTGCCAGGTGCCTGTGGACAGGAGAAAGAGGGAACTATTCAGACCTCTGAAGGAGTTTAATAGATACAAGCAGATACAGATCTACATGTGGCCTCAATAAAGGAAAGTCTGAACATTCTGAGACCAGGCAATCACTGTAACAAGCAGAACTGCAAAGTGTCAATTGAATGTGGAGGAATTCTATGAATTTCTGAAATGACTGAATGAAATCACCATCTGAAATGATCAGGAGTAGTCAGAAGACAGATTTGGTGACTGTTCAAAGCTGTTTGACTACAAAAACGACCTTGGGCTTGGAGCTGTGGCACACTAACATTTGAACCTTCAGTTTGTGTGGTAGAGGGCTGTATCTCCATCAGTGACACAGGATGCTTTCACTCATTCATAACCTAGAGACATTAGACATCATAAAAAGTTCAGTATACCAGTTTGATGATAATGTATCTGTTGTCTGCACTGCAAACTTCTCAGCTAGCATTCCAGGATTATTTGTCAGGCAGTAATTAGAATGATGCGTTTTAAATCTTCTGAAATGGTGCCAGGAAGAAAATTGCTTTCCATTTTGAACAGTGTTAGTGGTACAGCTGGAAATGCTGCTGCCTGATAAAAATACTTCTAAACATCTCTTGGTCTGCATTTGGTCCCAACCTGCCCGAGGAACACAGGCACTGTCTTATGTTCCCTTTGCTGGGTTGCAGAAGAATTATTAACGAGCTGTCAGCGCTGATTACACATATGGAAGAACCCAGGTTGGAACACCACCAAACCCTACTGCAAAGGGCTAAAAATGGTACCTGGGCTTTATGCAGATTTGTAATTTTGTCTGATAATTGGTGGGGAACACCTTCCTCCCAACACATATGACCTCCCCAAAATCCCCAGTGGATTTGATACCATGTTCTGGATCCTAATTCAGAGAGCAGCCATACTTACCAGAACATTCGTCACCAGGATTTTAGTTCACCACAGTAAGAGAAGTGAACCGTCATTTTAAATCTGTGATTTTTAAATATCAATGCAGAGATATGACCTGGAAATTGATAGGCTTTTCTGAACTCAAACCATAGAACAAGAATGAATATCTAGTATTAGAGTTTGAAATAAAGCTTAAAAAGGTAGATTTCAAGACAACATTTGCTGAACCTTTCATAAGGAACTTTAGTATTTATGATTGTAACTACCATGTCTGTGATGAAATATCCTAATATTTCATTTGTCTGTGACCTATACCCAGGGATGAAGTTTCTGGGTCAGATCATGTCACTGTAATCAGAGCAGTAGGTAACAAAAAGTCTGACTGTAGCTGTATTATCTCCCACTCAGGTTTCAGAGTAGCATTCAGTCAATCCTGAGTTTGAGAGAAAGTTCCTGAATGAACAGGTGTCAGTATGGACTCTTTCCTACCCAAATCAGTAAGAAAAACTCTTGGTAAAGCAAATGAGAAATAAATGTGTCCATTTAAAGTATTCAGAAGTTATCTTTTGGTCACAGTAGTATTTTTTCAAGTTGAATAAAAAAAATGGTTTGTGGCTGCATTTTCCACTAGATATGAATCTGTCTTCCACTGTGCAGACATCCTCAAATTCCAACAACCTGTCTTTGGTAATGTCTAAATGGTTTATTAAGGTTATTTAATTAAGATTAATGGTGTAATGATTTATCACATGCTTTTTTATACTGAACACCAGGGCTTCAGCTGATGTAAATCAGCATAGCAAGGCTAACCTGTGCTGATTTAAAGCAACACAGGGAAAGACTGATGGAGAGTAAAAGGGTGTTACCATCCTGTGTGACAGAGCTGAGTGTATGTGTGTTGGAGGCGCTTTTAGTTTGTAGCTCTGTTTTGTTGTTGTACTCACAAACATTTATGGTTGGCTGCCTACAAAGGTGAGGACTGGTATCACTGGGAAGTGCTTGAGGGATAAGTCTGTGTGCAGACATTCTTTGGCTCTTGAGCTGGAGCTGTCACACTATTTGGGTTCTTAAATGAGACCTCTATTTGAGAGCTGAAATCCTCTTTAGGGTCCCCTTTCTCGCTTTTACTTTGTATTGCTTGATCTCTACAACAATTACAATTGCTGTTGTGCTTCAGACTATGAAAAGAAACAAGGCACTGTCAGCATGAAGGCTGTTAATCAGTGAAGGCCCACGCTCACTGTGTGCCCCTTGCTGGATTTCCTACCCCTGTCCCAGCAGCACCCTGAGCTTCATGAAGTGCCTTTCCCTGCAGCAAGGCATCCTGCTGTGCTGACTGCTCCCATCATATTGTGTCTGGGGAGAGAATGAGAACAACCCACATCATTTCTCCCTTATAAATTGAGGAAGTGCACTGTGTGGATCTCATGGCAGAGCACAGTACAGCAGTACAAGTGGTGAAGAGGCACAACGTGACCAGTCCTATCTTGGCAATGTGACCTGCTCCTGGCTTCTTCTGCTCTTGAGACCTGCCACAGCCTTCAGCATGGCCCGAGTGTCACTGCACCACACCTGCTGAACCTCTGAGGCTGAGCCTCTGAGGCTACCGTGAGGGGGGTGCGGAGTGGCAGTGCCCTCCACAGCCTGACCAGCAATGAGGCTGCTGGCAGCTCAGGGTGGTATTTGTCCCTGTGCCCAGCAAGAGACCCCCTTTCTGTTTGCAAAGTAAAAGGGAAAGGTGGATCTTCTGTATTCTCCTTCTCAGTGCAAGGTGAGCCACAGTTTGGCAGTTGGCATGCAACTTCATTCCTTCTGCTTTCTTTTTCTCTCACTTTCTCTCTGTAGTGCAAAAATAGTATCAGTAACACATTTATATCCTGCCCGAAAGGTAACATGTGGACAATGTTGTAAAACTCCAGGTGGGAGCTGTGGCTGTCGTACAGAAATGACATATGTAAAAGTTACCAAATATACACAGAAGCTTTGAAGGAGAAAGGTGTGATTTCAGAGAAAATCACTTTCTGCTTCGTGAGACAACTGGGAAACCAGGTTGCTTGCCCCTCATGGGAGCTTTCGTGGCACTGGATCACTTGAAAGTAAGTAAGTTGGCCCTGAAAGTCCTTATGCAAGGTGGAAAACATCTTGCCAACGTCTAGCTCTCCTTAGTAGATTCAGAACGATATGGTTAGGTGGTGGCACAAGAGCAGGGAGAGCTGTGGGAGAACACACCTCTCATGAATAGCCTCTCGTGGAGGCTGCCTGTGCTCTCAAATGGCTCTGAGCCATCTCGTGTTCCACAAGAGTACTCCTGATCCCAGATCTTTCTGATCTTCCAACCATCAGCATGGCTCACCCCTCCTTGCTGTTGTGCCTGCTGATCCCTGTGAACTCATGCCCTGAATATTTGCTGTATGAGTCAGAGTGGTCAAGGCTGAAGACACTCCATTAGCAGTGCCCATTGCCTAGGTCACTTGTTAGCTGTATACTCTGTCTTTGCTAGCAAGTTCACTTGCAGGCAGGGATAGCTGCATGAGACTTCCTAGTGCCACCTCCCTGCAGTGCTCACATGGCAGGAAAAAGCCTGCCAATCCTACCTTATCAGCAGCTCTGGGCACGCCCCTCAGAAGTGCATTGGTGCAGAGAAGAGAATTCAGAGGTGTGTTTGGGTCAGGACAGGGCAGCTTGTTCCTCAGTTCATTTAGAAGTAATCTGTGTGTAGACTTGCAAATGGCAGTCAGTTGCTCTGCAGAATATTGTCAGTGTTTTCCATCACTTCTGAGAGACTCAGCATACATGGCCTAATGCCATTCAGGCATCTCCCTTCCTGGTTCCTGACAAGCCATTAGTAAGGGGGCTGCACAAACCCGTGTAAGCCCAGCACAGTTATCTGCTGATTGACTGTAGAACATTTTGAAACTAGGCTGATAAGAAAATCCAAATGCTTTTATGAAAAGCATTTTGGGTGGAAAACAGATTTTAGTGAAAGTGACTTACATGGATAGAAAAAAGTTTCATCTTGAAATAGAGATATTCCCATTGAAGCCAGCATTCTGTCTGCTTCGTAGGAACCCCAGCTACGTTTCCATCCTCCTCTGCACACGGGACATGGTAGCTGGGCTACACCTTCCATGATGCACCACAGAAAGAGTCTCCAGCAGTAAAAAGCTCCTCTTCACAAGGAGTGCTGCATAGTGGAGCAAGAAACCTGGGCAGCCAACCAATACCCAAACCGCAGCGCCTAAGTGGCATTCCTGCTCACTCTGGTATGAATGAAAAATGTTCCATTTCTTTTTTTCTTCTGGAAAAATATCCATTTCATTAAAAATAAAGGTAAAAGAAAAAATAAAGAGGAAAGTGGTTGATAAGTTTTAGGCAAGACCATATTTCCATCTCTTGGCTCTTGTTCTGTAAGTGGCTCCTTGGAAGTGTCCATTATTTGTCCATTATTCATCAGAGAACTCTCCCCTTTCACGTGCCATAGCACTTAATTTTGAGTTCACATAAGGAATTGGTGAATCTTCACTTTGTCAGGAACTGTGTCCAGCCCTAAGCTCATCCCACTCAGCCAGATACTCTCTGAAAATTGTGATCTTTTCAGCACAGATTTTTGTCTTCTTTCAGCTCATTCTACATATAGACATTGGAGCATAAGCTAGCTCCTTAAATAAAAACCATAGCAAAGCACTTGACTCGAGAAGAATAGAAGACCCGAAAGGAAAGAACAAAACAAAAAAGACACTTAGGTACTGGATTGAGCAGATGCCGTAGGTTGTTATAGCAACTTGAGTTCTAAAATGGGAGAGAATACCCACATGCTGCCACATCTGAAGTCTGGAGTGTGTTTCTTCAATAGAATTCAGGCTTTGAGGAAACACCTATTTGCTATTATTAAAAAGAAATCAGTGTGTAAGGCTTCCTCAGACAAATCTACATAAATTTTCCTGTGAAAGAGAAGAGCTCTTTAAGATGCTTTGAAAAGGCTTGTGGTATCGTTTGTTTATGATATTTACAGCAGAATGTGTGCATGCCTGTATGCATGTGTGCGATGTGGATTTCAACTCACAAAGAGAACTTGAAAGCCTTCCAGCAGAAACAGAAGCGCTCTGACAAAGAGCTTGTGAGGAAATAACTGGCAGCAGCAGATACCGAGGTGACAGTGAGCGGTTGTAACATCAAACCTGAAACACTTAGAGTTTTGTGTATTTCTATGAGAAATAATGACTACTCAGATGCTGTCTGTCTCTGTCAACGCAGCAATTGCTATCAAATCTATGAGATAAAGCTTCAGGAAGGTATAAATGAAAGCTTTCACGGCAAAATACCATATTTTATGTGAAAATATATTAATTGGACTCTGAGTTCAGGTAGAAATACGGCCTAATGAAGTGAATAGGAGTCTTTCTCTTGACTCAGCTGAGCAGGTCAGGCACCAAGATACTTGCTTATGTAGGATTGCTAAGTTTGGGATCTTTGCTCCAGTTTCAGCTGAGTAACTTGTGTGGGAGTGCAACAGCCTGAGATGCTCCCCTGGAAAATGCAGGGCACTTGAAATGCCACGTTTGGTGATTATACCCTAATTTTACTTTGCGGATTTTTTTTTTGTCAGTGTTTGCACTGTAAGTCATCTGTGAATCTATGCCTTGAGTAATCCACCCACCAGCTGGCTTTACGTAGCGAAAATGGAGCGATTGGCTTGCAGCACCAGCTGAGATCAAAGCCTGTGCTTAAATAAAGGCCGGCTGTGGGGAGGGGGCAAACTGAGCATGGGGCTGCCCCCAGTGAACTGACCGGCTTGGGTTAGCAGGGTGAGGTTGGCAGCGGGCGCAGACCTGTGCAGGACTGGGTCTTTGCTTGGCTGCTGGGTCCATGGCTTTTATATCATGCCTCAAAGTCACTCCTCAGCATCTCTAAACTTTTCTCTCTTACCTTGCTGTTTCCTAGAGGTATAATTTTCAGTAGAAGCTAGCTTAGGCCAGCTGTTTTTTGTAGTCATCTTCCAAAAATAGTGCATCTGGTTGGAATTTTTCTTCTCTCTCCCTTTAATTCAAATACGGCTGAAAGACGTTGCCCAAACATACCTCCAGTAGTAATAATATTTAACGATACATCTTCAGACAGAAAAGAATATGGAAGCTATTAAACCCAGAGGCAAATATTTTCTGAGTTATGAGTGTGAGAAAATGGAGTTATAGGTAGAATGTGAGTGGTTTTGCAATCTTCATAGCAGGTGTTAAGGCCAATCTGCTAAAATAATTATTTATTTGCCTTAAAAGTGTAACCTTGGCTTTTTAAAGCCAAGGGAGTGTGGTTTTCATCTATGAATGAATTAAGCGAGAGTTGGGGTGTGAAGCAGAGTTATTAAATTGGGGGAAAGAGGAGGTGTGGTTTTAAAAATAATAATCTAAACCAACAACAAAAATAACAGAAAAATCACATGAAGAGCTAGATTTTTTTAGATTTGTTGGTGAATGCCCATCCACTAGTGGAGGGCAGTCCATGGTTCAAATTCAAGTACATACCCAGCGCTGGTATTTTGTGGAACAGCTGTCAGCTTTAATTCTGAAAGATCTGAGACAAAATAGGCTTTAGGAGAGATTTTTTTTCTGGCATACTGGTGCTGATGCTGTGTTAGACATGGTGCAGTTACTGCATGAGCTAACTTCCATCTTCTGCAAAGTCTGTAAGTGAAAAGCTACAATGTAGTGCTTGCTCTTGTATTCTCTAATGGATTTGTCAGAGAAGCTTTTCTTAATGCTTATGTCTGTCACATTGGATGACAAACATGGGATTGTTTTTCCTCCCTGCAGAAATCAGTGTCAGGGATGGGAATAAAAGCAACAGAGGCTCACACTCGTACGAAACCAGCCCAGCCCAGCGAAGGTGTAGACATAGCGAGAGGAGCAAGGACAGTCAGAAAACCTGCTGGCCAAGTGGCAGCCCAGCTGTACCTCCTAGGTAAGCTTGTTGGGTCTCAGCAGAACACCCCTTTTGGGGACGCAAGGTTCCAGGGCCTGAGACAAGCAGGTCCCACCCTGCACCCAGGAGGGAAGCTGCAGTCTGGGGCATGGGCCTCTGCAGTACGTGAGCTACCAAAGGTACCTGAAGCAGTGGCACTGCACTTTGGGGTATGAAAAGTCCCCTTGGCCAAGTGTAAATGCTCTGGTGGTAGAGATCTAATCAGTGCCAGGTAATAAGCTGAATATTTCCATCTCAGGAAACATGTCAAAAATGGAAAACTTACGGACCAAATAAAGGCAAATCAGAGTTTCTTTCTACCAAAACAAGAGCTCTGCCTCAAATGGCATTCACACAAAGGCAAATACCTGCTTTGCCTGGTAAAACATGGAGTTTTTTTAAGGAACCATCCATAGTTTCCCTCCCAAGATTTCATTTAGACAGTCTCATTGAAGTTGAGGAATAATCTGGGAAAGAGGGTTTTTCTACCTAGCAGAGATCCGAAGAGATCCAGACTCCCATTTCACCTCCAGTGGAGACAAGATGTAATTGTTTCAACTCAAAAATGGGATGCAGACTTTATTCTTGTGTTGAGTGGTAGAGTAGAAAAGGAATGAAAGACCAGATTTTGTCCTTGAGCTTACTAAAAACCCTTCTGAGCCTTCTTTGAAAATAATTCCTGGCACAGTCAGCTTTAAACCTAAGTTTGACTTTTTTTTCCTCTCCTAGTACCAAACATGATTAGAACGTAGTATGGATTAATTGCTCTGCCAAATGTCATTCCTATAAATCAAATCTGTTTTCTGACATATGAGTGAGTGTCTGAATACTCCAAAGCCATTAAAAATATCTGCATAATTTTAAAACCTGCTAAATGTTGTTGTTTTCTCTCTCCCTCTCCCTCTCTCTCTCTCTCTCTCTCTGTCTTTCCTTTCATTCTTGGTACAGTATGGTATTTTACTCTGATACTCTGATGATGAGAAGTTGAATGGCAAGTTTCAGTCATTTTTTTTTTTTAAATCCAATCCTAAAATCTTGACAATGGCACTTACAGTGGGAAATGCCACCAAGTGTAAATTTACACATGGACAAAACTTGGCAACCTCAATCAGCTCTTTTTCAGGCATAACTTGTGGGATCTCTGCCCACATTCTCTCTGCAGAAATTTGTGTTATCCCACTACTCAAGTATTCATGTTTTAGCGCTCCAGGTGTACAACAGCATGCGGGACAAAGTCTCCAGAGCTCATCCTACTAGTTCATACTGTGTTTCTTGTGTAAGATGGTGTAAATATTTGCATGGGGTAATAATGACTGCCCCATTCTCTGTTATTTGTATCATACTACAAGAGGTGGGGAAAAATTATCCAGCACGACATCTTCTTTCATTGGTAATGCTGATTCAACAGATCCAAAGCAGTCTGTGGGACTTGTTCAGTTCTGCCAGCTCTTGAGAGGAATTGGCTGCACTTGTAGACAGACCTGTCCTGAGAAGCTGGCACGACTGCCTTCTTCTTGAGACCCATGCACTTTTCAGCAGGGTGCTGGGGAATGTTTGCAAGTGGCTTTTGTGCTCTATCTGTGACCCCTAGAAGTTTGTTCACCTTGACCTGGGGACACCATCAACCTGGAGTGGCTGGCAGCCTGCATGACAAGTTGAAAAATTCATTTTTTTTTCCTTTCTCCATCCCTCATATTTCCCTTTCTATGGAGGAGAGTAAAAAAGTAATCTTCTAATGGTTTCTGTCCTGTTTTACAGGAACTCTCTTTTAATCTTTCACGAGAGGAAATTCAGTTTCTCACTCACATTTGTCTCTTGTTGCCCCTGTGTCTGTACAGAAAGGTGAGCTGCTGCATCTAGCCTCAGCCTTGACCAGAGCCCACTGTTGCCCACAGTGGCCCTCCTTCCTCAAATGGTTTTCTGAGCAATGCCTGGAAAACCAAGGAAAATGTGACATTTGCTCTATGACACCAGCACATCTGCAGGTAGCCAAGGCAGCTGTGGTCCCTGCGACAAGAGGTCACCCATCCTCTGTGTGCAATGGAGAGCAATATAACAGTATGTGAACCTGAACCCACCAACCTGTCATATGGGGTGAATTGCAAACTACCCTGTGTGACTCATGATGGCTTTTTGTATTTTGGGATCCCTCTTGTTCAGATCAAGCTCAGATGTTTCAGTCCTAAGAAGTCTTCCATGCTCAGTGTTCTAAGATTTTGTTGCATTTGTCCCTATTTAGTTAATTTCATTCAAAAGTCTATCTCAAAGGAAATTACTGCTTCAAAACTGAAAGCTAGAAACTTTTGTTATTCCCAGGAATGTTTCCCCTTTTGACAAAAGATTGACTAAATTCCCAAATACTTCTAGTTGTCATAAAATACTTTTTTTTCTGGAAAATGAGCTATGAAAATCACCAGCCATTGTACTTTTCAAACTATTTCTCATTGGTATAAAATCAAATAGTAACCACTCATCATTAAGAGGGTTGCCATGCTGCTCTGCGATGAGAACAGACACAGGTTGTCATAGGTTATCATATAATTCATTTCAGACCTTGTGCTGAACACCATGGTAAAATATGAAAAATGGGGTTCTGGCCTCTCCACCTTCAATGGGATGGGACTAAGTTGTTTCTTTGAACTGAAGCAGCACACTGGGAAACTGTTTCTCGATTTCAGAATTTGACTAAACCCTAAGTGTGTAGCCATCAAGATCTAAACAAATGTAGTAGAGATGCCTGAGGGATCAAGTGATTTCGTGTTTGCTAATACTGTAAGACAGCTTTAAAGAGTCAAAATAGTCCTTTAGTTGCAGATGGTAACCTTTCTCCTTCTTGCAACCTGTGTGTTCCACCTTTGAAGAATTATTTCTGTTGGTTTTAAACTGAAGAAAGTGACAAAACTATTTCAAGAGGTCATAAAGCCTGCTAGGATTAATGTGTGTGGCCCAGAAGAATCATCTTCCAGTTCAGTATGGCTTCATTAAAAATGTCTGGAGAAAGTAATGCAGTGTGAGACTGTATGATCCAGCAAGGGGTACTGGGACCTGAGAGTGGAAGTGTTTTTGCCTCATCATTTATCTCTAGCAAGATGTTTTACCTTTCTCTTCTGGTCTCATATCTTGATTTGTCTAATCTGTATACTTAGAGCTTAAACTGCTCTGTATTACAGAAGAAAAATGTGTATAATTTCTAGGGTAATAAGAACAGGACTGTTTCCTTGGAATACATATAAAGGGAAGCCTACTGATTTTGAAAGCTTCTGGTGAAAAATGCTTATGTGAGTACAAAAGTATAAAGCAAGGCTGCTATTATTCCATTTTCGTATGAATGATCTAAGTTGTTTGTGTCTGGGCTTATTGTGCAGCTACTAAACCAGAGTTCCCATTATGGGCAGATGGAAGAGGCGGAAGATATGATAACTCATACGAAATCTGTTGCTGGGTGAACCTCACTGTGTTAGGTCTCTCCTTCCACCTCTGAGGTGCTCCCAGGAGGCAGATGAAGATGTGATGGGAGCCCATACAGCTTAGCCTGAGCCTTCACAACCCAAAACATCCTGGGTGGAGGTCAAAGGCCAAAAGCCTCCACGTGCACAACTGGTATTCCTTCACATATCTTGCTCCACGGAGCAAGAATAAAGCAAGAGAAAACTTGAGAAAGGCTTTCTTACCAATAGCTGTTGAAAAACCTGCATTGGTAACCCAGCAGTATAGTTTCCTCATTATTGTTCTTTGTTTCGTAAAATATATTCTTTTCACATCTTTTCAGCTCAAACTCCTGGCCATGCAATAGCTTGGGAAACCAGAGCAGGTAGAAAAGCTGTTTAAGCAAAATCCTTCATTTTGTCAAGAATGCAGCTTTATGCAAACAAAGTTGATTAAGACCTAAATCAATGTTTGTTGTGTTTTTTTTTTTTGTCTGGTTTTGTTATTATTTGTCTCACTGAAATTAATGGTTGTGGTTTTTTTTTTTTTATGTTTTTATTATTATTATTTGTCTTACCACTTCGTCTGTTAGCTGAAAAATACTGTTGTTCCATAACTTGCTTCCAGCATCTGGAATTTCAACAGAAGATAAACTTGAATCAAAAGCAAACATTTCCGCCACCCTGTGCCCCATAAACAACATTTGAAATGTTAATAAATAAATAAAATAAAAACATCCCCTCAAAAGAAAGTAAAAGTAAGACTTTTTTTCCCACAGCTGGAGGCAAAGCGTGTCCAGGACCCAAATCTGGCTCTGCCCTAAACACATTTGTACCAAGCTGCATGGCTGGTGGTAAATGTGCATTCCAGACAGCAACTTGGGGAAAAGGAAGGTCAAGTATAGAAGTGCCCAGATTGTATTAATCAGCTGAGAGGGAGAGTACAAACAATCTGCTGGTAGCTTAAGATTCTGTAGCCTCTTCTGTGAGTCCCTAGAAGAGAAGAACCCAGGGGTAATACAGAGGGGCTGCATGTGAGGTGGCTGATTTACTCTTTGTGAGAGCCAAGCCTGCTTCTATCTGAGTCCTCCAGGCAAGTGAAGCAGGAAAAAGGTTTTTGTGTGCTGCTTAGAGCAGGTGTAGGTGTTACTGGATTTATTCTTATGGTATCTACAACAGATTTGCCTGGGCCAGGTACTGCCTTTGAGTAGGAATCTGCATGGGGCCTGTCCTGCTGGCTTTCCTTCCCCTGGCACACACAGGGCAAGGAACATGGTGCTCTTTGATAGCTGAGTTTGGCTAGTGGCCAGCTCCAATTTAGATGCCTCAACAAACTGCTATAAATTAGTTTATTTTATGCCACTTCTTATCAAAACCAATAAATAGCTCAACAAAACCTGAGTGTTTTAACCCTAAAAATTCTTTGGTCTTTAAATAAACTAGTCTCTGCTATCCTCTATGTGCCTTGTGCTTCCCCAGCTGCCCAAATTCTCTAAGGCTGGGGAGACACGGTGGGTGTCTCCTTGCTGGTGCTCCTGGGCACTGCCTCTGTCAGCGTGTGGTTGTTGTGGGCTTGTTATGGCTTCGTGGTGACAAGGGGGGCTCATTTCTGCTCTCAGGATGGCCTGGAGCTGCATTTTGAGGAGCGTGTGAGGTGTGTTGATAATGGGGGCTATAGCAAGATGAAACAAAATGAAAGCTTTTTAAACAGAGATGCTCTCTCTCCTGTCTAATTCAAGCCCTCTCTTCTACCAGGAGGCCAGCTTGTGATTGCAAAAGATAAGCCCCCAAACGATCTCTGTCAGAAAAGAAATCTGAAGTCCTCCTAAGGCCTGCACTAGTGCCTGGAGGAGGAGGAAGGTCTGTGAGCTCATGCTGGAGGCTTGCAGATGGGGAGAGGGACCTAGCATGAATAGCAGAGGGGAGGAACAAGAGGGCTGAGCATTTCCAGCTTGAAACAAGGGAAGATGAAGCATGTGGGGGCAGTTATTCAGATGATGGAAGGAGCTGCACCAGTTTCATATTGGAAAAGAACTTGGAGAGGCTAGGGTAATCGAGGTAGCCAGTAAGGATCTTCACAAGGTGATAACACGGCTGTCTGCAGTGCTACAGTGCATGTGTCTGAGATGACTGATGTGAATCTGCTGCTCTTCTGTGTCTCAGTGGTGTGAGAGCAGCAGTGGTGACTGGAGAAGGAGTCTTTCCAGAAGGTTGAATGTTGACTTCGCATGAAGTGACTAAACAGACAGAGGGGGAGTGTGATCCATGTGTCTTTGCGAAGGCATGAAAGTGTAAAGGTGGGAAACATCTTTTTTTTTTCTTTTTTTTTTTTTTCCTAGGAACTCAGGAAAAATAAGGTACTTTGAAGGCTCAAGTATTTTACTTTCAGAGAAATGTGTAAATTGGGAAACTTTCTTTGTTTAGAAAGCTGCAATGTTTCTGCAATATGGAATATCTGTAAATTTTAAACACGACACTGAATCACTGACTTTTCCCAAACTTTAAGTAGCAAGGACTCTGGAAGAAGGATATTTAGCATATAATACTGGTTGTAGTGGTGACAGATAAAAACTCTGTGAAGCTGAAAGCGTCTTTGAACAGGGAAATGATGTTGCTGGGAAGAGTTTTGGCTTCATAGGGGTCCTGGCTTCCAAGAGAGAGTGGAGAGGCTGTGTGATTGAAAAGATGTAATGAAAATTGAGGCAGACTTAAGCAGACCAAACCTTTGAGCCAACCTTTGAGTCTACTATAAGTTATGAAATAGCAGTGTGGAGTTTGTTTGTTCCCTGATATAGCTTAGAGGAAAATAGTTTTAAAAACAAACAAACAAAAAAACCCCCACACCTCTACACATTTGTAATTCAGAATTGTTTGGTGAGAAAATAAATAGCCAAGTATCACTCTCGCTATGCAC